>NC_143399.1:56981507-57284537 GCF_052110815.1 Crocodylus siamensis
TTTTTAATACAAATTCTCTCAGCATAAACTATAAATCAACAGATCCTAGATCCTCTGCCACAATAATTGATGTACTTAAAGAGAGATGCTAGATTGTCTATAAGGAAAGATTTTTTTTCTTGAAAGTCAGCTAACTTTTTTATTTCAATTGAATCACACTATTTTATACTCTCTACGGATCTGGCCCCAAAAGCCTGGCTCCTTCAATGCTATACTTGTCAATATGTCAATTATGCTGGACGATTCATGGGGTTAAGGGTTGTTTGCAAGCTTTAGTTCAAATGTTTCCACCCCAATCATCATTTCAACTTGGTCTAACTGAATGGAAATTTCCACTGTCAAAATCCATGGGAATTTCCACTGGTCCATAGGTTCAGATCCTATTCTGCCTTTAAGTATGTGTGCAACACTTAGTTTTTTGGCCCCTAATTCACAAAATACCAACCTATTTTGTCTTGTGCAAAAGCCACTAACATACCTAAGCCACAGACAGAAGTGACAATTTTTGTCTGATCTGGCCACAGAACATGGTCTATAGCTGTGAGCAAACAGAAGTGCACAGCTACAGGCAGCTTAAAAAATAGCAGTTCCAGTGAAAATCTGAACTCTCATTGCACGAGGGGTCAGATGAAAACATTTCAAAACAAAGCATCTTCCGTAACTTCTGTCTGCACTGCCTCCAAGCCTGTTTTCGGAATGGCAGGGGAAAAAGAAAGAGGAGGGAGTTCAGTCTGGGGGAGTTTTAGCCCCCTTGAGGTTGGGAAGGGTATATTGGATCCCCCACTTAGGGGCGCAGGGCTCCAATTCACCCACCCCACCCTCCATCACTGGCTGGGGAACCCCTAAAATGCACTCCCTCTGTTCTCTTTCCCCCCTCCTATTCTGAAAATTTTGAAGCTTCACAAGGAAGAGGGATCATTGCTAGGGGAAACTGGTTGCAGGCTTTGAGCCAGAAACTAGATTCCCCTCCCCCCTGGAAGCAACAGTGAATTTCCATTTGTTTCAGGGGATTGTTATAACCCAGAACACTTCCTGCACAGCGTTTTCAGTTATAGTGGGGAGCTGCACTTCTGTCTGCATCCTTAGAGTTCTTACTCTTTTCCACCTTGACCTGAGAAAGTGCCTGTGATTCACCTTGTTTGGAATACAATTTTGTGGTACAGAAGACCTCTATCTTTTTAGAAGTATTTTTAGGTCATTTATTTGGCACATATCTTTCAAACCATCTCAGTTGCCCACCTGAAGCTTAAGCCATGTGTCCATGCTACCTCTAATTTATCTTATATCTGAGATCTTATCTATATATCAGTGATACCTTCAGATCTTCTGGGATTATTTACTGATTACTTCCTCCTTTTAAGGTTGGAATTAACCACAACAGTGCCTTAGGGTTTGTCACTAAATTATCACTTACTGGTAGCAATACATATTCTAATAATTAAATTTATACAAATAATGTAGCCTTTACTTTTTCAGAGTGGATAAAATAAATGATGTTAAACATGTCTTGATTATTAAAATCAGATTGTTTGTTTTGTAAATCAAAATATGTATTTAAAAATAAGCACTTAAAATAATAATTTTGTAATTATTCATTGAAATAAAGAATTGAAATACAAAACAACCCCTCTGTTGTGGCTTAAAATCACTAAAATAGCTTTATAAATATGTCATAACACCATGTTCTGCATTAAGTATCTGTATTCTTTCTATTCTTTAACATAGAATCAAACCTGGCTTTTATGTTTTCCAAATGTTAGTATATTCTGTTTCTTTTGTGTACAAATGCTTTTGATTTAATTAATGTTAGTTTTGGTTTAGCTAGCAGGAGCAAAGAGAAAATTGCCTTTATCTAGACTATTCATAGTTGAGAAATTGATTGGCATTTAAAAGGCAGAAATAAATTGTCATCTTCTATCTTCTAAATTAAACGTAAGTACAAGAGAATACAATTTACTAATTTTAAAAACTTTTAACACCTGATGTCAGATCCTTAAATGCACATTTGGAGATCTATAGAGGCGGATTGGCTGGAACCAGATATGCAAGCACGTGCAATTTGTAGCACCACAAGCCCCTTTGTGAGGTCACAAACCGCACATGTTGCATGTTAAAACATGCATGGCACTACTAATTTGCATCACCATACATGCTAAACCAGGCATAGCAGTGCTAATTTGCAGTGCTAGGGCAAAAATTGCTACCCAGTCACAAGAAAAAACCCAGGAAAAAAAATAAAGTGGCACATAGCATGCCAAAGTGCCCTGTGCTGGGACAAATGCAGGGACCAGGGAGCCCAGGGCTGCCTGCTCCCACATCTTGAGGCACCCTGTGCCCTAGCCAGTTGTGGAGATGGGGGAGCTGGATTGTGTGCTTCCCTGTCTCCTTATGCCACTCCCCAGCTGGCTGGGGCACAGGGTGCCTTAGTGTGGGGGCTGCCTGCTGGCTAGCCCCACACTGAGGACCCTGTACACCAGCCAGCTCCCACTGCCACACATGGAACAGCAGGGCACTGTGTCCCACTGCAAACTGCACAAGCAGGGGTGTTCACTGCAGCATAAAGTAGTAGCACAAATGTGTGCTGCTGCAAATGAACATCCCTGCTCATATGGACATGGCCTTAGTGAGATTTCAAAAAAAACAAGTGGTTTAGGTACCATTGAAATGCATGTGATTTCAATGGAGTAAATTATCTCATGGGGCAAATTTAACATTTAGAACATAAGTAGTGCATTGTTCACTATGTTCACATAAGCAGGAAAATGTACACATATATTTATATTAAACTATATAACTACTTAAATAAAACTGTATAGGTATAGTGCTTCCCTATTGGCCAAAAAATAAAAATAATAAAAAAAATATATAGTGGAAAAGCTACATTTTCTTATAAATCAATGTGCTTCAAAGACTATAACATATACTGAAGAAAAAATATTCTTTAGAAAAATAACAAAATTCAAATGCCAAACAGCATTTAACACATTGATTTAAATCAAGACATTCTGCTTCCTGCCTTAAATCATAATTTACATCAGTGATTTATCAAACCTCCCTTCTCCATTCTCTAGTAAAATTCACCATTAAAGAATTCTTTATTCAGCTGTCTTCACTAAGGTTCTTATCCTTTATACCTCATCTTCTTTTCTCGTCTATCATTCAAACTGTAATACTTAAAGAAACATTTATTTTGTTAGGTGTTTCTTTAAGTAATTTCTTACATTCATACTAGTTTATGTAAGAAAATGCAATGACACATTGTTTAAGATTCTTTCAAATCATTCTTCCTATTCACTCCTTATACTATCTGGCCTGGTTTCTCTGAATTAAATATAGAAGCAGTGTCCTGTCTTAATTAATAGTCATATGATCTGTCATTTAACTGAATACTTTAAGCCAAACCAGTGTTTTATAAATATTTTGTTAATACATTATTCCAGATGACATGAAAATTACAGTGTCAAAAATACCAGGGTTGCAAAACTTATAAAAAGTCATTGATTGTTCTCATAGTTCATTAACACAATTGAACTGATAGTTCAATGACTCCAAAATGATAACACAAGATGTGGCAGAGAGAATCATCTGGGGAAAACAAAACAAAACAAAAAACAAAGAGAAATTCTTCAAGGTGTTAAAAAGCCCAAGGTTATACTTTTTTTAAAACTGCTACTTAACCTCTGGGACCTGATGTTGAAAATAACTTTGTTTTGAAGTGAGTATGTTCTATTCTGGATAGTTACAGACAATTATGTTTATGAAACAGGATCAGGCAATAGGGTCTTAAACTGTAAAATAACAAGTTACAGAACTGATTGAGTTTCCACTTTCAAGGCTGATTTTAGATGTTAAACCAAAGGAGATATTTTTTTAAATGGATTGAAAATCAGATACAGAACTCTTCTGGTGTTGTACTTGTGGTGGACTTACTGATACAGCCTGGCACGAGTGGGCTTGGAAAATCTTGACTGTGACTGGTGGAGCATGTCTACCAATCAGGTAATGCTGGAAAGGGACTTGCTCCACCCTTGCCCGGGGGAAGGGGGAGAGCAGAGAGACCCCCAGACCTTGTAGCCTGCTTTTTGTGGGTCTGATAACAGTCTAGGATGGAGCCTCTGGAGTGAATAAAAGGAGCTGCAGGCCCAGCACACAACACATACATCAAAGGATGGAGAAAAGGATCCTCACAAGGAAGAGTGGGTTTGAGCTGGCTAGTTGGCAGAACCAGTTCCCTGAAAAGCCTGACGGGACCTCTTCATTAGCTGGAATGGCAAGCAGCTGCATTCCTGGCTCCACTGCAGGGAAAGCAGTGTCAGTGCATGGTTTGGTGTACAAGGCACAGACCCTGAGAGTTGTTCAAGGCAGCTCGAGTCTGCAACCCGTGGCATGAGGTCAGGGACCCAGTGCATGGAGCCCAGACCCTGGGAGTGGCATGAGGCAACTCGGGTCTGCAACCCTCAGTGTGTGGCTGGCACCCCAGTGCAGGCAGCAGTACATGGAGCCCCAGACCCTGGGGGCTGCATGAGGCAGCTTGGGTCTGCAACCTCCAGCATGAGACCAGAAACCCAGAGCCAGCAGTGTGGTGTGGCATGGTCTGGTGGGACCCCAAACCTGGGAGCTACTTGAGGCAGCTTCGGTCCACCTTTTTCTGGCACAGGGCCAGGACTCCCATGCACGCTCGGTGTGTGGCTGATCCCAGGTGGGGACCAAGGCCTCAGAGCCACAGAGGGCAGCCCAAGTCCCTAAACATGAGCAGAAGCAAGAGCCCTCAGTGCATGTGACGTGGGGCCACCTGCAGGTGTTGGTCCAAGGACAGCCCATGGCCTGGGAGGCCCTACATGGTCAAGGGGATGAGGACCACCCATTCATGCCAATGGAATCATGAGTTGTTGGGGAAGGGATTCCCACAGGGGAGGGGAGCTACCACAGCAGTGAAGCAGTTGGTCCTCAGGGAAGCTTGAGCTGAAAAGAGCTCCCAAGATCTAGAGTCACCTTAGGGAGGCGTCCCTGGGGCCCGCCACAGTCTTGGAGAGCACTGAGGGTTTCTCCTCTCCCTGCAGGCAGGAGTGCGGCTCGGGTCAGCCTGGGCCGTGGGGTAATTATAGAATTGAGATTGACCTGTTGTTGAAGTGCCTTAAAATTTTTACGAGATCACCTTATATGTTATGAACATTTCTATCTATGTATATTGATAGTTCAATAGAGAGTTAAGTATACACTTGTAAAGGGACTCTGTTGGGACTCCTTCCCTTTTGGTTATATATACTTACCTATATGTTCCTGTGTATACTTGTGTTTTGACTGTTGTTTAAAAGTATTTCTATGAGCTCACCTGTACTTACCTACTGTTTGCCTATTTTAAATCAACTGATTATCAACACATTGCTTGGGGCTACCTGAAGGGGTATAATCTTTCAGCCTTTATCTGTAGGACCATAATATTATATTATAATTGTATATTCCTTCTATCTGGAGAGGGGAGAATATTACTTGGGTGCACACAGGTTACATACTCATCAAATTATGCTCCATAAATCTGAGATATACATGTGTATAAATATAAACACATACCTGCATACATACATATATATATGAAGCATAACTTGCTGAATACAACACAAGAAAGGTTTTGGATCTGAATTCCAATCCAGTCTTTTATTATTTTTGTGTGTGTGTGTGTGTGTGTGTGTGTGTGTGTACACGCCTTATATAAGGTAATAGACATAAAAGAGGCAGTTTTAATTTTTATGCAGAATAATTTGATGCATATTTCTAAATGATTTCTAAAACCATTCTTTTCCATAATCAAATTAGTGGTCCTACCTTCAATGAAGCATCATTCTTTGATAAGGGGGTTTGTTGTTTTGACTAAGTAAGGATTTGCAGGTGTTTTTTATTTTTTGTTTTTTAACAATTCTGTAATGTCTAGAGACTATCCTTAACTGCATAGGAGGGCAGCTGCTCAGAGAGAATTAGAAACATAAGTTTTTAATACCAAATTCCCTCAATTGTAACCACATCCTGAAGAGTACATAAGTTCATTGGAAAGTAGGGTTAGAAGTGACCTCACAAGGGCATCTAGTTCAGTACCCTGCTCAAGGCAGAATCATCCCTGCCCTAAATCATGCCATTCAAATGTCTGTGCAACTTGTTTTTTTTTCCAGGAATGGAGACTGTACTTCTCTAGGTAGCCTGTTTGAATACTTGACTGCCCTCATAGTAAAAAAGTTTCTCTTAAACCTAGAAGGAGGAACATGAAGTCACCCTGTCATCTGTCCAGGACCCTGAGCATTTATAGTAACATAGCTCATAAAGGTGCCCTTCATACTTTATAGACTAACAAAAAAGGCTGGTGCCTTGATCCTGAACCAGAGTCCACTCTAGTTATTGGAGGCCAGCTTGTGAAGGTATTAGTTTCATAGATGCAGACAGACATTTTCAAAAGTGCCTATGTTCACATTTAACACTAAATACCTTTAAAAAACTGAGGCTCTTTCCATTGACTTGCATAGTTTCAGGGCCAAGGCTTTAAAAGTAAAGAATCCATAAGAGAGATTTTAGTAATTTATGTTCTTCATTAGTTGGTCTTTAGTCCAGGTGGCATGAGGAAAAGACTGTATCTGGTGATTCAGAGCTCTAAGGTTTTCATTATGAGTCACAAAAGAAAGAATGTCATACAAGAACACATGATAGAGAAGCAAGAATACAATGTCATGGCAACAGGCTGTATCTTTTATCCAAATGCTTGTATTCTTGGAGACTTTGTTATCTCAACTTGGTAATATTTCTAAAATGTTTCAGCTATCTTCCAAGGTAAGGGTTTCTTAGTTGACACATCTTGAAATATGGATGCAATTCAGGAAAAGAGTGAAGAATTCAAGTAACTATGAGGTATTTTGAGTTATTCCAAATAAGAGGAATTTTAATCCAATTGTCCAAGTATAAGGCATTCCAAACAGGAAACAACACAATATTTCTCATGTGTTGTACATTAAAAAAATACAATTTCTTTTTGTTTCTGAGTGAGTTTTGTTCAAATGAAAGGTGCTACATGAAAAGTGTTATTAAGAGTTAGACCTTATTTATCTACAGACCTGATAACCACGGGCAGTGGTAGAAGAGATCTTCCCATTCTATTTTGGTAAGGGAAAACACCTTAGCATTGCCCATGAAAACTTCCTGGACAAATGAGAGGGCAGTTTCTAATTTTACATTTAGACCTTGATCTCTCGGTTAGAACTTTCAGCAATACCAAATGTTGCCCTGAGGGGTCAGGCCAAGACTCAGGATCTCAATATTGCACTGTTAGACAGGAGGGCATGGTGTACAATTGCACATGCACACATAAAAATAAATTAAGCACACATACACTCAGTAGGTGCATACACCCCTACCAGGCATACACACTCACACTAGCAACTCAGATACACACAGGTTCAAAATAACCAGTCTAGGTTCATGTACACCTATCACTAGTTTAAGCCCATACACACTACACACACCAAATTTAGACAGAGTCAGTTACCAACACCTGCACATCCAATACACATATGTGGATTAGTAATTCATATACCATACACACAATGATATTTATATATGCATATTCACTAAGGTGCATACATACCACCCACCTATGCATACACATAGGTGAGTTCTTAAGTTGGGTGTTGTGATGTGTGTGTGTGTATGTATGTATGTATGTATGTATGTATGTATGTATGTATGTGCTTGGTATACTAGGGATACCTGGGAAAAGGTTAAGGTAAGAAAGTAGAAGTGTCAGATGTAAAAGTTTCTGGGAGCGAAAGTCACTGGGACTGGGATTAGAACGGGTAGACTAGAGGGGCCTGGGCTGAAGAACTGAGGCTCAGGGGAAACTTTAGGTTAATTGATCTTAATTGATTAAAAGACAATGCCCAAAGGCTACAGAACATGGGAGTGTTAGTGTGACTAATTGTCCTGGACTTTGAATACACTGTAATTATCTCAGCTGTGCTGGACTTAGCTCACCATGCAGTGAAGACTTTAAAACATCATTATACAATAATTTTCAATTGTGGGACTAATATCATCATAGATTAAGACAACTTGTTACTTCTTCCATGAATATTTCTGCAAAAAGAAGACAGATCAATATGTGTGTAACAGGGGCTCAGGCAGGAGCCCTGTTACTGAAGCAGTTTTGGGCAAGAGTGACCTGACAATTAACTCCGCCACGTGAAGGTAATCACACACATAGGGCAAGGCATGGTGATTAGCCCACCATGACTGGTATATATCCGGTGATGGGACATGCGCATTTTGCCTTCAGGCACGAGAAGGCAAGATGCAGGGCTATCAAAACCCCAGAGGAGGAAGATAAGGAGTCTTCCCCTGTGATCAAGGAGGGCACTGAGACCATGAGACTTAGGATGGCACAATCATTCAACCCAGGTGGGGTTCATACCTGGGAGACTCAGCAGCTCTGGTGAGTGTGGGGATGAATTGAGGCTTCCTGGAGTGGCTCGGTGAGGGAATTCCCAGCAAAGAGAATCACACGGCAATGAAACGTGGGCAGGTGGAGCTCTTATAAGCCTCAGCTCTCCCCCCCCCCCCCCAAGACAGCTATGACCCTGAGAGTAGCAGTGCAGGAGGCAGTGGAGTAACTGGGACTGCTCCTGGCACAAGGCAGATGTGAAAGACATGGGGAATGCATCTCACTAACAAGGCAATCAACAACAGAAGCGATAACTGCTACAACGTATCTGTAAAATGGCCAGTGCTCTAATTAGTGAGGTTATTGTCACTGTTCAATACTCCACAGGGAAATAAAGCAACACTGTGAAAAGTTACCCTCTGGGTGGTGGTAGTGTTTTGTAGCCCACTGATACACTCTTCTTTTCCTTTCCATCTAAGTTGTGGCAGGTGAGTCCAGATGGAGACTGGGCTAGGATCTTTCACCTGCTCACAATGTACATGAAAAGAATATTTAAATACAATGGTTTAAAAAAACAGAACAGGAAAACTATAATTGTTAATCATGCTTTAGTTTACTACTCACACTTCCAATTGCAGGCCCCAAATAGTCTTCAAACATGCAAAACTCAACACTCCAAGGGCTCTTTTTTCTTTTTAAAGCATGGCACTGCACAGTGCATTGTGTTGTTACATTTCTAGGTAGCAGTCTCTGTAGCTTTGAAGAGACACTTGGAAGGCTGCCAGTTAGCAGGATTCTGGTTTGTTTTTTGTTATGCATTTGAAATGACAGCATATTTCACAATTGTGAATATCTGTTTATATCTTTTATTGTACTTTAGAGATAAAAACAAGAATTCATTTGTATCTTTTAATTTACAGATGTAACATACACATATCTTTGATTTATTACCTCTCAAAAGGGAGCTTCAGATATTTGGATACTATGCCTTTAGCCAGGGCTAGATCAGTAAATAGACTTAGGTGTCTAAATCCACACTAACTTCTCTCCAGATACCTAAATTTAAACTTGAGATTCTCAGCACTGCTACGTGCACTGCAGAAACATGGCGGAAAGGCTACTGACAAAGTAGTGGAAGGCTTCATTTTGACCTTTCCTGTATTGCCCCCAAAGCACTTACTGTGTATCTGGATGTTCCAGGAGCAGAAGTTCACTGTTGTTTTTGGGCAATACCAGAAGGAAGTTCCTGGGAAGTTTAGCATCAGCAATAGGTTGCCAGGGCTCTCACTACTCTCTAAACTTGCCTCAAATTAATCATGCATATATGCCATTTGTTTTTCAAACTTCTCCTTATTTGTTTATATGACTGTCTTTGTTCACAAGGAAACCATTGTGAACCAATTCTCCAAAGCTCCTGGGAAAATGGTAACTCATCTGATTTTTATTCCCTTGGGAGTTTGCATGTTTGGGGGAGGAGACCTCTCCCTATATTCTCTGCCACCCTGGGCTGCTATCTTCCCAGCCTTCACTTGTTTTCTTTAATTTATGGTTACAGTAACAAGTCAGGTTTTACTAACTACTGACTCTAGCTGCTAACCATTTGGTTGAAAACAGCACAGACTTACAGTTATAATGTGCACACTATAAAAACACATACATAAACTATTACTTGTTAGAAGCAAAAATGTTTCCTTCTCTCTCTTTTTTTTGGTTATCTTTCATTTAAACCAGCTGAAGAGTTGGGAGAAATGTTAGCTTTGGGGTAGAAAATGCCCTTCTTCAGGTCTTGGAAAGAAGCAAGTGGTATGTGCCTGAAACCGTAAGTGTGAAAAGAGGCATCACCTTTTGTTACCTTTGTACTATCATAAACAATTTTAGGGAAGAATAAACACCAAGCAAATAGATATCCATACCTGTTGTAATTCCACAAATGCCCACAATTTGCGGTCGTGGTGAAGGTGGTATCAATTTATGTCACTATTTAGCACTGGACATCTGTTGGCTTTATGGTGTGAGAGCATGGGCAGCCCAGAGCTGCTGCTGCTCTCTAACTACTCCTGTCAGGTGCTCAGGGATTTGCAGAGTCCAATCCTGTGCACACAGGGAATTCCAGTGAAGGACTGGGCTCCTCAAGCCCTGAGACCATCTGCCCAGCTTTCACCACTTACAGAGACGTGTCCCTGAGATCTCTAGAGTACTGTTGCCCTGAGGGGTCACACCAATGCTCAATATCTCAATATGGAGCTGTTAGACAGGAGGGCATGGTGTACAATTGCACATGCACACATAAAAAATCAATTAAGCACACATACACTCACTAAGTGCATATACCTCTACTAAGTATACACACTCACACTAGGAACTCAGATACATACAGGTTCAAAATAACCAGTCTAGGTTCATGTACACCTATCACCAGTTTAAGCCCATACACATTACACACACCAAATTTAGACAGGATCAGTTACCAATTACCAACACCTGCATATCCAATACACATACATGGATTACTAATTCATATATCACACACACACACACACACACACACACACACACACAATGATATCTATATATGTGTATTCACTAAGTCACAAACATACTACCCACCTACACATACACACAGGTGAGTTCCTAAGTTGGGTGTTGTGATGTGTGTGTATGTATGTATGTACGTATGTGCTTGGGATACCTGGCAAAGGTTAAGGTAAGAAAGTAAAAGTGTAGGGAGAAAAAGTTGCTGGGAGTGAAAGTCACCAGGACCAGGAATAGAACTGGTAGACTTGAGGGACCTGGGCTGAAGAACTGAGGTTCGGGGGTAAATTTAGGTTAATTGATCAAAAGACAATGCCCAAGGCCTGCAGAACAGGGGAGCATGCCAGCACAGAGGCTGGGACTGGACCCAGAGCTGCAGGGGAAAAGTAGGTGGGAAGAGGGAAAATGGGACAAAGGGAAAGTATGCAAGTTAAAGAGGGGCTCTGGGTGTGGGGAGCCAGAGGATGACTCTGGGGCAACTAGAGAAGTTGCAGGAAGCAGCATTACGTGCTGGGAACTGGAGAAAAGTTCCATCTGCAGGAGAAAACTGCAGGAGAGCCATGAGGAGCTGGGAAGCTGCTGGGGGGTGGGGAGGGGGATGACTACAGAAGGTGCAGGGGAAGCCTGAAAACAGAGAGACAGACAGCAGAAAATCACAGGAAAAGCAGCAGGAGAGACTGAAAGGCAGCAGGACAGTGGGAAAGCAGAAAAAGGTGGCAGAAAATCACAGGGGAAAGGCAGTAGGAGCAGGGGGAGAGCAGAAAATGACAGGAAAAGCAGCAGGAGACACTGAAAGGTGGCAGAGCAGTGGGAAAGCAGAGAAAGGCAATAGATGACACAGGAGGCTGAAAGGCAGCAGGGACAGCATGAAAGCAAGGAGAGGCTGAGAAGTGGCAGAAAAGGGGAGATGGAATTGGGAAGAGATCGGGAAACTAGCTGAGAGGGGAGGCTGGAGCTGAAAGAGAGAGAGAGAATGAGGCTGGAATTTAAGATAGGGAAGGGACAGGGCTTCAGTAAAACACAATGAAACTCAGGGTTGCAAATGGCAGTGGTTTTATTGAACAGGAGAGATGGTGACACAATGTCTTATTGGTTCCCTTGCACCCACCTACACCTCCCCCCCCCCCACACACACACAATGGCAGCAGGGGTTAGAGAGGCTTGGTACAGGGGCTGAAGTCCAGGAGGAGAGAGAGAGAAAGAGAGAGAGATTCCAAATTTTAGGAGGAGGTGTGTAGGTAATATCTACCTATCCCAGGCTAGAAAGGAGTCCTAATCTAGTAGATGTTGTCCAGAGGGGGTTTTCCAGCAGGGCCTCTGGGTGGATTGGTAGTGTGGCATGGTGCTGGTCCAGATGGAGAGGGTGTCCAACTGGGTCTGTCTTCACTGCCCCTTTTTATAGGGGCAGACCTTGTGTGACCCTTGTAACAGGAGGCATGCCCAGGCAAGGGTCAGCCCCTGGCATACTCAGCAGGTGTGCTCCATGCAGGGATGTGCAGTTTTGGGTGTCTGTAATGGTGGGGTGCAATGGTAGAGTTGATGATTCTGCAGGGTCTTTTGTCTTTCAAACGCTGGGTTCTTGTCTCTGTTCCTGGATAAGGTATGTGGATCCTGGATGAATCAATGGGAGGTGATGGCCCAGTCTTTACAGGCCATTCATCTGGGAACTAATTTACATGGAAGGGATACTTGACTCATACAGTTGCGACAGAGGGGATGCCCAGGCAGAGGACACAAGATGGAGGCTTGACATATAAAATGGAAACTTGACATGACTTTGGTTCATTTACAAGCACAGGCCTAAACCATATAATATTCATATAAAACAATACAAATCAATACAAATCTAATAATTATATAATATAAAACAGTGGATATCCAAAACCAAAAACTTGGTACCAATATAAATATGTTAAAGCTTATCCTAAATCTGAGCTCACTTATATTTATCTATAGGGAATAGAGAGGGAGAGAAAAAGTCAGAAATGGTTGGGGAAGGGGAGGGAATGCATTTTAAAAGAAAAAAGAATAATTGTGGGTCTTGCTACAGTACATCTCAGCAGGTGGAGAAACCCCAACTTTCCCTGTTTACTGAATTATGCCCCAAAATTTCCATGGGAGTATCTCAGTAATCATGGAAACCCCAACTTTCCCCACTTACTAAGATGTGCCCTGGAAATCCTGGGGAGGCACTTTGGTAAACAGAGAACATAACAGTCTCCTTGGATACCAAGATGTATCTTGGGGATCCCAGAGCCATATCTCAGGAAGTGGAGAAAGCTGGGCAGGGATTGCCAAGGCTGAAGAAGCTTGATCCTACATGTGAATTCCCAGGTTGTGTAGTACCAGGCCCCTAAAGCCCTTGGAAAACATCTCTTGTTGTCCTGCAGCAGCACTAGGTGGGAAACAGGCAGTGTGTGTTTTACCCAATTAAGCAGATTAGCTGTGGTGTGTCACATCCTGTTTTATTTGGCAATGCCTAGTTCTAGCTTACATCTCTTTCAACAATACAGTTGGTTCAATTCAAGATATCACCACCAAAAAAAAAAAAATCCTTGACCCTCACATATTTCCTGAACTAGTATGGCTACCACAACACTCCAACCCAGCCATGTGTTGCTAGTACATTTACATTGTAGAAACACACCCCCCCACCAAATCTTTGGTTGTTTTCCAATAGTTGTTTTAATGATTGCTTCTCAAGGCTATGTTTTTTTCTTTTTCTTAATTAAAATACCAGAATTTACTTTGCTTAACCTGGCAGGTTGCTTGATTTAAATATTGTGTTGCCATACCATTTGTAATGCTTACAAGATTCACACTGTGCTCACTTACATATTCAAGACTGCTTCCAATCTACTACTAAGCTGTACTCTTACAGGCTTTCCCAAGCTCTTGAACTTGCCAATGTACTGTCTAACCAAAAAGGATCTAAATCTAATTCCTTTCGTTGTGCTGAGCTGCTAAGCATGTAGTTCATATTAAACCCCCTAGCAAATGGAAAATATAAACATTCCTCCCTATTTTCCATAGAAGGTCCAGAGTAGGGCTAAAAGAAAGCAAAGGAAGAAGATGGGGTAGTACTTCTAATCTTTTTTGCCCAATAACATATATTTATATGTAAATTGCTTATACAGTTTGTTGGTGACAACACTGTTGGGGACTTTATGCCTGATGAGATCTGAAGCTATATTTTCCACCTAGCAAGTGAATACTTTAATTGCCAGGCTACCTGGTATACTGGTGGTTGCTATCAGTCCCTTCTACTTTATATTGAATAATTAAAAATATTTAGATTGGATGCAGGTGTCGCCGTGGATGTAGTCTTTCTGGACTTCAGCAAGGTCTTTGACACCGTCTTCTACCCCATCCTCATTAAAAAATTGGATGACTGTGGCATTGATGCCTACACAGTCAGATGTGTAGGGTTGTGCAGATTGGCTGAAGGGTAATACTCAGAGGGTGGTGGTGGTCGGGTCATATTCGACCTGGGGAGAAGTGGGCAGCGGAGTTCTCCAGGGCTTGGTCCTTGAGCCTGCGCTGTTCAATTTCTTTATCTGTGGTTTGGACGATGGGGTGAAAAGCAACCTGTTTAAACTTGCTGATGATACCAAAATTTGGGGTGAGGTGAGCACACTAGTAGGGAGGGAAAGACTGCAGCAAGACCAGGATAGGTTACAGGGGTGGGCTAGTGAAAACAGGATGCTTTTCAATACTGACAAGTACTTGGGCAGTAGTAACCAGCAGCACACTTATAAGATGGGAAACTCCCTTCTTGAGAGCATGGAGGCAGAAAGGGATCTTGGAGTCATTACTGACTCCAAGATGAACATAGGCCAACAATGCGAGGTCACGGTTGGCAGGGCTAACCAGACCTTGTCATGCATCCACAGGTGCGTCTCAAGCAGGACAAGGAGGTGATCCTCCCCCTCTTCGCAATGCTGGTCAGGGCACAGCTGGAGTACTGTGTCCAGTTCTGTGCACCCTATTTCAGGAGGGATATGGACAACATTGAGAGGGTCCAGAGAAGGGCCACCCACATGATCCAGGGACAACAGGGCAGACCCTACAATGAGAGACTGCGGGACCTGAACCTGTTCAGCCTTCACAAGAGAAGGCTGAGGGGGGACCTGGTGACTGTCTATAAAATCACTAGGGGGGACCAGAAGGGTTTGGGAGAGACTTTGTTTCCTCTAGTGCCCCCTGGCATAACAAGGAATAATGGCCATAAGTTGTTGGAGAGTAAGTTTAGATTAGACATCTATAAGAACTATTTCACAGTTAGGGCGGCTAGGACCTGGAACCAACTTCCAAGGGAAGTGGTGCTGGCTCCTACCCT
Source organism: Crocodylus siamensis (assembly GCF_052110815.1). Taxonomy (NCBI): domain Eukaryota; kingdom Metazoa; phylum Chordata; order Crocodylia; family Crocodylidae; genus Crocodylus; species Crocodylus siamensis. The sequence continues at coordinate 56,996,795 of NC_143399.1, forward strand.
GGGGGTCTTTAAGAGGAGGCTTGATGCCTAACTGGCTGGAATCATTTGAGCCCAGTTTTTTCTCCTGCCCAAGCAGGGGGTCAGATTTGAAGATCTACAAGGTCCCTTCCGACCCTACTTCTATGATTCTATGATTTGGGCCAGAGAGAGAGAGAGAGATGGAGAATGAATATTTAGTATAGGATAGTCAAATATCCATTTTATTGGCTTCACTAAAATAAAGCAAATTTACACTGGCAGGAGGTTTGGAACTTACTTTGTCATCTATTCATATATAGTCAGGACATGATCATTAATATCAGCTGTGAAAAGGAGATTTTCTTGGCTCTGTCTCATATGAGAGACATTAGTACATCAGTAAGACCAGCAACAGTTCTGGCAGCCTTTTTCTTAAGTTTTTATTGATGAACTACCAGTACATCAGTTTTCAGCCCTGAAAAGAAAGTCCAGAATCGAAGATTGGTTATGTCCAAATTATGCTTGAATATTTCCCATAGGTTTTAAGCTTCATTTGAAAGGGAAAATAAAATGCACACAAATGAAAATTCAGAAATAATATCCAAACAGAAACTGATCCACAGATACGGTAATTACACAACTCCCCCCCCACCGCCCATCCCCAGAGTGTTAACAGTGACATCTCCCTGACTCTTCCCTATTTCAATGTGTATTGTAACAGTTTTACGTTTAGTTTCTTATTTACCCATGGTCTCTGGTACTGCGCTTGACAACAGAGTCTACATGAAGGTAAAAAAGATAACTTTTTAAGCAGCTTTTTATAGCTTTGAACTCCATGCTGTTCATGTTTTGCAATGAAATTAAAGCTGTGCCCAATGTGACAGTACAGTAACTTAAATATATGACTTGAGAATGGAGATATATTTCCTTCTGATGTGAAACACATATTTTAGTTATATGAAATAGTGACCTTGAGCATTACATTCATGAGCTGCAGGAATAAAGTGAATCCATTGGCCAATAAGAGAATCAATTGTTCTAATGAGTAAGAAAAATACTTGGAATTTTCCCCTGATAGAGAATGTATTTTTACTTATGTCACATAGAGTTGTGCACTTATATGACATATGCACTCTTTTACTGAATTTACATTTATGGTAAGAATTTTTATACTGGATTTTTTTATTGCTTCATGATGCTTTACCCAAGTGAATTAATAAACAGAGTGAGAGGTTTATTTTTTCTACTTACATATTTGAAGTCTGTGAGATAAATGATGATTATTCAATAAATGTGAATGTACAGAAGGCAGAGAGAGTGTGCTCTATAGCATGTTACCATCATGTATTGTTACATATACTGAATGAGACATGAAATACACATGTCTAGGAGCAAATATCTTGGCAAAACCTCTCCCCCACCATGTCCAGAAAAATTCAGATTTGGTCTCTGTAACAGGAAACCCCAACCCTGTTAGCTACAGGGAGAGGGGCAGCAGCAGGTAAGAGGGGGAGCCCCAGGGGAGGAAGACTTTTGTGGTTCACAGGGATAGACTAATGCAGATGCCAGCACTAGCAGAAATCCAAACCTGGGACTGAAAAGCAGCTAAAGAGGGCTGTGAACCAGAGGAATCCAAACAGGTCCTTATGCTGAACAGGAACCCCATGGCACATCACCAAGGGAAGCAGTTTAGAAGGGGCAGGGTTTGGCTACGTTTAAGTGCAGTCTTTGGGTGGGGGCAGGCAGCCCATGTCTACTGACTTCAGGGGAAAGAGTAGAGGGCAGAGCTGGCTGCCAGGGAAAAAGAGATAACTTGGAGCTGGGGAAATCAAGTCAGCTCCTTATGACTGTGACCATTATTATGGCCTTGAGGGGACTTTGAGATGAGTTGTATTCCAGTGACCTTTTCTGTTTTTAACACCAGAGAACCAGGCTGTAGAGGAGGTCTAGAGGCTACAGAACAGGGTGCCAGGGGGACTCTGTATTTTAAGAACAGCTTTGGTCAAGGATGTTTGGGGATGAGGCTCAGAAAGCTGGGGTCTGACACAGCAGAACTCAGCTAAGGGGGCTCAGTCAGATAAAAAGGGCTGGAGGCAGGAAGGTTAAAGCCTGGACACAGGTTTTGGGGAGTGAATAGGGACAGTGTCAGTCCCTGGAGCTCCCCTGGGAGTGGCAACTGAGAGTGATCTGTGAGGCACGGTTGTGGCTATGGGAGGGCATGATATAACCCCTAAGGCACAACAAGGGCCATCTAAAAAGGTACGTATACCCCATGGAGTTTGGGCAGAGTAGCCCTAAGGATTGGGATAAGGGAGAATAACCCCTTGGACTAGACCAAGAGGAGAAGACACCAAAGAAAAGACTACCTTGGCCTCTGCAGGCAGTCTCCCCTTAAATATATATTAAGGTGAAGCCATGGCACGCAAGAGACAGGAGATGGAGGAGGCTGGGAGCACTGGTTAACAAGTCTTAACAAAGAGGCATCAGACACTGGGGAAATTGGATACCCTTAGCCTGTTACAATGATACTGAAATGTTCTGGAAAGTTATGTTGGTTTAAATAAATTCGGAGGTGGGGGGTTGTGGGGAGGAGTTGGAAAATTAATTAGGAAAAATACTAACACTATCAAATGCATCTCTCATTTAAAATGACCTTTGTATTAAGAACATTAAGAATGTTCTTTAAATTTATAAATGGCATACAAATCAAAATGAACATTTGATTTGAGTTTGACATCCTGTTTGGCTTAAAATAATTTTTATTATTATTTTTCGTGTGTGTCATGTCAACCCAAAATGATTTTTTAGAATTACTAGTAAAAAATCCCCAAGCATTATTTGCACAGCCTTAACTTTATGACCATCATGATGAAGACAAATAGAATTTTGCCAAGGCAGTGCATTTTATTGATGATTTACAAAGTTATTTCTATAGTACGTAATTATTTAAACCTTTAAGTTAAGTGGTATAGTTTCAGGTTAGTGAAGCCCTGAGGAGAGAGGCCATCATTGTATTTGATTATGCACTGAGCCAATGACTCATATTTATAAAGGGCTATTTAGTAATGGTATTATAAATATCATATAGAACATGTATTTGAATTAAAACTGGTGCTATGTACACATTTACAGAGTTAATATTCTGTAGTTTACTAAAACAAATGAGAGAGGTGGTAAGTACAGGAGATACAAGCAAAAAAAAATTAAGTCTGGGGACATAATTATATGGTACGCTGAGTCACGGATAAAGTCACACACATGCCCTCTAAAAAAACTATGCTCAGAATCAATTATTTTCCTTTGAATAAAAATATGGTTAATCAGGTCCCTCTATATTCCTTGGGAATAGGAATTGGGCCCTAGATTAATAAAATCTGTCAGCATTTTATTTTATTCAGCAACAGGAGAATAAGGGTGATGATTATGATCTGTGCCTTTCACTAAAATGGATTTGCTTCCCACTGAGTCCTTAGTGCTTTTTGATTTTTCCAGAGATAATTCAAACACACAAAAAAGGTTCACAGCTGAGATGCTGCAAGTTTTATGATGAATAAGCAATATGTTTACAAATGGGGAAAATATACTATATTTTAAACAATGTTATCTCTATAGACATTTTGTAGAATGCTTTAAATTTTGTGCCAAGGAAACTGTTGAATCAAATAGGTGCTACATCAATTTGTAATTGTTTGGATTTGTCTTTGTAAAATTCTTGTAGTGTGAAAGTCACCTCTCATACTACATATCATCAGCTATTCTGCATGGTCATTTCTTCTCATACTTTGGTGAAAGAAAATCAAGCCAGACCCTTTCCCTCAATATAAGTGGAAGTAAGATTTCAATTTATCACCATCCAATAGTGTACTGTTTATACTTTTCTACTTTTTGAGAAGATGATGTTAGGTGAAGTTCTGCCACTGCATGCATACACTCAAATTACATTGATTTCACTGGAAAGGTTTTGGTTTTTTTTTCAGCAGAAGGCAAGATGTACTCTGTGGCATGACTTCTGTTCTGGGACCCTAGGAGAACTGGATATCTTTATCTCAGTCTTGCCAAATACCTATGGGTCAGATTGTCACCAAACTTACACGGAATCACAGGCACATAAGAAAAAGGCTTGATTGAAGACTGCAACATTCAGTCCGTAAGATTTCAGGGGCGGAGCCCTGGAGCATATAAAAGGAGCTGCATGCCCAGCATGAGGAGAGCACATCCAGGAGAAAGAAGAGTGGGGCTTAGAAGAGCTGCTCAGCAGGGTGAAGCAGTAGCTCAGAAGTGCCCCTTAAGACTTCCATCAGTGGGGAACGGCAGACGGCTCCAGCAGCCACGGTCTTGGTGTGCAGCATGGCACATGGCATCCAGACCCATCTTGGTAGGTCATGGAAAAGCCCAAGGGTATTGTGGTTTCCCCTCAGGATTAAGTTTATCTTTGGAGTTTATCTGTTTCACATCAGGTACTTACCTGTATATGAGAGCACTGATATAAGGTTTTATGTCATTTACCCAGAGGGTATTTTTTGTTACTGGTTTAGCTATCATATACATATCTACATACACATACATATATATACGTGTGTGTGTGTGTGTGTGTATGTGTATGTATATACACACACACACACACACACACACAAATGTATATGTAGTACATATGTTTATATCCATGTTCCTTTCCCTTGTGATAAGTTAATGTAAATAAATGTGTACATAGTTAAGTCCCCTGACTGTCCTGGCCTGGTTCTATAGGGATGGAGGGAAACAGCAGTCTGCAGTTCCCACCCCACAGGACACCTGCCTGCTAACAATGCCCTTCAATTGAAGAAGGGTATATACCCAAGTTACCTGGGCTACCATTCATAAATCCTCAATAGGAGTGGTTAAAAATGAAGCATGAATATGGGCCAGATCTACAATTAGGGTTGCATAAGTCCATTTCAGCATTTTTATCTAGCCATGCGTAATACATATTTTTAATAAAATAAAATACATGAAATATATTTTTATAAAATCTCTGTTGAAACTTACCTTTAGAAATTAAAATAATAAGCACCGTATCCAAACAGGGAAATGAGAGAGGAGATTTTGGGGCAAGATTTGGGCAACAACCTACTTCGTTGTTTGCCATTGAAAAGAAAAATGGTAAAATATAAAGAAAAGCAGTGATTATCTGATGAATAAATCTGCCATTTAAATGGATAGTTTATGGTTTAATTAGATGCTAAAAATATTTTTAATTGAATCTGCAGGTATAATCTATCAATCTCATCTAACTCATCTTAAGGGACTTAGAGAACATAAGGGGAAAAAAAAGAAACTGAATTTCTTTTTCTGATTTATGTTTTCCAGTCACCTAACTCAATGGGCTTGTAGGCTGGATCCAACCTGCAGAGTCTTTGGATCCATCTTGTGTAATGATGGCTTTGGCAGCATTCAGTGGCACAGGATCTGTCCTTGTGCTAAGAACCAGTCAGTCACCTAGGGCTCTGGTGGAAGGGAGCTCTGCCTATGCTGTGCTGAAGTTGAATGTCACATGCTCCAGTGAAAAAGAGCTTTTGCCAGTGAAAAAGGGCTTTTACCATGTCACATCATAGCTGAACAGCAGGGAGAAGTAACAGTGGCAGCCTCTTCCGTGCTTCACTTTTCTCTTAAAGTTCACTTTTCTCCAATCCAAGCTGGGTCATTCCTAGCCCTGACTGAAAAACACTGTTGCTCCATAACCTAACTGAATTGGACAGCAGCAATTTAGCCTTTCCCCTCCGGTACCGAAAGTGTAGGGCATAACTTTCAGAATCAACTTGAATACTGTGGAAGTGACAATATTCACTCTCCCTGTGAAGCTCTATTTACTTGAATTGTGTAGAGAGACTAGGATTTGATCAATACTACTTTGGTTTTTGAAAACACAGTATGAATAGCATCTAGAGCTGGTCAAAGATTTTCCTTCAAACATGACTTTTTCATGAAAGACTGGATTTTGACTAAACAATATTTTTAGGAGAAGAGATTGCTTTCCATAGGAAAAAAAAATCAATGCTTCATTGAAAAATTGAACACCTGAAAATTGAAAATGTTTGGTCTAAACTCAAGATTTTCAGTTCATAAATGCGACTGTGATGTCTTAAACCCCATTCCTCTCTATCAGGTGGGTTTCCCAGGTAGCTCGTGAGGCACTAAGTCCATGGGACTCCTGTGATTTTGCAGTCCACCAAAAGGATTGTATTTGTGTATCATATTGCAAGGGATGTAACCATTCACAGATCTAAGCTGATAGAGGGGAATGTGGGAGGGTTGGAATTACAAGTCCCACATGGAAGTTCACAATAAAAAAATAGTCTAAACTATTTAGATGGATAGTCCAAATTGTGAAAAAATTTGCTTTGCCAGCTACCTCTACTAATATGTACAGGCTGTTATAGTATATGCACTTAGAGGAGGCACACTCAGGGCTGTTCCTAAGGGGACGCAAATTGGGGTGACCGCCCCTGGCCCCACACTTCGGGGAGCCCACAGAGCAGCGACAGCATGGAGCTGGCCAGACTGTCGGCTTCTTTGGGTCCAGGGCCCATGGGATTGGAGCAGGGGTGGGGCCTCACATGGGCTGATTTGCCCCAGGGCCCACATCCTGCTTGGGTCAGCTCTGGGCACACTTAAGCATTTCATTAAAGAGATTACCAGTTCCAGTGGTTAACGTAGGACAGGTCACTGAAACAAGTAGGTTCTTTAGAATCAAAATTAACCCTTCAAGAGGGCACATTGAATTACATATTTATTATACATCTTGTAAAGTATTTACTAAGCAGGGACATTAAGGGTTTTAAAATTATAATGATATATTATTGGAGATGTATACATTACAGTTATACTTAAATGAAATGGGTTCCTCAAGGTGATAATATATTAAATAGTACCCAAGAAACTATTAATTATTTGGTTTGAATTGTAAATGGCTGACAAAATAATTAGTATCTAGTTCTTGTTTATCCTCTTCTACTGCAGCACAGATGAAAGTGCAACTTAGATCATTTGTGAGACAAAATACCACCTACCATGATAATGGAGTAGGCATATAAGTACATAGTAGAAATAATTCAGTTTGAAATGAGAGAAACCTTTACTGACACGCTAATTGCAAACAAATAAGGAAATTTTCAAAAATTCCATGAAAAATTAATAGAAATTGCTCATCCATACCTGCCAGGCAGCTTTTAAATACTTTAGGTCATGGCTGGCCATGGCATACATACCACAAGCGGTGTGCACAGAAGCTTTTTTGGTCTGTGGCAGATATGGCAGAGCAATTGAATCAAATAGGGGAAGGGATTAGGTTCATTTGGAGGTGGAAGGAGATTACTTTGTGGTATGAGAGCTGAAAAGTTTGCTGCCTACTAGACTAGGTTATAAGGCTTCAAATCTTATGCACTGGGTGGTATTTCAGGTGCCATTACATAATGAGTTGGAGATCTGCAGACATGAAATTATGAGTATGTCTGAGCCAAAGATCCAGGCTCTGCAAAAAAATAAAATAAAATAAAAATAAAAAAAACCATAAAAAACCCAGTGAATATGGGAGACACCATGGCTAGTTAGATAAATATATTTTTGAACAGATGAAATCAATCACAAGAGTGCAATCTGCCATACATCAAATCCAAAAAAAAGCATGCCCACAAGGAAATATTTGTTAAGCCAGATATTAATATTAAACTGGAAATCTCAAAAACTAAAAGCATGAATATCACTTTGCATAGTAGGACCAGATTACATGGTATGGGTTCTACGTACCTGACACAGCATAAAACATAATACAATGGGTGTATCTACACATGTTAGTAATGCTTGTAAAGGCTTACTACACAGTAAAATACTGTACACCAAGCCTTCCCTGGGAGAAAATATGCTCCCAACAGAAGCAGCCTAGTACAGGGCATCTCCTATCCTGCTCTGACTTCCTACAGCAGCCAGCGGGAGTTCTAGGCTCCCCCAGGGTACTAGCCTGGGGACTGGCAGGGAGCATCCAGGCTGGTCTTATTATATATGGGGCTAAGAGAGCTCTGCTGGCTGCAGCAGCAGCTGTCTGCAGGCTGGCCTCCGGCTGGGTGGGAAAGCAGAGAGCTCCCTAGTCCCAGCACTGCTTGGCTTGCAGTTCCTGTGGGGAGCCAGAAGCTGAACAATGCTGGGAAAGGTGAATGTGGGGGAGCAGGGAGCTACCCTGTCCCAGCTCTGCTCAGCATCTGGCTCCTGGAGGAAGCTGGGACCTGAGCAGCACCAGGATCAGCAGAGTTCTCTGTCTTCTGTGGCCCCCGATGTTGGGGCTGACTGGGAGCAAATTTGCTCCTGATCAGCATGTAGACATGTGCTACAGCACACTGTCTACTGTGCAGTTCATTTTCTACCTGTACTTACAGGTAGTATCTAACTGCACAGTAGACTAATTTAGTGTGCAGTAAAAAATGTACATGTGTAGGCAGTGACACTTTCCTGCACAGTAGATTAGTCTACAGCACTTTCCTGCACAGTAGATTAGTCTACAGCACAGTAAAGCATTTCATGTAGACATGCCCAATGAACAATAATTATGTCTGACTGCTCTGAACCTACTTATGTAAGTGATTCTCTACATTTCATTGGAACTAGTTGCATAGGCTAGCCCTGGACTCTGGAGATGTGTGAAAAGTGGTGTTCTAGGCTTCAGCATGGAGCGCCAGCAAGAGTCCACCATCAATGAACTCAGAACTCACTGGGCATGGGTGGCACAGCCAAAGTTGGTAAAGGGAGCTGTACCTGTTTGCTCCATTCCTGGATCCACTGCTGCTGGTAGTCTGTCTGCCTCTTATGTTTTATGGCCAACACCTTGTTGTACTGTTTTCTCTAGAAATGATTTGAGAGGGGGGTAAAAGATACTGAAACTCAGATCACTTCTTTGATTTTTTTTTTCTTGTTTAGCCAGGTAGCATCCATCAATTTGTTCTATGTCTGGCTAGCTCAGTTGTGCATGATTACTGAAGAAATTACTTTCATCATGGAAATAATAATGCTATCACATCACAAAGATCCATTGGCTGATAAAACCAGATGGAAAACTCTTCAGCAAATACAATTAGCCTATGGCAGGGGTGGTCAAGCTGTAGCCCATGTGGCATGTGACAGTTTGGGAAGCAGGTGGGGAGCAGAAGTAGACCAGCAGATTGGAAATAGAAAAGAAGATCAGAGTGGCACTCAGGGGTGGCTTAACTTGTGGCATGCTTGAAAAAAGGACAGCCTCCACTGGCCTATGGGTTATTGGATACAGTGAATTTTTTAAAATTGCCCTTATCAAAGATTTTCAGAAATTATTTTAAATAAGGTCAATTAATGCCTGAGCAATATTATGTCTTTTTCCTTTCATTGTGTTCCTTGGAAAATTTAAATGAAGCCAAATGGCTAGTAGGCAAGAAGGCCTTTTCTCATTGGAAACAAAATGTGAAAACAAAGGCCCCCACTGCACATGCAGGTAAGGGCACATGAAGGTAAGGGATCTAATGTGTGATCCACACAATCATACTTCCTACCATCATACTTCCTACCATGTCAGACATGAATTGCAGCAGGTGCAATTGTGGGATTGCACATTAGATCCCATTGTGCCTTATTGCTGGTGCAGGGGGAGCCTGACTCTGGACGCCCTCTGCACTGGGAAGAAACAAGCTCCCATGGCTGGAAGCCCCCTCAGCTGAGAGGCTCACAGCCATGGGAATACCCCATATACCCCCATGGCTAGGATGTGAAGTTGCTGTAATCTCATAGCCCAGCAGCTTCCCACATTCCCAAGGCTCAGAGAATGCTGACACACCCTATGGCTGCCAGGACACAACTAGATCCCAGCTCCAGCAGGTATGCTGTGGGGATCCAGCTTTCAAAGTCATGGAAATATAGGTCCTTGTAGCTGCAGGATGATACCAGGATCCAGAGTTCCCAGCTGCTTGGGCTTAGAGTCATTTCAGTTGCTGGACTCCCAGCCCTAGCTGGGCACAGTACACCCTTATGGCTGGGATTTCTGTTAGCTGATGGGCCTCCTAAGCACAGCAGAGACCCTGATACATGTGCAACTTAAAGCTCAGTAGAAACCAGTTATAAAGTTCAAGTATAAATTCCAAGGTATAACTTTATAGCTGTTTGGAGCTTTTAATGGTTAGGTACTTTGCACATGTAGCTGGCCTCAAGGCAGTTGCACAAACAACTAGTTAATTGTGTGATACCTATAACATGTCGAGGGGGCCAGATTGATAGCACAAGGAAAAATTGTGGAGTTCAGGAACAATTGGTGAAATATTAAATATTTTAAGTACATAAAAACATCATTATATGTACAAGTAGTTTAAGTGCCAAAATACCTTCTTTATTATGGCACCTTTTACTCAACACTCAAATACTCACATTATATCCTGTCTCTTTAAAAGGGAAAAAAAAATCTGAAGATATTTGAATGCACTTTGAGAAGAATACAGAAGACACTATTAATTAGTATGTATTCTGTGTTCCTAAGCAATGCTTAAGGGCTGTTGGCAAACAATTTGGTGTCAAGTCATGCAGTTCTTACTCTTTCCCTGATTAGCCAAACTAATTTCCTACAATGAAAATTCTGCCTGAATGAGGGCCCCTGGGCTCCAGAGTGAAAAAGAATCACAAAATATTCATAGATTTTTTAAAGTCGGAATAAACTATTGTGTTGATATAATAAAACCTCATTCAACATTTTTTGTGTTAAACCAGTGAATTCTGTTTGAGCTATAGTATATCTTTTAAGAATAATATCCAGTTCTCCTTTAATGGTATTTCAAAGTCTTGTAATGTTGGTCTTTTATATACATTTTTCTTTTAGGTACCATAAAAAATTCTTTAAGGATCTTAACTGAAATACAGCGTATGTTGAAATTCAATGTGCAATTAATCTACCAGCCCACCAGAATATGAAATAAATATTTTTAAAGGCTGATGAACATAGTAGACTGTCACCCCAGGTCAGTACAAACATGATTAATTCAAGAGTTCTGGAACTTCAATATACTGATGGCTCTATTTAATAGTTATCTGAATTTTGGACTTGTGCTGATGTGGTTTATTGCATTTCGGCATTTCAGTTCACCATTTCTCCTTGTGATGCCCTATTTTTGGTTAGAATTAACTCCACTATCATGTAGAAATTGTAAATTAGTGTTAATTGGGCATGTCTACATGAGATGCTTTACTGTGCTGTAGATTAATTTACTGTACAGGAAAGTGCCACCGTCTACACATACACAATCATTTACTATACATTAAATGAGTTTATTGTGCAGTTAGATATACCTGTAAATATAGGTAGTAAATGAACTGCACAGTACATTTTAGTTCAGAATATCTCTTTCTCCCCTCCACATGCAGCCTCCTAAACCATTTCTTCAAGCCAGATGATGCTTTCTTTTCCTCAAGCATTCTATTTAGAAAGAATATACAGTGAAGATAATCCAAAAGTTTAATTCACTTTTTCTGTGTCATATGTATTGCACACAGTGCTATTGCTTAACTAGAGGCAGTACTATATGCAATCCTGGTTACTGTGTTCCAGGTCAGGATGTGGCAGTTAAAGGTGGTTCAGAGAAAATAGATTAGAATGATTAGCAATATGGGAAAACTTTCAGAAGAAGAAGTATTAAATTAAATGGGAATACTTATCTTAAAAAAGAGACTGTTAAGTGAGGGCATGAGTAAACTGTTCAAATAAGTTTATGGGGAAACTTCTATTTCTCATAATGCAACAAGGAGGCACTGAATTGGAAAATCCAAAAATGATCGAAATGACTTGTTAAACCCTATTTAAAAACATTTTAAAAGTGAAGCCATCAAAGCCATAATATAGTAAGATTCCACAAGGGGTTGAACATGCATATGGAAAATAAGAATAAATTATTCCAGAGTTATAAATGATGATAACATTTTTGGTTGAAATATTAAACCTAATATTTCTGGTTCGAAGATTCTCTCTTAACTAAAAGAGATTAGGGTGAGACTTAATGCAAGGAATTTAATGTGGATAGATCAGACCCTCAGGTAGTACTGCTCTTGCAGAAAGATTCCATATGTACTTTAAAAACTGAATGATAAACTCTGTATTCTTACTACTGAAATGTTATCCCTGGGGTATGAGGCTATCTCTTTTAACTTATGCTATGTTCATGCTACAAGTGCATAAAGTCTAGATGAGTATACTTCATCTGATGTAGTCAGAACCACCTGCCACAATAGAATTCCAGCTGTGGCTGTAGTCTTTCATTTTCCTTTCTATTTTGGGGGCCATGTTTCCTGGGGTCATCTTCTCTTTCTTTTATCTTCTGGTTTCTACAACTGAACTATATTTGGTAGGCATCATTCTTTCAACATACTTGGCCCAGCCAGCTCCAACTTCACTCTTTCACCTCTGGCTCCAATTAATACTATTACCCACCTCAAATAAAAAGTCATTCAAAGTGTGGAATATAATTACTTAAAGAGAAGGTTTACCAAGGCACCTGGTTTACAATTTCTATACTTTCAAAAAGAGCCACAGGCTCTTTTTTAGTAATAACAAATGGTCAAAACATTGCATGTACATTTTACTGGGAAGAAGGCAATGCCAGCAATGCCAGCAGCATAATGTTAAGACATTGGTTCAATACTGATGTCTATGACTGTTAAGACAATGTTGAATATACTGAAGTGTTTACACATGCTGGAGACACTAGATTGCTCCTACGCATGCCATTTAAATGTGCACCCAGGTACAAAAAACTCCAGGGCATGTTGCTACAGAGTTTATTCTCGTACAACATGTGGAACTCAGTTGCAGCATCCTGGGTTAGCAGGGGATGCAGGAGGTCAGCCTGCCAGCTCAGGGCTGCTCTGATGGGGCTCCACAAGTTGTGCTGACGGAGGCACAAGGGTGCTTTAGGGTGGAAGTTGCCTGCTGGCTAGCCCCTCAGTGAAATACCCTGTGCCCCAGCCAGCACAGCAACATCTACACCTGCACTGCTATGCCTGAAAAAAGCTCTACAGCAGGGTAGTACTTGTATTTTACAATTTGCCATGCTCCAGCAGGCTTGGTTAATTGAGTCTGCTCTGATACCCTGGAATTCCTGAGCATTGGAGCAGATTCTGCATTCACGTATAGGGGCCCTGAGTCCATAAAAACCAAGTAACTAAAGGTTGAACAATTTTGTGTTAGAAAACAAGTATGCTGATTTTCAGAGCACAATGTGAAGCTCAGTTATGCATGTAGGCTTTTGTTTGCAGAGGCATATGGAGGATAAGTAATTCATCTGGAGAGGTGTCTATATATATAGCGCATGGTAACCATTCAAGATATTGCAGTATTGCTACTTGAGCATATAGCTGGGAATAATTACCACAATATATTTTTAGAGTGTTTGTCATCACTAACATGTTGCCAGTTCTGTATAACTTCAATAGCTTACATGTGGTTACAGGATGCCAATAAGTGAGTGTTTTGCATGTTGACAAAAAAATGTAGATGTGTTAATGCTTGATGTGTTTAGGTACATTATTGAGCTTGATTCCTTTTCCATTAAACCATATTTACGCTGTTATATGCCAGTTGATTTTACTAGACTTATTCCTGATGAAAATCAGCGTGAGTGACAGGAGTATTCAGTCTTGATGTGTTCCTGGGTATAATAAATGTTTCATAATGCTCAATATAGACATTTGTACAAATATTCACATGGATAGTCTGTCAATTGTGCATGGATTGTAGTTGTACTGGAGGGCATAACATATATTTCATGATGGTTTAATAACATTTCACCTGAAAGTTATGTTATAATGCTTGTAGTGGATAAGTCCAGTGCAGTAAACACCACAAAGTGATAGCATTTAAGGTAGTTTAGGTTTATTCAGTTTTATGCAGAAGTACTATGCATAAAATTCTCTTTAGCATTTTTCCAGCAGGGGACAAATGGTATTGGTAAGACTAGAACAATGAGAGGATAGATAGAGGACTGGTTTTGTAAGTGTAACTGAAAAATATATAGAATATCTTGAAAGAAATCATGATCAGTTCTACTTAATATGTATTTAATTATTTTGTAAGCATGTTTCACTTTATTCTGTGGAGCCATTCAAAACTTTTGGTGGCAGCAAAATTCCTTGGTAGTGACTATCACTTCAGAATCAGTCACTATTTTAGAAATTATGATGGAACATTTGTGCTGAATGCACAGTGACTTGTATTTAATGGGCAGCTGAATACAGATTCTGAAAGGAAAGTCTTCTTATAACTCAAAGCCTGATTTTTATTTTGTTGTCTGTATACAAATGAGATGTCAATTATGGGTAGATGTTACAATGAGTCAAACACCTCTCTAATGAATAGCAATGTCTTTTAAAGGCATCAGTTAATTGAAAATGTTTATACAACAGAAATCCAATAGAATTCTATTAGATTTTCTGCATTAAATTAATGCTACGGATATCTAACAGATGTTTTAATTAGAGGTGTTTATTAGCATAAATAATACTAGATTGAAAATCGAAATTCAGATTCCCTTGTTCACAGATTGATATCTACTCAGTGCCAAGATTCAGAATAGGAGCACAAAAAGCCTAAGTTTCATTTTATTTCTGGTGCAAACTGCATAGACAATATTCTGGAACTACACAAGTTGTAGTAAGCAATTGTCAGTCCTTCTGGATTGTGGGATATGTGTGAGTCATCACCAGGATCTTTGATTTCCTATACCTAGGCAAAAAAGGCTGCCCAGACCATCCATATGTCCCTCTTTAGACCATTGAAGCAGAACCTAAAGGCCAGACCAACTCCAGATGTTCAGTGCTTTGATGGCTATAGTTATATGTGCATCTAGAAATCAAACCTAGGTCTCCCATGTGGCAGACAAGGATTGTATCACTGAACCACAACAACAGGTACAACACAAGTGTTTAAAAAATAAGAAATCGTTGCTGTTACCCTACTTGTGGCCGTAATAGCTCGATTAGTTTACAGGGTTGTTTTGCTTGCTTTCTATGTTTGTTTGCTGTGTTTGGCTTTTTTTTTTTTGGTGATGTGTTTATTCAGGGGAAACAGAAGTCAAAGGGACCACTTACTTCTTTCCTTTTAGAGATGAAGCTATTGTTATTGTGCTTCTTATTATCCAGGAGTGAGTTTAATATTATAACTCAAGAAATATGAAATGACTCCAAGACTGGAAACATTTTTAATGAGCTAATAGTGGATGCCCATGACAAAAGAACAATTTTTGGAACAGTTACATCCTTTTACCATTAGCTCTTCAGTCTTATCATTATTCAACTGACCTGCTAGTCTTTTCCTCAGGTACTGATTTCAGTTAGGTAGTAAAAAACACTTGACATGGGGTGTGTTAATCTGCCCAAAACATTATGGAACATAGAATTAATAATTACGATAACATTTTTAGTATAGAAATCACATTTTACGGTAAATCTACAGAAAACCTCTCTATATTTCAAAGAAACATAGCTATTTTTTGATAGTTTAATAATCGTGCTTATTTGTTGAACATTTGCTGAAATGTTTAGTTTCAAGGTTTTTTTGAGAGCTCAGATACTTTCCAGGGTAACGCATTATCTAAGCAGTTTAACTTATTTACATACTCATTAAGATCAGCAAATGTTACCAGTTGTGAACAATTTCCTTATTAAGGCCTCTCCCTCTTTTAATTTAATACCCTTGTTATGAGAGGGTGTTTTTTTTTTCCATTCTGTCCTTTATTAACCTACTACATTAATCAGTGTCTTCACTGCTGTGCAAAACTCTCTCTTTCTGGACTCCATGGTAATGAGGTAACCCTAACCTTTCCCCCATTAACACCTTTTGACACTTTATGAGGATTTCTGCTTAATTTTTCAATCCAAATAAATTATGAGTAAATTAGGACTCTGAACACATAGCTATATTTTAAACAATGGGACAATATATCAACACTGCTAATTCTTGGGTAGATCTTTCTTTTGGGATTGTTATATTTATAGGAAGCCAGGTGTATTTCACAGTATAATTTGTCCATATCGTAATACAACATTTAGAGATCAAGATGAAAAGTTCAGATTGGGAACTGCAATCTGAAACTGAGGGATAGTTAGACTTAGACAATTCTTATTCTTTTTTAATAACTTAAAATAATTCTAACAGCAGACATGTACTTAGAAAATAACAATATTCAAGGAAGGAAAAAAGAAAAGCATAGATGTTGAAGCTATATGTAGGCAGTAGAATGTAATTATCCAAGTTACAATTTGACAAGGGTTTGGAGCTAAGAAATCTATCCCAGAGTAGCATAGCCACAAGCATTTAACTTGTCTTTGTTGCACTCATTCTTATTATTTAGGTCTGATCAAGTTAACATGCTTCAAAACTGCATTTATATTCCAAGGATGGGGAACTGGAAAATCTTTCTTATATCTTGTTAGAAATATATTATGGGATCTTTTTTGTCCACTAATTGGAGACAACTTAATTTAAATGTCTCTCATCTGGCCTGACATTATTGATCAATGTCTTTACAGAAAACAACTAAATTATAGGCACTAGTATTACCTCATTTGAAAACTGCCAGGTTTAGGATATATATATTTTCTGTTAGGAGTGATTTGTTGAATCTTTTTCTTATCAGATTTTTTGCTGGGTTTCTACAAGTCAACTAGGCAAATGTGGGGAATATACATGCATGAATTTAGGCACCCTAAGCAGGACTAAGGCAGAATTTATGTCTACTTCCAAAACTGTGACCTTGCAAAATGTTGACAGCTTTTTTTTTAAACGAAACTAAACAAGAAAAAAGTGGCCCAAGTATGTAATAACTTAGTGGTTAGAGCATATGCCCAAGCAGTGGGAAACCTGGCATTCAATTTTATTTTCTTCCTAAGAGGATTCAAACACACCTTTTCCAGGTTTCAGAAGAAGGTATTAATCTCCATTCCTGGACACACTGAATCCTTTCTGTCTGAATCATGGATGTATGCAGAAAAGAAAGCACAAGAGCTATATATCTGTAACCTAGTTAGGGCACTTGCCAAGGAGGGAGAAACCTTG
This sequence comes from Crocodylus siamensis, assembly GCF_052110815.1. Classification (NCBI taxonomy): domain Eukaryota; kingdom Metazoa; phylum Chordata; order Crocodylia; family Crocodylidae; genus Crocodylus; species Crocodylus siamensis. The sequence continues at coordinate 57,013,833 of NC_143399.1, forward strand.
GTTTTGACCCCTGCAAATATGTCTTTATTTTATCCAAAGTCTCTTTGATATAAACTTCAGAAACCATTTTTAGATCAGAAACCAGGACACTCATATACCAGGTTTAGCTTTCTCTCCACAGTTACACCTAGTGGACATGTCTACACATGCACCCCACTGGTGGTGCACGGGTTGTTTCACTCCAAACTTTGCAGTAGCAGCAACATCACGGTTAGTGCCCACCAACAATTACTTGCCATAGTAACAAGCTACATTGCTGTAGCGCATCGCTATGGTGACACAGGGTTTCATGTAAACATATCCAGTGAATATTGAATTATTTTCTTCAGTGGCACACCTTCTATAAGAGCACTGCAGAGTACATCATATTTCATAGTAGCTAGGGTCAGGAGGGACCTGAACAGATCATCTAGCTTGACCCCCTGCCACAGGCAGGAATGAATGCTGGGTTCATAAGACCCCAGACCGGTGATCATCCAACCTCCTCCTGAATTTGCCCAAGGTAGGAGCGAGGATCACTTCCCTGGGAAGTTGGTTCCAGATTTTGGCCACACTAACTGTAAAAAATTTCTTCTGATCTCCAACTTAAACCTATTCTCCATCAGCTTATTACCATTGTTCCTCATCACCCCAGGTGGTGCTGGGGATAAAAGGGCTCTACCTATTTGCTGTTGATCTCCCCTGATGAATTTGTAGGCAGCCAACAGGTCCCCCCTCAGCCTCCTTTTGCTGAGGCTGAACAGGTTCAGGTCCCTCAGTCTCTCCTCATAGGGCCTGTTTTGCTGCCCTTTCATGAAGCGGGTGGCCCTCCTCTGAACCCTCTCCAGCTTGGCCACATCCCTTTTGAAGTGTGGCGGCCAGTACTGGATGCAGTACTCCAACTGCAGCCTGATCAAAATTGCATAGAGAGGGAGTATCACCTCTCTGGACTGGCTTGAGATGCATCTTTGGATGCAATAATAACTCCAAGATCCCATTCCACCTCTGTGCTTTCAAGAGGGGAACTCCCCAGCCTGTATGTATTCTATGGATTCCTTCTCCCAAGGTTTGCAGCACCCTGCATTTGTCTACGTTGAACCCCATCCTATTCTCATCTGCCCACTTTTGTAGTTTTTCTAAATCTAGTTGCAACCTCTCTCTCCCTTCAAGTGTGTCCACCTCACCCCACCTCTTAGTGTCATCAGTAAACTTGGACAGATTGCTTTCCTCCAAGTCGCTGATGAAGATGTTAAACAGTGTGGGCCCAAGGACCGAGTGCTGGGATACCCTACTGCTCACATTTTGCCAGGTGGAGTACAACCCGTCCACCACTAGTCTCTGGGTGTGCCCCATCAGCCAATTTTTTACCCATCCAACTGTGTATGCATCAATACCACAGTCACTTAATTTATTGATGAGGATGGGGTGAGAGACAATGTCAAAGACTTTCTTAAAGTCTAGAAAAACTATGTCCATGGCGACACCATCATCCAAGGATTTATTCACCTGGTCATAAAAGGCAACCAGGTTGGTCAGGCAGGACCTGCCTTTGATGAACCCATGCTGATTGCCCCTGAGCATGATCTCCCATGCTGGCCCCCCACAGACGTGCTCCTTGATGATTCTCTCTAAGCTCTTCCCAAGCTCTGAGGTGAGGCTTACAGGCCTATAGTTACCTGGGTCCTCCCTTTCTTGAAAATTGGGACCACATTAGCCATTTTCCAATCACCCAGCACCTGGCTAGATGACCATGAATGCTCATACAGCCAGGCCAAGGGCTCCGAAATGACTCCTGCCAGCTCCCTCACTCTTGGGTGGAGGGCATTTGAACCTCCAGATTGAAAAATGTCTAGCCTTTCCAGAAGATCCCTAACTACATCTGTGCTGACTGAAGGCCTGACAGAGCTATCCCCGAGATTGTCCCTACCTCTGGTAGGTGAGATGTCCCAGACTATGTTAATTTACAGTCTCATGGTTAGGGCATTGTGACAGGAGTATCACTACTGGAGCCTTTCTACTGGTGACTCTACCCTCTTGTTATGGGCCAAATGCCTGCTTACTCACCTGCCATGCCTTGATCTTAATTGATTGATGTAATTAGTGGGAGACTGCCCACTTTATGCACCCCGGTGCCAGGGGGTGCTATCTGCAGCTCCTTTCCCCCCTACACCACAGCCCAAGCCTCGCAGATGGTACTGATGTGGTATTGACCTGGGCCCTGTTGTGACTTGGCCCTCTCCTTTACCTCCTTGGGGCTTCTTGCTGCCCCCTCCCCCCCTTGCTCTGGGGCTCCTCACTGCCACCCTTGCTCTGGGGCTTGGATCAATGCACCCCAAATGCTGTACCCTCTCTGGTGCCAGGATCCCCATGCTACCGTGGAGCCCCTATGAGGCCTCCTCCAACCCCTAATAACCTCACCCAGTTCAAAACAGCAAACACAAAAACACAAAGCCCCTGGGCTATAACATAAAAAGCTAAACCATCTGGCCAAACAACATTTAATCCCTACTGGGAAAACATTCCAACCCCCAGCAGCAACCAAGGGCTGCTCACACAATCAGGGTTCTCCTCTCCATCTGCACTGGCCAAGCTCCTCCTCCTTTGGCCACTAGAGGGGAACTGCCCTCCAGGCCTTCCGCTTGGACTTATATGGGCCAGGCCCTGCCCCTTCCTGGCAGGTGGCTCCCAGCAGTTGTCCTGAAAACCAGCACCTGTTACTCCAGCTGCCCTGGTAACTGGCAGCTGGGCCTCCCTCTTCTTGCCACTAAGGGTCTCTCTGGGGCACCTGAGTGCTCTGCAACAGGCATTCTCATGGGATGTGGGACAAGGGGGTTGAATTTTTCTTGATGAATCCTGAATGAGTACTCTAGTATAGTAGACTGCAACATGAAGAGCCATGTAGAGTACAGTAGACTGTAACATGAAAGTTGGGCAATGACATGACCTGCAGCTATTTTGTTTGCTTGTTTAAGAAAACAGTAAACTCTTCATCAATACAACCTCTACTTCAGTCTTTGAAGAAAAGGGCATGGGTGCATACCATGAGGAGAGTGTTCCAGTATTGAAAACAGTACAACTGTGATTAAGGATTGCCCGAATCATGTGAGGGGTATTTTGGGTCTTTCTGGCATTAGCATCTAGTATTTAAATCTTTAAAAGAGATATGTAATATAATTAAGGGACCATTCCGTTTTTAAAATTCTAGAAATAGAGCCTTGCTATAAAAGGATCTTAGGTGTCCTAGATATATTTTTTAATCATAGCATAGAGTCTACATTGCAGATGCTCTTGTACTGTGAAATTAGTGGGTGCTAGATGATGATGATTTTTTTTATGTGCCACAAATTATAGAGCTACAGTTGTTTATGCATATACCACACACACGTGCTTATATCATTATTATATTGTAATACTAAAGTGTTATATAGTGTTTATTATATTAGTATGTGATATATATAAGTAGAAACATAGAATTAGTCAGCCTTTATTCCAAACAAAGCTCATACACACTGTCGCAAACTGTTGTTTTCATGAGGACTGTAAGAAAATGCTGCGTGCCTCTGGCTCTTACCAGAATCATCTCAGGTAGTTCTGTAAAACAATAAGGTGGTAAAAGGCATTCATGACAGGAATATTTTTTTCAGTGCAGTACAGCTGAAGGATGGTAGCATCTAGAGAAGGGTAAATGTCTTTCCAAACTCACTTTGGCAGTCCCTAAAATGATTGCCATAGGATACTGGCTCTTTGTGCAACTACTAAAGGTTCTCATCTTTTTTTTTTGTTTCTCATAATATTTTTAGAACTTCATTGCCTCCTGAGAAAGTTTTCAAAAGTTCCACCTTGAAGTTATGGATTTCATAAAAAACAAACAAAAATCTGCCCAAACTTCACAACCAATCAGGTATGACGTAACAGAGAAGACCTGCTCTGCTAAGGTTTTGAAAAGCTAGCTGTCTTAGAAGTCAGTATATAACACAATGTATATAAAGTATATAAATACAATGTATATAAAGTATATAAAGTACAATGTGTATTTAGTTTGCAAACACAGAGAAGTCTTGCTGAAGTATCCTGGTCCTGGAATGTCTTAAAGGCCAAGCAGAGAAGATGCAGAATAACAAACAGGTAGCTGTTGTAGAGGTAATGACAAGTAAACAATCTTTGCAACAGTTGAACATAGCCAAAGGCAAGTTAAAAATGCCAGGGTTATCTATATTTTAGTAGAAAGAATGGCAAGACGTACAGTGTTAGAATGTCATGCTGCTGAAAACTGGTGAAATTTTCCAACAGTGCCTTCATACACTGCAGGGGAAGAGTAGAGAGATGCTTAGAGTGGTATCTGAGCATAAGTATGTTATCAGCAAATTCAATATATGGTTTACAAAAATACAGTGCATGCTTTATAAACTCTTTATATTTTCCCTACAGGAAGACTGGGCAAGCACTTAGCTGAAGAGAATAAAAATCTCAATAAAAATAGCCATATTATGAAAGTGATTTTATATAGCAGTTCTGAAATGAGTTGCAATGGCAACATTACCTGAAGCTGGCTCTCCTGAAATTACATTCTGGGTTTTTTTTGTTTGTGTGCTTTTGTTTTGGTTTATGTTTTTTTGTAATCATCATTTGTTTTTCCTGCAAAATGTGTCTTCCTCACTATTTGAGCTGCTACTTGATAATTCAGAGAGAGGACAACTGCCACCTATACTGGCCTTTTTCCACTACTGTTTACAGTCGCTGTCTGTCATGCTTTGCTTAAATACCTTGAAGGCATATTTAGCAATATTTTCCATCACCATCTGGAACAGATTTCCATCCAACTCTAGGCTGATGCACTTGAGAGCCCTATCTGGTATAATATCTCTAAAGTATACATATAGCAAAGTGGAGGCTTTCAGTCTATAGCAGCTATACAAGGAAACAAAAACATAAATGATTGTTTTGAGAAGAGAAACGATGAGCCTAATTCAAAATCTACTGAAACCAATGAGAGTCTTTCCACTGGTTCAGGTGCCAACCATCCATCTTTTCAAGCACTACTTTCTTTTGGAAGATGAATGTATAAGTCTGTTGGTGAACATGGGATTTTGAAAGGGGCTGTGTAGCAGACATGATGATCACTGTGGGGATGGCTACACTCCTCATCTACTGGCAAACCCAAACATTTATCCACCCCATGGCCATCTCCAGCTTAAGGTGCTGCTGCAACAAGTGCTGCATGGTGCTCAGGCTGGATTTGGAAGACATGTTGGCTACTCCAGTTCCCCATGATGCCAAGTGCCTGGGTCCTTTACAGAGTCCAGTCAGTAGAAATTAAGCCAGACCATTCTGAGATGGGAGTAAAGCATAGCTAGAGCTCCTGGTCACCAGGAGAACACCTTGGGGTGTGTTGGGGGGAAGGGAACAAACAAAGTGTTAGGGCCCCAAATCAATTTAACTTTCAAACCAATGTTAGCCTCCCCATGAACTATGGGCAGGGAAGAGTTCGAGAGTGAACCTGAGCTCTGGCATCTGTCATCTAGATATCCAGGCCCTTCCTAAATGAGGGACCACACACACAATTTAAGAATAAACAAATTAAACAGTTTAACAGCTAACAACCAATTACTTTAACTTAAAGAACTCTTTACTATATTAAATACATATACAAATGAATTATCTCCTATTTACAACACTATATAACACACAGTACATAGAGACATAAGTCACAGGGAAGCAGAAGTGATATTTACTTATAGGGAATGTGGGGTAATGCTACTGGGAGAAGACAAGGACAGATAAACCAGGATGACCCTCACTCAGTTGACCTCTTTGTAGTATGAATGTGAACTATGAGTGTCATCTATTCTGTATCAGTGGTGGGAGACTTCGGCTTTAGGTAAGTATCCTTTTGTTTCTCTGCCTCACGGGCTTCACCTCTCAGGCACAAATCCACTTGAAGCAAACTTCCAAGCACTCTCCCAAGTAAAAATCCACTTGATCTACCACCTCCCAAGCACTCCAGACTCACTGGCACTTTTGTAACAGCCAGAACCAGAGGGATTAATAAGCAATAAATATGTGCTACTTAGAGGCATTTGGTATTTTGCCTAAATAGGTAACATTAGCTAATATAAAGCTTGCAAGTTCATAACCTGCAAATGTAACTTGTCTGTCATAAGTTTAACCAAAATGATAAAATTAACTGTTTGTGGAACTGACTGGGCCCCATAGGCAAAGCTGTAGCTGTGAAATTAGCTGACCTAATGGTTTCTGCTTAGGGTTCAGCTTTGACGATAAAAAACTGGATCCAACTGCCTGGCACACCCAACATATTCCAGGAAAACACATCCCAAGAAAGCATATTCAGAGAAAACCTAAAAGAGGTTGGGGCTTAGGGCGAGCAATGTCAATTTCAAACCTGAAGGTGCTGCATTGTAATTTGCTTATTGGATAAACCCAAGTCTAGGTAGTAACTTTTTACGATAATTTTTAACACCTTTCATTCCCACAGGCTAACAGCTATAGGGCAAGATTGTGAGTGGCTCTAAAGCCAACAGATTAGTGTAAGGCTAGGTATAAAAAGCATGTGCACCAAGTGACCAACAGGAAGAAGGGAACAGAACGGTCATTTCTGTTCCACACCCAGACCCCGGACTCCTGGTGCGAGTGAGAATCGGAACCTGATCAAGGGAACTTCCCTGGTAATCCTTCTGAGAGTGTAAATTGGGGGTGCCTGACATTGCTGGAAACACTTGATGCATACTTAGGCATCGAGGGACTATCGATAAGTTGCCAACCCATGTCTGCCTATCTGTTGTTTTGAACAGCCCAGTGGCTGATACCCTTGCAGTGCCCAGTTGGCCTGTGACAGAATTGATCTAGCGGTTCTTATTACCTGTTGTTATTATTTACTATTAGCTCTTTGACACTGCATTATCTGCTTATCACATTTATCTTTCTGTTAACTGTTGTGTGTCTGTAAGCTATAATAAATTTGCTTTTACTTCACTCCCAACTTTGCCTCCTTGATCCAAAACTGAACCAAACAGCCCAGTTGGCCTGCGACAGAATTGATACACTCACGGTGCCCAGCTGTCCTGTGACAACTTTCAACAACCTCCTAAGCACTTTCTCACTCTCAGACACACCCCAATCAAACTCACAATCGAACCAGCCTCCCAGCACACACCAATTGAACCAGCTTCCCAGGCACACACTGACTCTGAGGGGGAAATTCCCTCTGCACACCACACTCTTACTCGCACACAGCAGTCATACAGGTAACTTCCACATGCCATACCATTCTCCTGTACCTGCCAGCCACAGGGTCACCTATAATTCAACTAGGTCTTCAGCCTTACAAAATGAAAGAGGGATCTGCCTATTGCAGCTACTGTCCCCAGTACAGCAAGTGGTATGGGGAGCCCCAGAGATCCTCTTGATCTGATCCTCTTGATCAGCTGAGGACTATGAGGAGTGGTTTGTGGGATGCTGGGCTTATCTGAGGACAGCATTGACAGTGTCCCTTCCCTCATTTGCCCCTCTGCCATGCCATGCCTTCCCCATTGTTTAAGGGATACACAGGGGACACACTAGAGACACTAGATCATCTTCAGAAGAGCTCAGTGCATAACACAATAGAAGGAAGATGTGATTGCACCACCACCTTTGTGTAGATCTGATCTTAAGTACCCTGGTTAGCAGGTTGCATGACACTCTTGAACTGCCAGAGAATTCAGTTAGTTGTTTAGATTTTATTAAAGCAGAGGTGGGAAAAATACAACCTGCCAGCTGAATCTGGCTTGCTAACTGATTTTATCTGGCCCATCAGTCACTGACAGGAGCCTAAGGAGGGAGGGCTATGCCCTGCACTGCTCTACTCTGCTGCAGGCAGGGTGAGGCTGGGCCACACAGTTCACAGACTCCTCCACCCCGCTCCTGCAAATCCGTTGCTCCACCCCTGCCCAGCTTCCTGTTGGCAGTGTGGCTATGCAGTCCTGACACTGCAACCACTGACAGCTGGGCTCACACGAGACACTGAGTAGCCACCCTGCCTGCCCAACCTCCTGCCTGCCCACTGTGATAAACTGACAGTAAGAGGTGAGTCCAGGCTAGCCACAGGGAGACTCAGCCCAGGGCAGGTGTCCTCAACTTGCCTGGTCTGGCACAGTGGCAATAGCTCATCATGGTAGGTGGGTAGACAGGATAGCTACTTGGCATTCTAGATCTTGCCACATCCCATATAGGTTCCACTGCCAATGGCCACAGCCAGGACTGTGCAGCACCATGAGGAAGCTGTGGGAGGAGTGGATGCCAGCAGGGGGATGGGGGTGGGCAAAGGAGTCTTCACACTTCATGGGCCAGCCCAGCCCTGGCTGCAGCAGATTGGAGCAGTACAGGTCACAGTCCTCCCTCCTCAGGCTCCTGGCAGTGGCCAGTGGAATGGACAGGATCAATTGGCATCTCCCTACCCACCCTTGACCCTCAACAAATCACCAAAACTCATTAAGTGGCTCTCCAGCCCAAATAATTGCCCACCTCTGTTCTAAAGTAACTTGTGCAACTGACTTCAGTGGCCTTAACTCACATTCTTAAAGCTGTGTGTATAGCTCTAATGGATCAATTCCCATACCCCATTCCCAGAACAGACAAAACAAGCCTTATTTCTTTTCAGAAACCATACAAAGATATCGGCTATAGATATGTAGAGGAAAATCTATAAATCATTCCCCCATGTTAGATTTTTTGCTAGCACTGGTATAGAGAGTTTTAAAATCAGCCCTTCACAGATTGAATAAATTGCATTTTTGTTAGAATGTTTCGGAGCAGCACTCTTGGCTGAATGATGTATGATTGGGTGTCTGAGACACATTTTCCAGAAAAATGTCTTTGATTGTCTCAAGTATATATATATTATATTGCATCTTAAATAATACTTTGATTTTTATTTTCCAATAAGAGTTATTCTGCATTCACATATTCCAAAGATCTTCTTCACTTAATAGCAACTGTGATGTGGCAAAGCCTGGATAATCATGGAAAACAAGTTGTTGTCATTCTTCAAATAAAGGCCAAGATGCTTATAGATGAAGAGAGTTCATAATATTTTTACTATAAATATAAATTATATTTATGGGGTGAAAAACAGATTAATTCCATATTCAGATCATTCTGAATGTCAGTGTTATTTACATAGTTAAAATATGTAACTGTGGCAATACTGAATATTGAAAATATTGACTCTAAGAAATTGAAAGTCAAGGGTAGTTCGGAACCTAACAAGATCTATGCCCTTGAAACTTCCCTTTTGTCCTGATCATGCACTGGTATCTGCTCAAATGTTTCTGGATGGAGCCGACTGACATTAATGGAATGGGAACAGTGGTTCTTTTAAAGCAGATCAGATTACTGGATTAGCCCTCATGCTATCTGGAGTCCTGCAGTTTCATGGCCTGTAACACAGATTTGGCCCTGTGGCAATATTCATCACACAATATTTCAAGTAATAAATATAAAAAATAAAGACCATTTTATGCATGGTGGTCCATAAAGAGTACTGCTGTGCTTATCAATGGATCCCTGAAGTCAAGCTTTATGCCATACTTGCACAGATTAATGTTTCTTCCCCATAACCAAGGATATAGCCCAGTATTTCTATGTACTGATTCTGCAGTGCGTATTTATTGTCTGATATCATACTGCACTGAGATGTAGTTTGATGAGTAACCATTGCTGGATTGGTAAATACTGACAGACATGCATTAAAAAAATTTGTAATTACAATTCCATGAAAGCATAAATTGAGATTCCCCCAATTTTTGCTATTTGTAATTTTAAGGAAAGGCAAAGGACCATTCTGTGATCCTTGAAGGATTATAAGTGTTATTCAAAGAGTCTGTTAGATGTATTGAATAACTCCACTTTACAGATTAATTTGTGCATGATTTGTACTTTAATTATATGAAAGATGAAAGGTTGTGGAAGTGAACTTTAATTATGTGGAGGTGAAAGTTAAAAGAAATAAGTGGATACCTTATATTTCCCTTTTGGTCAAAATCAGTTCACAGAACCTAACATTAAAAAAAATCTGTATGCAGGCAACAGTCCGCAATGGTAAGCTTGGCCTGAAAAAATAAACCTACAATTAATTGTTTATGTGTTAATACATTAAAATATGCAAGAAGCAAGGATTTCATAGAGTGATTTTTTTTGGAACAATTGCATATTTTGGATAGAGTTTGACAAGCTTTTGAATGCAAGACATTCTTCATCTGGTCTGAGCAGCAAAAGCCAGCACAGCATAGTAAAAAAAACAGTTGTAAGACACAAGAGAAAATGCTTCTTATACATCTCTTCCTGTAAAACGAAAAAGCATGAGATCAATAGGAAGACTGCAAAATTCTCACTGATATTCTGCAAGAGGAGATATGAGATATTATAACTGTACTATGTCTTGGTCCACTAATACATTGGTTACGGGAATCAATAAGTAATGTGAATATAGTTTTTTGCATAATTAAGCCTGTAGTGAACTTTGATGTCGTAAAATATTGGCTATTTGCTTCTGTCATATGCAGAATCATATACAGACTAGCAAATTGGCCATCAAGAATGATGTGGGGGATGGGCATGGATGTGTGTGGGGGGGGAACTTGCTGTTTCCCCACTGTCATGGCAGTGCTCCACCACCTCCAAGAAGCAGGGCTGGGGGCAAGGCCAGTGCTACTGGCCTCATCCCTCCTTGCTCTATTCCTGCTCCACTGCCTCTGAGGAACAGGGCTGGGGGGAGGGCCCTTACCCACCCAGCTCTGTCCCCTCCATCCCTACTGTCATGGTGGCGTGCTGCTGCCACCTCCTGTCCATAATGCTCTTGGAGCACTCTGATTGGTTGTTTCAGCAACCAATCGGAATGTTACCAAGAACAGTATGGACAGACAGACACACGGCCTAGCCCTATATTATATTAGAATATTCCATGGAAAAGCATAAGAATATAGACTATGAAAAAATATGAAGGACAGAGCAACACGTACACCACTAGCAGCACATTTTTCACAGAACAAAAACACCCTCTCTGACCTTAGTACCCTTGTGCTCAAGGGAAATGGACCTAGCACATTTAAAAAGCAAACTTGAGAACAAACATTCATAAACTGGCTAGGAACTAAGAACCAAGGACTTAACCCTGATATTGGTTTTATGGCGTATTATAACCTACCTGCTTCCTGAATTACTTCTACACATGAAAGGTGAGAATGACCTTCCTCCCTTTTGATATGCCTAGATCTCCCAGTAATCAGCTGATTCACTTTTGCTAATTGTTTACCTGCTATCCCTAGGAATTTCTCCCTCACCCCTTACAACTGTTTTTTTACTATGCTGTGCTGGTTTTTGCTGCTCAGACCAGATGAAGAATGTCTTGCATTTAAAAGCTTGTCAAACTCTATCCAAACTATGCAGTTGTTCCAAGAAGAGATATCACTCCATTAAATCCTTGTTTCTTGCATATTTTAATATATTAACACATAAACAAATACTTTTTTTATGCCAACCTTAGCATAGCAGACTGTTGCCTGCGTACAGATAGATATATATATTTTATGTTAGATTCCATGAACTGATTTTGACCAAAAAGGAAATATAAGGTTAGAATCTGATGGTTTAATATTTACTATAAATTCACTCCTGAAATGCTAACATTTGTTAAACTTCTATGAGTCTCTTAGCAAAAATTTTTGTTAATAAAGAAGTCAATTATTAACCTTGTTCACTCTAGAGAAAATAATCTTCTAAATTACTGTCACCAAAAATGGTGACATTTGTATTTTCTATAGTTTCTTAAAATGCCATGAAAGCTACTGTTATACTGCATGCCAGAACTATGCACAGTTAGATTCCAAACATAGTCTTTTCTATTGCCAAGAAGAGACTTTTTTCGCAGAATAAATCTAAATAGGACATGTAATGTGTTTTTAGTTGCAGTTGTGAATGTTTTTTACTATATATTTTAGTTATATACTCTGCAGCTGGGTTCCTACTTATATTGTATGTTTACAACAAACTGTCTCTCTAAGGCAGGTGCTGAAATGGCTGACAGCAAACCCCATCCCAGCTGTGGAAAAAGCTCATTCCACATTGCTTTGCATAGGGAATAGTCTTAGCAATATATATATATTTCAAAAGGCATGAAACAACTCACTTTCTTTTTCACAGGAAGGTCTTTGGATCCTTTGCAATAAGACTCAAGCCTGTGAAAGCATCTACACATGTTATTAAGGTAAAGCAATAAACTGGTGCTTATTAAGCTGGAGTTTATTTCTCCAGGATTGGTAAATACCAATCCCATTTGCATGTGCACCCAGGACTGTAGCACATTGAGCTGGGTGAGAGCAGCCCACCTGGCAGGGAGTCCAGGGGGTCAGCCTGCCAACCTTGGGACTACTATGACCTGGATCAATGTGTTGCAAAGGGACTGGCTAGGGCACAAGGGTGCTCAAGTACAGAGATAGCTGGCAGGCAGCCTATGTTCTGAAGCACTCTCATGTGCAAGACAGCCGTATCAGTGTCTATGTGTGCAATGCTGCAGAGTAAAAAACTCTGCTGCTGAGTTAATTAGTTTCCTGTGGCCTAATCTACCAGTATAGATGTGAAATGTTTACTGCAGAGCTAATTAGTCTACTCCACAGTAAACATCTCATGTAGACATGCCCTGTATGTGCTATAGGAGGAAGAAGTATCCTTACCAGTCTCTGAAAGAGGGTGGAAAAGACACAGCTCCTTAAGAATGCACTAGTTTCAATCTGTTTCCTCAGCTTCATGTAAGCTTCATCAAAGCTTCCTCTTCAGATCACTTATTCTCAAAAAAGGAAAGAAATAGCTTAGGTTTAGCACCTCTTAATTCTTCAGCTTTGTGATCAGGCTTCTTGATCCCTTTAAGGCTTCTTTGGTAATTTCCTGTGTATTGGGGCAGAGCAGGTGCTGCAGCTCTTATGGAGCTCCACTTGTAATACTACAGAAGAATGACAAAAGAATCCCAAACATCCTTTATATAGAAATAAAATAAGTCAAGCTAATCCAGAAAATCTGGAGGTCACAAAACAGAAGAAGTAAGAGAGATACCCTTACTGGTGACTCGATCTCCCCATTTGTATTCAAACTGTAGTTGAGCCTGAAGAGAAGGTCACACACAATTTCAGAATCACATTATCAGCCAATTGGATTGGTTTCAATATCCCTGTGCTACTTCTGTCTCTTCTAATACCATGTCACAGGGGGAAGCAGAAGAAAGCAACTCTTAGCTGGAGGAGAAAGCTAATGGTAAGGAATCTCATACCCAAGACTAAAGAAATCTTTATGTTATATCTTTTCCATGATTTTAAGCAATCTCTTTGCACCCAAGTCCATATTTGTGATTCAAATTGAGTGACTTGTTCCAAATGAGGGTTCATCAGGGATGGATTATGTCTTAAATACTATCTTGTGATTATTTCAGATTTTCCTAATAGCAGAGAGACAAGTCATTTCTTTCATAGGGTAGTTAAAAACAGTGAACAGTTGTTAACAATGGTGAAATTTCACAGGTTGATTCACAATGGTGAACAATTGGCATGACATGTAAGTTCTAAATATCATAAGAAGTCCTTTTGCTGCTCTGGCAATACCTGTGGCCTTCCTGTAGATGTAATGTTACTTACTTTAAAGACCTTTACAGGTCTTCAACATTAGCAATGCATTCATTTGCAAAGCAGCTTTGGTTAGATACAAATCTGGCCTCTGATATATTTAATCAGTGACCATCTTAATTAGTATAAGGACTTGGACTTGTTTAAAAACTCTACAGATAGATATGACTACAATTACTCCCTTGAAAAATTGCCAGAAAAAAGATACAAACCTGACATTTAAAGCTCAAAGGTAATTTCTGTCTGAAATTTCTGAATCTTTTACAGGGGTATGAAAATCATATTACCTTGGTAGAAGGAAATTTCCATTCATAATTCATACTTACTCTATCCATACTTCATACTTGTTCACCACCAAGTACCCAGTGTGGTTTACTCTCTAATAATTAATTTATTATTAAATTAAGATCAGAAGCATATTTAATATAGTCGAAGGGCACATGAAGACAAGTGGGAATGTGCACTTTTCAGCACCTCAAAGGCTTTGCAACATGGAGCCAAAATTAGATACTGGGAAGAATCCAAAAAGATATCATGTAAAAAACCAAAAAAACAAAAAGAAGCAGGGTGGTACGAATGGCTGGAACCTACGCTGCCTGAAATTGGAGCCTGGCCAGCCAGAGTCATGCTGCAGCTGCCGACTAGGCTCCACACACCCAGATCACTACCACTGCAACCCCAGGAGGGCCCCAGGACCCCAGGTAAGACTGCTGAGGTGCTGGTTCCACTCTCTCCTACCCCACCTTGGGCAATTTGTCACATGCCAGAGTGCATATGCAGAGGCATTCCCCAGGTACAAATAGCAGCACACCTATGTGCTGCTATTTGTCCCCAGGGAAACGCATGTTCGCTCTCCTCTGGACATGCCCAAATCTATCAAAATGATGACTGTCAACAGAATATTTTTCTTATTAATTTAAGGCCAAATCATGACCTGTTCTCCATACAAACACAAGAAAGTAAGGGGCGAAATGGACTTCTTGTACTGTCTGTTAGTATGGATCGCATCATGAAGTTGTACATTCTGTACAACTGGGTAGGTAGTGATTAAGCTGAGAAAATTTGGCTCTAACTCCAAAACGTACAGAGCCACTGTGAAGTGGGAAGCAAGAGTAAATTTGGGATAAAACTCTTTGTGTGAATCATTCTTTTTATTTTATTATTTGTATTGCAGTGAGAAGCAGGAAACTAAACTAAGATGAAAGTCTGAATGCATATAAAGTAAGAGTCATTGTTCAGTTTCTGCTCTGGGACAGCATAAATATATATTACCTCCCATTCAGAGTAGGTTGTAAGAGTACAACGTATACCTAAATTAATTGCTTTAATATGGTCAGGTAAAATTTATGTTAGTTCTAAATTTCAGTATAATTTTTCATGCCTGACTGTACAAGAAACAGATAATGTTGAATGACAAAAACAGCTGACCAAAAAGAAAAGCTGACACTGCCAAATATGCTTGTGATGAACTAGATATACTCTTGTTTGTGACATAATATTAATTACTCATGAGTATTTGGGCATCTTCTGAAGTATAAATATGTTCACAACAACACATTATTCTATTGCTACTACAGATTGTCCTTCTTATTTGACTTATGCTTTGTAATATTGTTCCTTGTGGTTCCGAAGAAGCAATATTAGAATAAGAGCATTGATAGTATTCCAGCTAACATATCTTTTTTGACTCAGAATACGTAGTTATTGTGAGGCTTTTTTTTACTTCATCTTAAAGCACAAGTTGATTTATTTAAAAAAAAAAGAAACTTATTATACCAGTGGCCCTTGACAGAAGTACACGTGTTTTCCAATTATAAAGTCAAGTCTGCATTATCAGAAAAGGAAAATCTATTTCAGAGCTTTCTATATTTTTATGCTTCAGCATGATTAGAAAGTGCAATAGTGGGGCAATGGAAGCAGAAAGGCAAGCAAATTCCAAACAAATTCCTGGTAGTGATAATAAGGCATTATATTTTACTTTTAAAGACTATACGCTACACATATCAGACATAATTTTAAAAAAAGCCATTTTGGTAAGAAATATTTCAGCATATTTGAGCATAGCTTCTGCAGTTCTTCCCAAATTTTGCACTGAAGATATATATAATAACAAATACATCTATAATTAAAATGGTGTCCCATGTATCTCTAAGACAGTCCTGGAGAATTAATTTTAGATTTTTTAAACTCTAAAATAAATGACAGTGCTCTTGATAAATGTCAGTTTCATAACACCAACAATTAATCACTATATATAACCACAAAAGAACAATAGCTTGGATTTGGGCAAAGACATAGGTAAACCTCATTTGTAAATATGTCTTTATCACATTCATTATAAATCACTTATTTATGCCAAAATAGTGCAAATATGTAATCAAGGTATACTCTTTGCAAGCTTTTGGGCACCAAAAACTCTTCTTCAGGCAGAGGGAGCATCTGAAGAACACTCCCTCTGCCTAAAGAAAAGTGTTTATACCTGAGACCTTGCAAAGAAGAATTTTTCCAACTATTTTGGTTAGTCTAATAAAAAATATTGGATTTACCCAAAGAACCTTGTCTGCCTATGTCCTTGGACCAACACAGCTACAACCAACACCCCTGAATATTTAATCAGTTCATATATCAATTGAAAAGGCTGAAATGTTAGGAAGTGATTTCAATGGATGTTTATCAGTTGAGGATATGGTTTGTAGTCTGCTATATTTACCATGTGTAGGCTCTTGATTTTTTTTTCTGTTTCAAAGATTGTAAGGGGCTGGAAGGGACCTCACAAGATCATCGGGTCCAGCCCCCCTGCACTAGGCTGGAAAGACAACTGAAGTCAGGTGACCCCAGCAAGGTGTGCATCCAGTCTCCTCTTGAAGATTTCCAGGGTAGGTGATTGCATTACCACTGGAGGGAGTTTAGTCCACAGTCTGGACACCTTGACTGTGAAGAAGTTTTTCCAAGTATTAAGCTGGAAATGGTCTACCAGGATTTTGTGGCCGTTACTCCTGGTTTTCCCCAAGTGTGCCCTGGTGAACAATTGTTTGCCGAACCCTTGATGCATTCCCTTGATATAGCAGTAAGCTGCTACCAAGTCCCCTCTCACCTCATTAGTAGCTTTTTGGCCACAATCTGAAAACACTAGATATGTGGAAGTGTTCAAATGAACTGGTAGAATTTAAGCAGATTAATTTAAGTAGTTAGAAACCCTGTGAAACTGTGTACAAGTATTTTCTGTCTGCATACTCTGCAAGACAGACTGTGTTGCTGATGGCACCCAGTCAGGGGGCCTTAGAGCACATATCACAGTGTATTTTGTGGGCTACTCAGTCTGCTTACAGACAGGTGACAGCACTCAAAGGAATCAATAAGGGCAGATTCACTAGCCCACAACCCTCTTCTCCGCAACACTCTTTCTCTCTCACTGTCCCAGCTGTCAGGCACTTAGATCCAAAGTGGATCTGCTGTCTGTTCAAGTCAGTTCATTTCTCCTCCAACAGCCAAATAGATTCCTTTCCTCTTGGGTACGAGCAAAAACCCAGTTTCACTGGAGGTTGAGTGAGTCTTATCAAGATTGGGTGCCACTGGGTTGGGGTTCTGTGCGGTATGGTTGCTGGTGGGTTGGCTGCTGCTAGGTGCAGGGTTAGGGGGCAGGGTTCAAATTACATTTTGACTCTTGGAGGTGGGGGGTCTGCAAAGAATAAGGATGTCCATCACGATGCCCTAATAAAATCAGAGCCCCTCCAGGTTATGATTTTCAAATCTTACAGGGGTAATCTTCTTGTCCACCCCCCACACTCCCCTGTAATTCAAACCCTGATAGAAAGCCACATGGTGCCATTCTAGTTCTGTTGTGGGAGTGGGGAGGATGTCAAATGCAGTATATCCACCCACCCCTATCTAAAAAGCATTGACATGGCCACCACAATTCCTGGACCTCTCGTCATTAGCTCCCCAGTACAGACTGGCATTTTAGATATGGTCCCAGCAATAAAGCCAGGGTCTGAGTTATTGGGAGGGGTGAGTCATGGGGCTAGGAACTGGTACAGGGTCTGGGGGCTGTGAGGCGGGGGGTGGTTTAGGGAACGGCTGAGGGCCTGTGAGGTCCAGATATGGGTCCAGATGGTGTGTTGACATGTCTGAGGGGGATGCTAGTGGGTGAATTTCCCTTGCCTGCTCAGGTCCAGGGGGGCATTAACAACTAGAACTGGGATTTCACTGGTAGAAGTATAATGCTTATAACATAATGCACCCATTATGTTTTTGTTAATCAAAGTGAAATTTCAAATGTGATTATAATGTTAAAACAAAGTGGAAATGTCAAAGTCTGTCTTCTGCTACTGAGTGGAAGCTATGGGTTGAATGTATCTTTTCTTAAAGTTTAATAATAGCAAGCTAGATGGTATATACAAGGTAAATGTTTGCTTCAGTAGTCAGTCATAATGCTTTGCCACTGTAACTTATTGCAGTAAAATCACAATGAAGAAAGTTGTCAAATTAATATTTACAAAAATATTATCAATAACTGCAAAGGACTGATTTTTCTTTTTTTTTTTTTTTTTTTTGCTTCAAAGAGTATTTATTTTACATCCAGATTCATTGTATTTCCAGACTTCTGCAAACTAGCAGATATGCTGACAAGTCTTAAGAAAGTGACATTTTGGCTGAATACTATATAATAAAAGAATTTTTTTTATCAAAGCAGAAACTGTCTCCTCTTATAATCTGTCAGGTTCTCTCTTTTATGTCTCTGCTGAATATTGCTAGAGTAAACCAAAAGGCAGCGAACTCTCAAACACTGCAGCAAACATTCATGATGATTATGATATAAAAATACCTGGAGGGGAAAGAATGGAAAGGGAGATGGAATATTAAAAAAAGTATTTATAGTAAAGCAAGACAGCAATACTATTGTAATAAAATAAAAAGAAATACAGGGTTGTCTTACTGATATGTCACTGCATGACATTCTTCATACTGCTGTTTATGGACCAGAGTCATATATTGTCACTTTAATTTGGTACCATGTTACACCATGCTACTTTCCTTGTTTTCAATGGTTCCACCAGGACCATACTTTTTAACCAGAGTATGTCTATTGATCTAGTATAGGTTATGTATACATCATACATGTGGGGCACATTTACACATGAGCATTTACTGCTCAGTAACTGAAACACCCCACAGTATGTACACATGTCTACATGTGAACTCCCATACCGTACAGTAAATATGGTGACTTATGCTGACTTGAACGTAAATTTGATACCTGCATCATGAAAAAGAAAAAAAAGCAAGCACTGCAATAATGTTATTATTTAATTGCATCCAGAAACAATTGGGGATCCTCCAGTCCTAATTATGAAGTTTCTAACAGGTAATGAATGAACTCTTAATTAGCTGTGAGCAGTATTATCTGTCATTTAAGTCAGGGGTTTTCAACCTTTTCTAAGCAGGGTACCCCTTCTGGTGGGTACCCCTTCCAGATGCAGAGCAGAGGATAAAGGGTGATGACAACCAGCCAGACACGAAACCAGAGGCATGGGGAGCTCACACGTGGCACTGCCAGCATCTATACACTTTGTGGCCAGCTGGCCAGAGAGCAGGTTGATGATGCCTGGCTGGATGCAAAGCCAGTGTCATGGAGAAGCAGGGGTACCTAAGAAGAAGAAGTGTGTGGGGGGGGGAGGCGGAGCTGCTGCCTCTATCCATCAATCTGTACCACTGCCAGATGCTATGCATCAGCTTTGCATGCAGCTGGCCACCAGCACCCCTTCCCACCACTGCCCTGCCCCCATGCCACTGCTTCCCAAGTACCCCCGCTTCTCCATGACACCACCACATACCCTCTGGGGCCTTCCCAAGTACCCCCAAGGGAACATGTATCCCTAGTTGACAACCCCTAATTTAAGTGAAAGACTCTTGTGATGGGAGATCCTGACTCAGTGGGAGAAAAAAGGAAGAGCTTTCTGGGAAAGGCAGTAGAGTAAATGAATGACTTGCTTACTCTGTAAAGTCTGTAGGAGGAGAAATAGGAGGCCAAAACTGGAGAAGGATAAGAAAGCAAAAGGGTGATGAGAAGGCAGGCAAGCAGAAGGGTATGGTGAAAAAAATTAACAGAAGTCTCCAAAATGTGGAAGTCTATTTTACCTCTTCCTTACATGCATGTAAATCCACACAAGTGATAGAAGAATCAGGTCTTTAAGATCATTGTAACATCACTGAAAGTTGTTACATGCAGTCCTTTCTATAAAACTGTAGAGAACAATAAATGTAACAGTGGAGATGCCAACACTGCAGCCAAAATGGTGATTGTGGTTGTGCTAGACAAGCCACAGTTAGCTTTAAACTAGATTACTAATATATATATTCTAATATTATAAAAGCCTTAGTCTGTCTGTCCATAATGCTTTATTCAAATTCTGTTTGGTTGTCTGAAACAACCAGAGTGCTCCAAGGAGGTGGTGGTGGAGCCACCATGACAGCAGGGACAGAGTCAGGGGGTGAGGCCAGTGGGGGAGACAGAGGTGGCGGTGATGGCACAGGGGGGTCCAGGCCAGCAGCACTGGTCTCAACCCCTCCCCACATTTCTTGGAGGCAGCGGTGGCAATGGGTGGGAGGAGGGGAGAAGCCCTGGGCCCCCGGGCCTGATGCAGCAAGGAGAGAGAAGGGAGGACCTGATGCACAGGGGGGGAGAGGCGGGGAGTGGGGCTGAAACCCAAATGGCAGGGGTGGAGAGGGGGAAAGGGGTCCAGACCAAGGGGGTAGGGACACAGGGTGTGTGTGTGTGTGTGTGTGTGTGTGTGTGTGTGTGTGTGTATTAGTCACATCTTTAAAGCATTCTTGTGTAAATATATCATCCAATGTTTGGCTTTCATAGACTGGGTAGAATTTAAGAAGGTAAATGGAACAGACAATTTATAGGCAAATGAAGAAGCTTTATTGAAAGGCTGAACTACAATGCAGACCTAATTGTCAATCTTGTTTCAGAGATTTTCTGTATTGTTTTCCAATAACAGCAATTTGGTTTTGAAAACTAGGAGAGTCCTAAGAAATTACCATACCATTCATACATTCAGATTTCTAATGAGCTTTTATTGTATGGATCTTGAAAAGGCGGGTGCCTTACTTCTGCCTTGGAATAACATCAGGAGCTTATTGCTGTTGTTATTAAGTTTATGGTAAAGGAGAAAAAAAGTGAACAACATTCCAAGATTTCTTGCTGGTACCACATAATTAGTAAGGCAATTAAAGAAGAAAGGTGCAAAGGAAAAAGCCAGTCAAGAGATTTAACAGATATCTGAAAATGTTGAAGAGTGATGTGAATCACATTTGTTTCTTTGCAACAGAGCATCTGAAAAATAAGTAGCTTTTAGCAGATAAAGACAAAGGTGGAGATACATGTCTGAAATTTTTCTTTGTAAGGTGCAATTTTTTTTTTTCAATTTAGATTTCCAGTTGTATTTTTGGGAGCTAGATTCATAATTGAAACAGATGTGTCTTTTAGATAGTGAACTAAGTGCTGCACAAATTCAAATAGAAAATATAATCATTCTATTTCTTCCCATTTTGTGCTATATGAAGAGGGATGAATTAAGGAAGCTATATATCAGTGACTCGCAAGCACATGAGTGACTCTCATATCACTGTGGGGTGACTTGAGATCCTTTCAAGGGTGTTGCAATATGCCAAACACATTAGCACAGCTAGCTGTATAAACAAGGTAAAGCTAGAGTTTTCAAATAGTGTTAAAAACATTCTTACCTATTGGGAACTTTCTGAGTTCTTTGCAATAGAGTTACTCTACTATTGTTCTGTAGTAATAAAAACAAGTGAAATTAAGAGCTGACACTTTCTGAGTGCCTTGAGTCTAAAAAGGTTGAGAACTGCTGATATAGATACTTGTATCTGTAAGACAACTAACCATAAAGCTGTGATAAACAGGGCTCTATACCAATACAGGGTTTTACCAGAATGCTACCAAAGTGGGATAGAACCTTTTCAATGACAAAAAAACAATGTACATATAATGTTGCTAAGAATATACACTGGATGTCATGGTTCTTTAAAATGCTTTCCATTGTATGAATCTTGTCTAACACATTCATTGACGTTATCTTTAACCCAGTGTCAGTGATTAGTTCATATATATGCTAAAAATTCTCTATAAATGGACTTTGCTTATTAAAAGTATCTTATTTCTCTGTTATTTTCAACAAAGCCCACAGTTTGAAGGATCACTTTTGTTAATGCTTATGCGAGCGTTAAATTCTAGGATAATTCAAAATAAAGCTTGATCATGCATAAGTAAAACCTTACATGCTCATTTAAATGCTAGAAAGATTTTTTTTTTTAAATCCTGGTTTCCAGCAGCAGTTTGATATAGAAGGCAGAATAATATGAATAGAAACATTCTGGGTACAAGAATAGATTTGAGTGTTTTTTCCTTTTCCTTAAAATCAAAGTAGTTTTAGAATACCCATATAAAACTGTTTTTTCTATTATCTTTCCACAGCATCTAAACCAAGAGAGAACGTCAGTTTCAATTACTTGATTTATCAAGAAATTTAAAAGATGTTTAAATTCAGTTTGACCTGAAATACAGTTTGTCTGGTTTTTTTTTAAGTGTTGAAATTAGCAGATGACTGAAGTATTTGTTAGTTACTGCTCTAGTCAGTAGCAATAAACACTGATGACACATAGAAAGGTTTTTTTTTATCATTATTAATGAGTCTGACACCAGAATTCTGTATCATTCACCATTGATCGGAAGGGAGGTTTAATATTCACTCAATTGTAATAGAGGACCCTTTAAATATGTGATTGTCCTTAATTGATATAAAGTATGTAAGGGTACATTTAAAAAAGTGACGGTTTGCTTTAGTCTCATTACATTATTGAAGCATATATGCCTGCTCACTCTGAACAGACTCATTTCAGTGCAAAGACTATAAAATACATGCATCTTGCCAGAAACAGGTATCCCATGAAAGATATTTAGTAGTCAGAGCTTACTTTATTAATTCTGACATCACAGCTACATATGCAGTATTTTAAATGTAAAGTCTGTTTTTAAAAGAAATTTTCTGGCTGACTGAAATTTGTCTTCTCTGCTTGCAAAACATACAATTGTGAACTACTTGATTTTTATTGCAAGTGCATTAATTATGTAGGACCCACATTGTCCTCAGCTCTACACTTCTTACCCATTTTGCATATTTTGACCGTTAAACTTTAAGGCTTCATATATGAAAGAGAGCTGGTATTAGTTGATTGCAACTCCCAGAGCTGGAGCTATTTTGCCTCAAAGATAATTAGGGTTGCACAGGTGAAGTCCTAATTTATGCTTCTAATATAAGCTTCCTTAGAGATCCACTAACTAGTATTACCAGGAACATAGCAAGCCCTTCCACTTTTGCTGTCCCACACACTAACAGCAGGCTCTGAGCTCACTGCCTGGTTAGCACAGGCTCCTGCCAGAGCTCTACTTGAACAATGAGTGCTGATCTCACAGCTTATCAGGATGGAGTCTGCCTAGACCTCTGCTTTCATGTTGCTCTGGAGCCCATGGAGATGATGATGCTGTTGTTCTTTCCCCCTGCTGGATACTGAGGCAGGAGAAATGAGAACACAGCAGTGTGAATGCTGGGACCTGGAGTCCTGCAAAGGTCTGGGCCCCCAGCCCTACCAGAGGGAAGCAGCTTCTCTGGGGCATCTGATCTGGTCCTGTTCTGAGTGCTGGGCTGCCACAGCTCTACAGCACCAAGCTGCTTCCCTGGGGCTCTTTGGTCTCATCAACTTGTAGCAACTCTGTGCTAAGAGCAGGGAAGCCTGGCAGCTGCCCTCTCAGAGTCACGGTGACAGTTTTAGTGAGACTCGAGAGCTCCAGGGCTGCTATATTGGAGCTTGCTTGGACTGAGTTCAGAGGGGCCTAATCAATTTTTCTCGGGAGCTGGGGTGGTGACCACTGCCCTACTCCCCACCAGCCAGGCACCGCCTGAATTTGGTGGGGCCTGATCCTTTTTTTCTCCAGAGCTCAGGTGGTGCACCCCCCTTGTGCCACTGCTGGCGGAAGCAGAGCTGGTCTGGGTAGCGGTAAGAGGCACTGCAGCTCATGGACATTCGGAGGCTGTAGCACTCACTCTGTCCAATGTCCCTGGGGGATGAGGTGCCATGTCCAACCTTGCTGCATCCCACTGTCCCCACTCTTCCTGAGTCAGGAGGGGCACTGCATTTTGGGATCCTGGAATACTTCAACTTGGGCAGAATAGCTGTGGGATGTGGCCACACAGTAATGGAAAAGGAAGAAAATTAGACAGCTTGGATATAATACTGCCCTGGAACTTTAAGCAAAATAATGAGTGGTTTAAGCTACTTAAAAGATGTTAACATACAGGAAGTCCAGAGGTTAGAAGCTCCAGAATCCACCTAAATGTACTGTATAACAAGGCCCTAAATAAAGCTACCTAAAATGTTTCATTGAAACTATTTTAAATATTTTTAAAAATATATAAAACCAGTTAAAATCTATTAAAGACATCAAAATGTTAAAATGATTATGCTTTTTTTCAGCCAAATTGTGTATCACATTTCTTCTGAGTTTGAGAATGGACTTGGTCTCCTTGAGCCCAATGTCTGGTGGAGTTGTCAAAAATATTTCAGACAGATCCAACACCCCCAAGGATTTCCTTGATTGGAGTAGCAATTATAGATTTGCAGCATCAACAGATGGCACAGCCCCAGTGTTATGCAGTGTGGAGCATATTCCTCTTTGTGGACTCTACCAGTGTGCTAACAATGTGCTTGGCTTAGGTAGCATGTTACCATTTCTTCCCCATCTGCAGTTTCAGTTAGTGAAAAGTTTGTGCTGTGATATGGAAGTTACTGGTGCCCACGATGACCTGGATAAAACTAGCTTTTGTATGACTAAACTAAACTGAACTAGTATTGTAGACAGACTGCCCCGTGAGAGTTTTCTGTGGATTCACAGGGACATTATATCTATCTATCTATCTGGGACCTTTTCTCATGTATTATATACTCCACTAAGTTTTCTTTTAATGTACAGAGCTTTATCTTCAGAGTATTTCCACATGGGAGGTTTCCAGAGGTTAAGGTGTTTCATACTCATACTCGTTCCTCTCACTTATAATACATTATGAATTCACCTGATTTTCCTACTCTTTGTTCAGGTTTCATAGAATAGTGATTCACCCCTAGATAGCTGTTTTCATTGCTGTACACAGTGGGTGAGTCTACACAATGCCATATGGAGACATTGCTACAGTGATGGGCTTTAGTACTTCCTTTTGGAATCACTAAAGCCTGGTGCAGTATGAGCTGTTACTGTGCCATGGACACAGTGCATGGGGAAATTTTCCAGCTATGTTGCCATAGCAGTGTGCTATATTGGGGGAACGCACTGCTATGGTGATGTAGTTGGCAATCACATGAAGACCCATATGATTGCTATGAAACTGTAGCATGGCATATGGAGGTGTATTGTATCACTATGTCACTGTAAGGCACCATGTAGATGCACCCAGTGTTTGTGAACCCACCCTAAATGGCATTTATGTTGCTGAGGCATGAGATGACAGTTTAAAAACAATTAGAGACCCTTCTTTCTGAGCACAAAAGCCTTTACCTGTAGCTAATGCACTACATTCAGATAGTTATTAAAATTCTAGCTAATAGATGCTCTGTTGTACATCAAACCCTGATCAGGTATCTAATTAACTTCCCTTATTATTTTTCTGCATTTTTAACAAAGCTGTTTTCAGAAGAATTAGGAAGAAGGGAGTCTGATGTGAGAAATATGAACACTAAATGACAGTTTAAACCCCTAAAGAATGAATTTATACAGGCTGAGTTAACGTATAAAAGTACTGTTGAAGAAGGAAGTCATATCTGGGCTTTGTTTGTCATAAAATGAAAGCCTTTAGCAATTGGAAAAGAAAATAAAAGGACTGAGCTAAGAAACATTATTATTCGCCAGCTCTATTAATACGAATAGAAGAATGACTTAAGTCAGATGTATTTTCTTTCATTATAGTTTTAACAAGATACAATAAATATTTCTGCATGAAAAAAGAAGCAAGCAATACAAAGCACAGGTAAAAAGCCTCTCTTTTTTTCCAGACATCTATTTCTATAACTTCAGTAGTTTTTTAGCACTGTTGCTTATTTAAAGCCAAACTGTGAAAAAGGTGTGGTGATTATAAAACAAGGGGAAAATAGCCCCTTTGTCTTCTCATTAGCTGTATTGAATTACTTGCTCTGGACCTGCATACTCAACTACATCTGTTATTTTTAACACTTTTTTTGTTTTAGTCCCTGGTTCTTTTTTCCTTTCATACAATAATAGCATTATAGAGAAGTAAGACTGGAAGGGACCTCCAGATGCCATCTAGCCCAAGCTTCTGCCTGAGGCAGGAAAATCCCTATCCAAACCATCCTATACAAATCCCTTGTCTAACTTATTAGCAAAACTACATGGTCAACTCTGACAAAGCCACAGGACAGAGCACTCTAACATGCTATAGGTAAAGCAGGGGGACCATGGTGGCCAAAGTTCTGCTGCTGCAAGTTTGCTAAATAAAAATGTTCAAGTTATCTAAGGAAGCAGTTCATGTCCCCCCAGTACAAAGGAAGGTAGCCCTCCTCCCCCAGTGTCTGTACCGATCTGACAATACGGTAAAATTCTTTTCTGGCACCAAAAAACAGCCAATATTTTTTTAGCTAAGATTAACTGGGTTAAAATCCTAGCAGGAGCATTGGCACATCACAGTCACAATCTTGGCTTCAGTAAACACCCAATGATTCTGAGGAAGGCTTAAACGGAAATACAAAATCAAAACAAAACAAAAAAAATCCCTGACGTAGCGGCAAGAGGAGAAAAACATTCCCTTCTAGACCCATGTGTCAACCAGCAAATCCCACAAATATGGAAATACCCATAGTAGGCATAACTTCTAAACCATCTTGGCATAGATCCTACACTATCCTGGACCAATGCCTGTCTAACTTCTTTCTGAACACCTCTAGTGATGGAGATTCTGTAACTTCCTTGGGCAGTCTATTCCATTGCCTCATCTGTTCCAACAGTGAAGTTTCCTTGGTATCTAATCTAAACCTACTTTGCTGTAACTTCAAGCCTTTGGTCTGTCCCCTACACTCTGTAGCAAGAGAGAAAAGGTGTTTTCCCTCTTCTTTATGCCATCCCTTTAAGTATTTGAAAACTACTATCATGTCCCCTCTTAAGCATGTCTTTTTCAAGCCAAACATACCTATTTCCTTCAACCTTTCCTCATAGGACTTGCCTTTTATTATTTTTGTCACCAACCCATTTTGTCACCCACCCATTTTGACTCTTAATTTCTCCAGATCCTTCTCAAAATGTGGAGACCCAAACTGCACACAATACTCTAGGTAAGGCCTAACTAGCCCAAGTAAGCGAAGTAAGCATTATTGCCTCTTTTATTTTGCACTTAATACATCTGTTGATGCATCCCAAAAATTGCATTCACCTTTTCTGCAATTGCATCACACTGCAGACTCACATTGAGTCTGTAATCTATCAAGACTCCTGGATCCTTTTATCTAACGCTGCCATCCAGCTAATTGTCACCAACTTTATAATTGTATTTTTTATTATTCTTCCTGAGGTATAACACCTTGTATTTGTCAGCATTGAACTTCATCCTGCTAGCTCCATCCCAACTTTCCAATCTGTTGAGATCCTTCTGAATTCTGCTGCCTCCTTCAACATGTTTTCAATCCTTCCCAGTTCTGTCAACTGCAAACTTGATCAAGAAGTGCTCAGTTCCATTATCCGCATTATGAATACGTGGTTTGATCAAAAATTTCTAAGACTTGATGTTCGGCAGAATTTTTTTGGCGGAAAAAAACATTCCTGTGATATCACACCCTCCGTATTCACCTGATCTTGCCCCATGTGATTTTTTTCTGTTCGCAAAAATCAAAATGAAGCTGAAAGGAAGGAGATGTGATGACATCGCAACCATCCATAAGAATGTGAAAGCGGAACTCAAAAAACTCACAGCTGAAGACTTCCAGCATTGCTTCCGAAAGTGGCAGGAACGTTGGGACAAGTGCATATCATCTGGGGGAAAGTACTTTGAAGGGGATGCTCATAAAAACGTTGCTTGTACACTACTCTTGAAAATAAATGCTAAGTCTTAGAACTTTTTGATCACCCCTCGTATACATGTTGGACAACACTGGGCTCCAGAGGGACTCCTGTGGGAATCCATTTGGAATCCCCTGACTTTCTAACATTGATTCATTTATAATTACTCTTTTTTTGCAGCTATTGAGCCAGTCTATCCACTTTATAGTAGCTTTGTCTAACCCACAATTCTCCAATTTGTTTATAAGAAGGTCATGCAGGACCTTGTCAAACACTTGCTGAAGTCCAGATACACTCTATCTACAGCTTTCCTGTTCTCCACCCAAGTCGTTTCTTCATCAGAGAAAGAGATAAAGCTTGTTTGATATGATTTGTTCTTAGTAAACCTTTGCTGGGTACTCGTGATCAGCCTTTCCTCCTCTGGATGCTTGCAAATGGACTTCCTTAGGATATGCTTCAGTAACTTCTCAGGTATTCAGATGAGGCTAACCAGCCTGTAAGTCCCCAGTGCTGACTACTGAAAAGTTTGCAACCTCTTATCCACCACTCTGCACTCAAAGTAATCATAATTTAAATTTCTATCATGTTTAAGGTCTGTTTGAGAAGAACGGGAAAAAAAACTAGTCAAGTTTTGACTGATCTGAGGTAATCAATTCCCTTAGTAACCAAATGTTTTGGTCTTGATACTTCCATTCATATCTATTTGCCTGGTTTGAATGTAAATATTTGCCTGACTTTTTTTTTTTCTAAATCCCCACTGGAACGATTAAATGAATGTGCAGGTTGTAAGATCTTTATGCCATAGATTTTTTTTTTTTTAATTCTGTATTGTACAGTGACTATCAAAATAGGATACTGATCAATAGATTTTTTTTAAACATTATTAGCAATGACAATTTTTAGTATGGCTTTTTTTAAAAAGAAGAACTATGCTTACAGGTGTAGTTTCTTTGTAGATGGGCCAAGAATTAATTCCAGCATCAAGCAAAAGTAAAACACCTACAATGATTGGATTCCTATTTCTGCTTCCAGGTACACAAATATAATCATAGTCCAAAAAGAGAAGGATATGTCTTTGTCCTTCATATTTCTTTCCAGGTGGGAGCTCAAAGACAATAAAAACCCCATAAGAAAGCCCCATAAGAATAAAAGAAAAAATGATCAATCCTTGTCTCCATAAGTCTATAGATAGATCAGTAGAATCTCTGTGTTCTGCAATTATTTTAGCATGTTAAGTGCAGAAATGAAAAAATATTTAGTGTTTCACTGGATAGAAACCATTTTACATTTGAGGTTGGATGTATAAATAAATGCTCCTTTCCCTGTACTCTGTGCTGTTAGTCTGTAGTATATATATCAGTATGTGGTATGATGTGGCAGAAAAATGTGAGTCATCATGGGCTTTACAGTCTATTCAGGTAGACTAGAATTTCTTGTTCCACCTGGAGTCTCATCAGTAGTGAGGCTAAAGACAGTCTAATGCAGTGGTCAGGGACATACAGCTGGCTTGTGGAGCCACCATCCAGCCTGCAAAGCTCAAGGGCTTTGCCTATGCTTGCAACTGCACAAGGTCTAAGGAGCAAGGAGCTGTACAAGGGCGTGGCAACTTCCAGATGTTGTAGCTGGAAGTCATGCCCTTATCCACACTAGAGAGAGTAGGGCTGTGAGAAGCAGTGGTAACACAGGTGAAGCTCCCAGTTGCCTGGCTGTGGCACACTTTTGACATGACGAAGAAGCCACCTGACCCACATTGGAATGGAGCCGGGTTGTTTTGGCCTGAAGCTTGAAAAGGTTGTCAGCTATATATCTAATCCTTATGACTAGCAATTTTAACATTGATCAGGCTCACAAAAACAATAACAAGGATGTTTCTGTGATCCTTCTGCTTCATTTATTTTTTTCAGAGGACTGGGCTGTAGCATGTGGTTCTCTAGCAGTTTTACAGGGAGAAATCATATTGGGAGTACCTGGGATAAAAGATAATTACAGCATTATTTTATGCAAAATTGTTGGCATGTTCAAACAACTTGGGGACACTTAGAAAAAAGCAGCAGAAGCAGATTAACTCTTAGGCATAAAAAACCTTATTTCCTTACAAAATGCCTTCATAATATGAAAGAGAAGATGAACATAGATTTATGTCAACAATAGCTTTTTTTTTAATTTTCCTCCGGAATGGAGTATTTTTCAGAAGTTTTCTATTTTGGTGTAAGTGTGGACTTAAAGATTTTCCCAAGCTATATATACTTTTTCATAATATGTTAATTGTATAAGAATTATCCACATACACTGTCAACAATTCCATTCATTAAGAGCCTCTTTTATCACCAGATGACACCCATAGTTTTAGGTAAGATTGGATTATTATTATTATTATATGGTACAATATAATCTAGAACCATGTAGTCTCTTTGGCTTATGAGGTCCTTGGTGGAATTCGGGGCAGGTCCAGTCAGAGAATTTGAGGCTAGAGAACACTATTGGGCACATCTGTTGGCAGTAAGGGGGTTGCCCTATGGCTTCTTGGCTTGATGCTGTCTCCATTACTGACCTACTGCCTCCATTATCACCACCACCACCACCACCACCAAAGGTGCTGGCTCTACCATCTCCATTTTTTTTCTTACCACCAACAGGTCTGTATCCCATCAACAAGGAGCCCCGCAGTCCAAATCCAGCCCATTGTATGGGGTGACTATGAGACTCCTGATCTCAGCAGCTAACTGTGTAAGTACTATACATTATACACACAATAAAAGATAGTACCTGGCCAACAGATTTACATGTAAACTGAGCCAAAGGAAATTAAAAGCAAAAATTGCTACTCATTCTGTATTCCAACACAGAAGAAAGAGACCTATTTTTTTTCCTACAAGACTCCTTGGAATATCACAAGAATTGAACTCAAGTTGTGTTTTGCTCAGGCCAGTGCCATAACCAAAAGAGCTTTTTGCTTTCCATCCAAAGCACTTTTTCCTGGTAGGAAAAGTAGATCAATGGGAGGCCGGTTGGAATATTCCCTTATCCCAGAACTCCTGAGCTGTTAGAAAGGACGCTCTGGAATACTGGCAATTTAAATTCCAATCTGCCCTAGAAAAATGACCCACTGTTTTAGATCTAGAGTCTCTTCAAGCCATGACCTCTGCCAGTCTTCTCCTGTTATGCAAATATACTCGCAAAATGACTGTTTAGTAAACATGCTATTACCTTTATTCAGTCACTCTATTTTATTTTTTCTTCGGTCCCATGTCACTTTCCTTTGTTATCTTCCATGCACAGCAAATGTGTAAATTCCTTCATTGTGTCAGCTGAAAAATCTCTTGCCATTTGGCATTCAGCATTTGTTTTTGCCTCTCTAATTATTTTTTTAACCTGTGTGATCTTATTTTCTTCAGCAGATATTCCCGTTCTTCTCTTTGCCAGAAGGATTATCATCTTAACAACCTTGTCTCTGTATCCCTACTTAACCACATTGCTATCCAGTGTCCTTTTACCTGTTCACACTTAATAGGATTAATTTCCCTTGTGGTCTGTATGGTGGTTTCTTAAGCATTAGCTACTTTTCTGCAAGAGATGTCATATGCTGTATTTTATAGAATTCCAATCAACATTTCTGCAGGCATTCCACACTCCTAAAGCTTGAAAATCAGCTTTACTATGCCATTTAGAGGTGGGGGGGGGGAGAGAAAAAAATAAGAACCTTGTGTGCACAATTACTTCTTTACAATGAGTGACAAATTTCACAAAATAGCTAATATGATCCATTAGAAATTTCTGTGCCCTCATACCAGAGAAAATCCCTGAGTTGTGCAGCAGTTCAGAAGTAGCCACCAACAGGTAGAACATATTGTTTCTCATAACAGCATAACAGTAAATGTTGCTACTAACAATACAAATTAACATCTGTGGTTAAGAGGTCATAGGAAAAACTTTAATTTGGTCATTGTTGTTACATTTTCCCTCTCTAAAAACCTAGATGTTGTAGCAACTGGATTCTAGTCCTGGAGAAACATTGGTGGCAGGGGAAGAGGTGGAGAAGGAAAACAAGCCAACAGTTATGAGTAACAATGCTTAATGAATTACTCAAAGGGGCATAGGTATTACAGTGCTGAGGGCAATGCAAGAAACAACTGATAATATTAGATTCATAATTCAGTATTAGACATTCCTTTCTTGTTTGGAGCTGAAATAATTGTCAAGGTGCTGAACATCCCTGAATACACAATACACAGTAGATACTTCTGTAGTACCAGAATGAGGTACTGCAGGAGGTAGTTATAGGAAGATTATTAAATCCTCTCAGAGGTAATTAATAGAAAATTTCCGGTGTTTTGGTAAGATGTGGCAATTATGTGACACTGTAGAAAGGTTACTCAAGTTAATTTGCTTAACATAAAACTACAAAGAACATGCATCGTGGATGTGTGAGTGGTTAGGTAAAAGGGCTACTGCTGGTAAGTTTCATGTCCAGTATTGGTTACATAAGTGGCTAGGGGAAGCTGAGCTGGCTGAATAAATAGGACTTAACAATTATGTCCTCTTTACACTCTCCAGTAGACAGTATCCTTTTTTGCCAAGGTTGCTGTATGTTATAGCCTACAACACTGACCAACATATAATAATACTGTATGTTCCCAGTCAAGATGTTGGTCATGCCTGCTTCCAAAACTCATTGGCCATGACCAAACAAGCGTGGATGTGTGGTAGGTGATACAACACCGTACATGCAGGCATTCCCCATGCTGCTTACCTTGCAGACTGCGGGGAGTGGGGTTTGATGCCAGGAGATCCCAGGGTCAAAAAAACCTCACTCCAAAAAAAAAAGTGGGGTGGCACACATGGCAGCAACATGAGCCATCCAAAACTGGTGCCTGGCTGGCTGGAGCAACACTCTGGCTGCCAGCCAGGCTCCCAGCTGCAGGAGCACCATGGCTGCATCTCCCTAAGGCCCCCAGAACACCAGATAATGCTGCTGGGGCCAGCACACCTCCCCTCCCCTACCTGTGGTAACTGGCTGTGTGCCAGACCTGTGGCAACCGGTTGTGTGCCATGCCATTGGCATTCCCTGGGGACAAATAGCAGCAGCATACCTTGTGTGCGACTGCTACTTGTCCACGGGGAAACAAACTTCCACATTCATCTGGAGGTGGCTATTGTGACCAAATCCCTTCCTTTCAATAAGGTAGTGTACTAAGCTTGTGTTATAAGGTGGCGGTAGAGATGCCAACTTTCAGCTCTTGGGAACCTTTTGTAACAAAACAACCTCTGTTAATTCTTTCATGCATTGAATGTTAAGCTTAGTTCTTGGCTTAATGCAGATAATTACATTCAATATACCTAACATTTCACTACCAATTTTGATAGTCATTGCCAGTTGCTTGGTGTTGGGGTGCACTATTAAATAAATATTGTGCTCTACCACACAATGGGTGAAGAAATTCTTTTAAGTAGTCCATAAAGTGTTTGCGGTTCCTTTTGGATGAAAGTCTCGGGTACTATAAATATAAGATGTGTTGCTGCTTAAAAACAGCTAGTAAACTGTTATCTTTTCCTACAGCCTCCTGCAGGGAAGGTTTGCATAGCCTGCAAACAGTTTTGGAAATATCCATTATTATAATGAATTATCTCCTCCCCAATGGACCTGCAAAACTGTGAAGATTTATAGGACTTGTAACTCTGTTTATAGCTGCCCATAATTTCAGAACATTGCAAAACGTTTCAGAATAAGGACCCTGGCCACCAGTCCCTTTATAAAATTGGAAATAAGTTTATAAGAAGGATATTATTTCCAAATTCTACATATTATTTTCAGATTTCCCAAACTGAAGTCCCATGATATCAGAGAGAATTCCTTGCTAATTTAATACAAATTAATGGTGCAATTCCATTGACTTAAGTAGAACTATATTTGGCATTTGTAAGGACTAGACCAGAAAAAAACTCTAACCATGTTAAGTTGTCATTGCTTGATCTCATTGTTTGGGTCATGTTAAAGCAGTAAATCTGGCCTGCCAGCTATGCTGTTGGCTCCTTGGTTAGTGTTTTTGTATAAATCAATTGTTATTCATGTGGTGAATCTTTTTTCATTGGAATGGAATCATTGCAATTCATGATATCATTTGTTTCAGTGTAATGCCCACCAAGATGAGTAAAAATTGACCCATCCTAGCCCTCGAAGGCAGTCCATTTACTGCAATACAATATTTTGCAGACAGTTGAGAGAGAATAGTATACAATTGGGTTGCTTATAACCAGTACCCTGATATGTGTCTTTCTTGGCTGTAATTCAGTTCTGAATCAATAGACATAGCAGTAGACTGATGAATTGAGTTATGACATTTAGATTATTGTAACTTAGACAGTATTCTGTGAAATATAGTGAAAATCTTGGTAAGGTGTAGAGAGAAGTTTAATTCATTCAGCTGAAATGTCTGATGAGAGATTGGGGGAAATGTCTTTTTTCATGTTAGTATAGATATGTGATTTCAGAATTATGGACTGATTGGAATGTGGAAGACTACAGTCAGATCAATTCTTGGTATTCTGTTCGTCAAAAAAATCCTTTTCTTCGAAGTGTAATAATAGCGTGTAACAGATTTTTATATGATTATGTCATTATGTTTATGACATTATCTTAAAAAAAACAACAAATACTTTCCTAGCTCTTGGTAAAATAAATATTAATAAAACTAATATTTGTATTGTTGTCACACTTTTTATTAGATACTACTAATAAGAAATTAATGGAAACCTAAAATAAGATTAGTATTATATAATGGAAATCTAAAATAAACTTAGTAATATATTTTAAGTGTAATAATTTGGAAAAAATATTTAAAAGTCTTCCCACACTGAAAAATCTTTTATTCACCTCTCCCCCCCATCATAGTTTAGCATGCACATGAATAGAAACACTTGTCTTTAATTTTTCCATTGGTTTGGAGAACATCGGCATGTTTTCCCTAATTACTGTTTGACAAACTACTTTATAATCTAGCTAATGACATAAAGCACGTAATACCAGAGCTGGACAGGAATATTTTGGTGAAACAGTTCTCATCAGAAAATGTTAGTTCATCGGAATTAACAGTTGTGTGAGAATGTGCCAGTAAAGCACAAACTTATGGAAATGTTATGCATTACACTTAGACTATCCAAAATTGAAATGTCATGAAAGGCCAATGAAATGAGTTAGGAAGCTTTAACATGTGGATGCTCATGTTTTAAGTGCCCTTAGTACTGGCAAAGTGTAATGTGTAGCTTCACACTTAGGACCTTGTTAGACTTTACACTCTGAGCCACGCAGATGTTGATCAGTGTGGGCATGTCTACACGAGATGCTACCACTCAGTAGCAATGAGCTAGTGCGCAGTAGCACGTTGTTACCCCACAGTAGCTTTGCCAGGCTCTAACCATACAATAATAATACTGCACAGTAGTAATGGGCTACTGCACAGTAGCTCATTGCTACTATACAGTGGTGTCAGAAAAAAACCCCATGCAGCAATGGTACTGCATAGTAATGTTGGTTACTGCTCATTCCATATTTGTACTGAATGACTGCACAGTAAAAGCAGTGCAGTCTGCTGTTCATGTAGACATGGCCTGTTAGTACTAGTTTGAGCTTGGAACAGTGACACTTCAGGCCAGCAAGAAACTTGAGGACTGAAAGGTAAGAATAACCACCCCCTTCTATTCTGGGCTTCCCCCCTGTGTCCCTTCACCCCCAGGGCATTGTTTACTTGTAGCTGCCTGTGCTGACTGTCTCAGGGGAGCAGGCAGTATAGGGTTAACCTTTTTCTGGCCTAGAGAACAGCAGCAACAGCAGCGGTGGTAGCTGGGCAGGCAAGTTAACCCTCCCTGCTTGCTCCCCTGGTGTAGACAAAAGCAGGGAAGGGGGTGGGGGACAGTGAGCGTGACTCTGGGGCGCAGGGGAGGAGGCACAGGTGAGATACTTACACTAAGGTGTACCTAGAGTGCCTAAGCTTAGTGTACCACAAGCTAGGTAGCAAGGATCAGAGATAATCCTGTCTTGCAGTGGAATAAGTTTGAGCTGCATAATGAGTGCCTAAAACCAGTTTCAGGTGCTAATGTGCAGACAATCCAGGGGCTAAAAGCTCCAAGAGCCACCCAAAATGATCATGCAACAAGGCCCTTAGTGAACATTTCCTAAAATCCGTGTTTTAAAATTTTTATAACAAAAGCAATAACTCTATCTTTTCATTCCTTCCTATATCACAAAATGCATTTGCTTTTTCCATCAGAAAAAAGTGCACTATAAAACCCTATTTTGTATGACTAACCTAAAAGGATGGATTTTTTTTTACTCTTTATTTTCATCAATTGACAGATCTCTAAGTGTAATTACGTATAAATATCCTTTTTTAAAATGTAAATAAAAATTACACCAGCTGCAGTTCTGGTGTTACACTCCATAAAAATTGTATTCAGTATGTATTTAAATTAAAAGTGTGCTCTGAACAAATTCTCTTTCTTACTTGTAAAAGATGAGACGTTATCTTGTAAAAGATTTATAAATATCTTTTTTAAAAGTTATCTTAAAAATTTATAAATATATTTTTTTAATAATGCATAAGATAATTGATACAGACTAGTATGTTCTCTTGGACCAGTATCATGTATATAAAACGAGGAACAGAAATTCCACAAATCCATAATACAGTAAATCTAACCATAACAATTCAGTCAATTTGTGGTTCCATTATCATTTACAATGAACTGCATACACTCAGAATTCATGTCCCAAATTGCTTTTTACTATCATACTAATTGGCAAGTCGGAAATAATAGCAGCACACAAACCCCTTCCTAGTCTTTCCCTCCTGACAGTTTCTTGGGCTTCCTTCCAAGGACTATTTTTCTTACTGCCCAGAGACTTCTCTTTAGAGTCACTCTGGGCATGCCTCCACAGGGGCTTGCATTTGTCATGGTACAAATTTGTGCCACTGCTTTTTGCAGCTGCATATGGCTCTGCAAGTGGGGTTTGCTGCAAGCCAAAATGCTCCAATTCAGGAAAATTGCCTTTTCACTGCTCCTCCTGGCTTCTGGTGTACTGAAGGAGCCAGGGTGCACTTAAAGCAAGGGAGAAACTCTGGCCAGCAGCCAGAGCATTTTACTGCAGGGTCCAGCCCACAACTGCTCCCATACATGCTCCTGAAGCATGCAGTGTGCCACTTTTTCTTGTGGCAGTATTTTTTTTTAATACTGGGAGTTCCTGGTATCAAATTCTGGTGCTGCACTCCAAATTTGCAGCATGGCGAACAGTTGCACATGCTCCACATGCAGTTTGCAGCACCACGGTTTTGAGGTGCTGCAAACCTAGTGAACACATTCTTTGTGTTCACTAGGACTGCTTCAAACCTTTCTTGGATTGCACTTAGGAAGGAATTTTCTTTAAAACTTTTTTGTTCTTTATCTACTCTTTTTCTAATACAAAGAATTCTTGTAGATTGGGAACCACTATTTTCCTTTAAACTCCAATTTCTTTGGATTCATCTAGGCAAGTGGAGACCAACCTTTCTGACAGACGTACCACAAGTTAGCCCCAGACTCACTCCAAGTGCCACTTGGATCTAATTCCCCTGCCCTAGCTGCTGCTATGGTGTTTGTCCCCTGTCCAACCTGCTGCACATCATGCATAGAGGATGCTAAAGGCACTTGTGCATGTGTTTTGCAGGTTGACCACCCTTAATCTAGGTGTTGTATAACTTTGCATTTTATTTTACTTTGCATGCATCTACATGTCTCCCTACAATGACAGTGACACACTACATTGCTGTACTGTGTGCTACCGTGATGTAGCAATCATGTGGGTCTACATGTGATTGGCAGCTATGATGTTCTAGTGGCGCACTCCCCTTGTACAGGGCACCGCTTTGGCAATGTAGTGATGAAATCAAATTGTGCTGTGTGCGCAGTACGGTAACTACCTATACTGTGCTGTCGTTTAGTACTTCCAAAAGGAAATACTAAAGCACAGCACCATAGCAATGTTACTGTATGGCTATGTGTGGCTGCACTCTTTATTGATCTATTGTTTTATGTGGTCTTGGAGTCAGGCTCAAGAAGCAGGGGGAATCCCTGCATCTTTTCGGGAGGTAGTTACAAGTTTTACAACCCTGCAGTCCTCTAGTATAGTAGTTGGTTTTAATTAGAGTTTATACTTTTTTTTCCAGCTCAGTCACTTCATTCAGCTGGTTAAAGGTAGCTTCCAGCTGCCACAAGGTAGTTATTTCCTTTATCTTTATACTCATTATATTCTCTTCACTTCAAAATTTCAGGATGAAAAAGAGCAAAAAGGAAGAGAAAAAACAAAGAAAAAATAAAACCAAAAAAACCAACCCCCACCTTACCAAAGAAAAAAACTACACCATGATTTCCAAATTTGTTCTTTTGCTTACTTGGATCAAAATAATTGCTATAATCCCAAACCATTTTTTTTTGTTTTTTTTAGATTTAAGGAAAACATTGTTAAATGGTCTATTGAATTTAAAATGCCTTAATATTCAACTGTAACCTGCTATAAACAAAACCATCATGAAATAATAAGATGATACATCTTGTGATATTTCAAAGCTTCATTATGTAAGATTTACCATTTACAGAGCTAGCGTCCACTCAAAGTTTAGACGATTTATGTGCATAACTTGTTTAAGTATGATATACAAATAAATATCCATCATGTTGAGAAAGGGATAGACCCTTAGTTGTCATGTTCACCTATCTTCTTATGAGATGAATTAACATCTATAATTTCTAGTTTCATGCACTGTATTATTTGGAAAGAACATGCTGTAGTTCAGAACCTCAGCTGGTATGAATTAGTGTAGCTTGAAGTCAATCGACCTACCTTTATTTACATAAGTTAATTATCTCACCCATCTTTGTCATATTTCAATGCACTGTAGGTTTTTATTTTATTTTATTTTTAAAGCAGCAGTCAGTGATGAAGCCCAGGTAATATGTAAAGAATTGATATACCATGATATGTGATACAACTTGGCAAGTTAATTGTAGTGTAACTTAATCCTGAAGAACACATTAAAGTTTTACATTAAAACAAAAGACTCAATGAGTGAAGTTTTGTCAAAATCAAACTACTACAATAAAAGATATGTCTCAAGCAAATGGGAGCCTGAAATAAAGTTTCTTCAAATAATAGGAAAAACAACAAGCAAATTGACTCATTAGATCCATGGTTCTGAAACAGGGTGCCATGAGACCTTTTTAGGGGTGCCATAGACATGATGGCACTATTCAGGTCTATTAAGCAGGCCTTTGCTTCCAGGAGATGCATGTTGGGAGGACCAGGAAGTGGTAGGAGCCTTTTTTGCTATGACCCTTTCTGGTATGCCCAGCATGCCCTCTCCTAGAAGCAGACAGGAAGGACAGTTATTTCTGGCTACTGCTGGGTGGCCATGGACACCTGAGCCCTTGACATTGACCATGGGGAGGGACAGGTGCCAGAATGACAGTAGGGGCCTATGCTCAGCAGAAACTGGGCTCACAAAGAGGCTGTTTTATCTGGCCAGACATAGGGCTGCCTGGCTAAGCTGACAGCTGCCTGGCCATACAAGAATTCCCCTCAGAGGCTTCCTCCCACATCTTCTGTGCCTCAACAGCTCCTGAAGTAACACTTTCACAGCCACAGCTAAATTAAGGTTTTAATTGTGACTATGAAACAGCCAGAATCTATGTAGAGATCATTGTCATCTGTGAGAGGGTTAGCAGAGGAAAGGGTAAGACATGAGGAGACTCCCTTAGGTCTCCTCTGGGAGCCTGAAGCTCCTTGGTGAACCTACTCTGTGGCAGGATAAGTGCCTCCCATCTTGTATACATGCTCGGAGATGTGACTAGAGAAAACTTTAGATAACCTTTTATTGAGATAGACTTGCAAGGCCAGTTTCCATCTTTTTTGCTGATGTAAACAGGAAAGGACAGGCTTAGGTATTTGACGATAGTAATATGAATCATAAGAAATAGCACTCATTGTCAAGAGTTGAAACCTAACTGATAACCTCTGAAAGGTCATGCTAGTTAAACAGTTAAGTATTTATCATTAAGTCTTCACTTAGCTGGGGAGGAAGTCGTCATGATCAAGCTCTTTCATTAACATATACCCAATTAAGTTGTAGGTAGAAGTGTCATTAAAAGATTATGATGCATGTCATCATGATTGTAAACCTAGGGGAATAGAGGAGAGGTAAGGGATCCCAGGTATTGGGGGAACTGAACAACTTAACAAGAGCTCAGAGTTCTTGGAGTCCAGCCAAAGTTCTTTGGGTATGTGTGATATCTGTTAAT
This sequence comes from Crocodylus siamensis, assembly GCF_052110815.1. NCBI lineage: Eukaryota > Metazoa > Chordata > Crocodylia > Crocodylidae > Crocodylus > Crocodylus siamensis. The sequence goes on from NC_143399.1 coordinate 57,053,940, forward strand.
CGACCAACTAAATAGTTGGACATTTTTTCTTTGCAAAAACCCTTCTTCAGGCATAGGGAAAATCTTGTTTTTTCTGTGCTTTCCTGGGTAGAATAGAAGCCCAGGAGTCCAGCTTATACCCATCCCTCCAAGCATATGTTTTTGCATTTCTACTGCCTGTTTCAAATGCTAGTTAAATTTAGCTTTCCCATAAAGTGATTCTCTTGAGAAGAGACAGGGGTACTCTCTTCTAGGACCATATCCAACAAAGTAAGCTCCCTTTGTCTCAATTTGGGGATAAAGGGCTTCTCTTTAGTCACACACTGTGCCCATGCCCATTTCCTACTCTCAACATAGTCCACTCCACACCCTACTCTGTGCCTAGGATACTGAACTAATTAGTTATGGCATCAGAACTGTGGTCCTCAACTGGGGTGCCACCAAATTCAGAAAAGTTATGCAAGGGTTTATCAAGTCTTAAAAGGTTGAGGGCCACTGCATTAGATTGTGGATAAGGTCCTTCATAAACACCTAGAAAACAGAAAATAAGCTTTTCTTGCTAATGGTGTCTTTCTGCTTTGCTTGCTTCTTATCGACATAGGCATGACTGCATCTCAACTCTAACACAGGTTTTACAAGAACCTAGAAAAAATAAAATATTCAGTCTCTCTACTTGATTTATATGTAAATATAAATCTAGTAACCAGGGGGAAATAATATGTACTTCAGTGCTGAACCTAACATGCCTAAGATCACACAAAACCTCCTAGTTCTTCAAGGATTGGTACTTGTTCAAACAAAACTTTGTAGGTGGAATAAAGGTAGTAGGTAGAATGTGTTTTCACCATAGGGTGGACTATGTAAGGACTCGTGGTTAGATTTTGCCAATAAGTAGCAGCAAAATCAGATATCCAAAACAAAAAAAGTACATTTAGTTATCGTGTAGAATTATAACATTTCAAGATCTGAAATTAAGTTGGGACAAGTAAGTTGTATACGTAAAATACAACCTTTTTATAAAATAAAGATTTAATTATTGAGTTAGACTGAATTTGGTATATGGCTTGTATTTGGTGTATGGCTGTCTATATAGAGGTGAATTTTATCTTGACTCTATTATATTAGACTAATAAAAATATTGTATATTCCTATAGTACTTGTCACCTATGTAAAAAAAAAACAAATCAAGCCAAATTTCAGCTATAAAACAATTTATCCATACATATAAAGGAAATGACCAGATATCCAGTTATTCTCCAAAATGAACAACCAATCATATAAGATATACTACAAGTATCACCCAATCTGTGTATCACTAAAAAGAGCATCTGCTTTGTGTCTATGTATTTTGTATTAGCCTTGAGATCCTTCATGTCTGTTAAGATAAATTAAACTAGCCGTTTGATCTGAGGGAAACAATTAACTTTTACTGACAGGAAGGAAATCAGGCATAGAGAGAGCTATATTTTGCTATCCACACATTTCACCATATTTAATTTTGCTTATTCATGAAACTTGTGTTTTTAATTTCTTAAAACAGGATAGGTTCAGTACCTGATAGTCCCATTTAAATTATGCAGACTATGCTTCCAGTGAGATCACATGCATAATTCTGAGGACCTAGTCATTTCAACATTTAAATATTTTAAATTTAAACTAATTTAGTGAGATGTAGTTATATAAAGGAATCTTCCAGAGGAAAATGTATGTTGCATGTGTTTTTTTCTCAAATGACTGTCTGACTTACGCTCATACACAGCTAATTACCTCTCAGTTTATGGATGGCACCATGCTCAGCCAGATAAAATGGACTGCAATCAGTTTACACAGGCAACTTGCTCAGATATGCTCAAACATCTTTTTTTCTTACCAGATGCAAGTAAATGAATATCATACCCAAGGGACTGCAGGTGACTGACTAATCCACTCCTTTCTACATACCCTACAGCTTATTTTGACGAGCTATGCTTCAGCGTCTCCCAGAAACTGAGGAACCACTGAGTTCAGTGTTATGTACAGCAAACAAGAAGAGATCAACATCAGACTTGCAGAAGAACAAACAGTATACAGAACCACATGGACATAACAGCCATTTACTAAGGGATCTCTGCATCCAGCCATGATGGCTATCGGAAACACTTCCACTCCTTAAAGAAGGAAGCAAAACTGTCTAAACTCTCACACTCTTTGAACAGTCTTACAGTCCATGGTAATGTCATCACCCTCTCCAACCACATTCTCAGCCTAACTGAGGTGCCTGTTTTATCTCATAGTTTTCCTTTCTGTCCTGCTACATAAACAGATATAGTACGGCTGTATGGAGACCTAAAGGCTTTTCCCACTGCCTAAGATTCAGGGAATATTTCCATTATGAGAAGCCTTGCAATGATCAGCCTGCCACAAACTGGATCCGTAATAAGTGACAGCTCCTGGAATCCATCCGAGGGCTGCATCCCCAATCTGGACCTCTATATAAATGGTTCCCACTCCTCTGCCCACTCCAAACTTGCAAAAAGCAACAACTCTTATGCTATAACCTCAGTCTTGTACAATAGAAAGTCATGCTTAGCCTTACAAATACCCTGAATATTATCCCACCGTAGGCTGATAAAGCAGGGTACCCAGGGCTGGATTAACCGTCTAGTGGGCCCTAGACAAAAAACCTCATGGGCCCTGATCTGGTTGAGAATCCCCTCCCCATCCCATTACTGTCACCTGTGGGGAGCAGGGCTTGAAAGTGCCTCTAAGAAATGGCCATGGCAGCAGTGAGGCCAGAAGAGGGGAAGGGAAGGGAAGGAAATGGAGGTGGATGGTGCCATTTGCACTGCCACCATGGAGGGAAGGACCAGGGCCCCACTGTTGTTGTGGACAAAACAGCATAGATACAGGAAGCTGAGAAGCAGCTTTCTAACAATTTTACCAACTTTAACAGGGCACAAGGCATAATAACAGGAGGAAGTAAATAAACTCTTAAAGAAGCTACTGCAGGAGAGACTTCTACTGCTTCCACTTCCCAAGAACCTATGCCAGGCAACTTTTATTTATAACCTGAGAACCACAAACCTGGCAACCCAAGATGTCTCATTGTCTCTGGGACCGGCACCACCACTGGTGGTGGTGAATATGCTGAATATTTTTTTCTTATATGCCTTTGAAGCTGTCAGCTATTTGAAAGACACCATACATTTCTTAAAGAAAGTGGGCTTCATTGACAAACTTTTAGAAAATGTCACATTAGTTACCATGGATGTCACATCTCTGTACACCAAAATCCCACATAAAGACAGATTACATGCCATAAAGAACATTACCCCCAACAAAGACACTGCTTCTGTTTTCATTAAGCTCTCCCTCTCTGTCACACATGACTACTCCAGGTTTGGGGGCACCCTATATCTACAAACAAATGATATTGCCATAGACGCTCAGATGGACCCCTGCAGTAGGCCAGCTTCACGACAGACCTTGAAGTTTGTTTCCTCTGCAGCTACACTCTCATCCCCTAGCATACCTCAGGTACATTAATGCCATTGTGAAAATATGGACACATGGGAAGAAGTCTCTAGAGTATTTTCACCAAGACTTTAACAACTTCCATCCCTTCATCAAACTAATTCTGCAGCTGATTCATTTCCTAGATACTACAATGAAGATTTGCAGTAGCAATATCGCCATATTGTATTAAAAGCTTACTGACCACCACAGCTACCTTCAGGTACCAGCTTTCATCTAAAAAATAGTTAAGCTTTCTGTTACAATCCCACTGATCAAAATGAACAATTAAGGATCTATAACAGGGATCCTTACAAATATAGAGTCCCAAACCTGTAGCCACTCAGATCAACAAAGCCAGACTCAGACCTCACTCTCACCAACCCCAAGACAAGGAGTACGGAATCCTTCTGGTTGTCATCTATGGCCCCCAGCTTGAATACAAAGATACCTCTCATTAGTGACTGCAAACCCCTCCCAGAAAAGGTTGAGCATCTCAAAGTAGTCTTTGGAGAGAAACCTGTCCTGGCTTTACAGACAGGTCCCTAATCTCAAATCGCAGCTCTCAGACAGCAGACTAATGAACTCCCATTCTCACTCAGGCACTAGCTTTAGCAGTGGACACAAATACCTATGGTATCCCCACATCAGAACTTATCAGACTATAGAAATCACTGTACCTAATAACAAGGAGTACTACTTCTACCTGCAACTCTACCAACATCATATACACTATTACCTGGTTACATTGGCCCTCTGCTGTCTGAATCAGAGAGACAGGGAAATCTCTGTTAGGGCTGTGTGAAACAGCACCATTTCATTTTGACTTACATTTCACCATTTCAGAGGGACAGTGTTTCATTTGGCTGTTTCAAAACACTGTTCTGTTTCGTGTCATCTAAATCGTTTTGCTGTTTCAATGCGTTTTGACATTTCATCCATAGGCCATAATGGGGAATCATGAAAATGCCTAAAACTTTGTTATTTCTTGTCTGATTCAGGTGAACATTGCAGGGGTGGTAGCCCCTTCTAAGGGCATGAAGCCTGCCACGTTTCGAAGAGATAGATGGAGGGGTTTCTGGGAAACTGCACCTCAAACTGTTCAAAGCAAAACATATCACTTGCTGTCAGCGGCAGCCTGCTGTCACCCTGCATGCAGATCTGGGGGCCCGTGCCCCCCCAAGAGGGCTGTGGGGCTGTGCTAGACTCCTCCTGGGGAGCACAGGCCCCCAGATCTGCATGTGGGATGACAGCAGGCTGCTGCTGCTGGCTGGGACCAGAGACTGGTGCTCACCTCAGCCTGCACCAAGTGCTGGGAAGACTGGTGCTGCCACTGGTTCCAGCCAGCAGTTGCAGCATGCTGTCATTCTGCACATAGATTTGGGGGGCCACCCCCAGGAGAGCTGTGCAGCTGTGCTGGACACTTCCCTGGAGCGCGGGCCCCCAGAGCTGCATGCAGGATGACAGCATGCTGCTACCATCGGCTGGGGCCAGCACCAGCACCCGAGTCTTTCTGGTGCAGCCCACATTGAGCACTGGGAAGAACCCAGTGCTCCAACCCAGCCAGCAGTGGCAGTCCTGAGCACAGATCTGAGGACCTGCACCCTGCAGAAGGGCTTTATTTTGAAGCTGTTTCAAAGCCTTATGTTTCATTTCAATTATGTTGTTTTGAGCTCAAAATGCATCAAAACATCTTTGAAACAAAATACCCATCAAAATTTTGCACAGTCCTAATCTCTATGTATAAGTCTCTGTGTGTATATTGGTCTGACATTAGCTGCAGAAAGATAGAAAAGCCTGTGGCAGAATACTTCAACCACCCTGGACACTCCATTGCTGTCCTCAGGATTGCTGTTCTCAGGCAAAAAAAATCCCAAAACAAAAACCAAAAAACCCCCAGTTTGAACAGGAAATTGTGGAACAAGAAATCACCTATGAACTGGACTGTGTTAAGTATGATTTAAACTGGGACTTTTCATTTTTATCTCATTATCTGGTTTAGTTTTTGTGATCACCATTGTTCCTATGGGTTTATTGCTCAATTGTTTTTTTCTCCTGGTACTACTCCTCTCTCCCCTGACCTTCCCTTTTATATTGTAATTTTTTCTCTTTGTACTGTATTCTGCATATCCTTTCACTTCATCAGATGCTATGAACTTTGGTTCACAAAAGCTTGTGCTATAAAGTATAACTTATGATTTATAGGGATTGGTTAAACATCAGTCAGAGCTAAAGAAAAGATATTGGGGTCTACACTCAAGGTGAGGGGTGTGAAGTGTCATAATGAAGAAGTTTATGGATATTACAGGCTGTGACAGACATGATGTTTCTATACAATAATTTACTCTTACATGCTCTATGTATTTCCCTAACTCTTAACTATGAATTAATGGTTAGTCTCACTGACTCCCACCTTCCATAACTGAGCAAAAATATATACACCAAGAAATGAAATAAATGGGGCCCATTTATGACCAAGGTTTGAACAACGTCATCCCTTATGAAACAGGGATTTGAACTATCAGTAACCTAGGCCTGATTTTGTCCTCCAAAACATGCATAGTGTTTCCCTTGGAAACAGAAAGAGTCATGAAAATGCAGAATTTGGTGTCAATAAGAGCATGTTATTTTTCTTGTATTGTGAATAAGCTGGTGAGGAACAGTATAGGAAATACGATGCTTCTTTTTTTTTTTCAAAGAATAAAAAAATGAACATTAATATCAAGGTGCATTGGCTTTCCTAAAACAGCTTCTATTTCTCCAGTTTCACAAAGCAAATCAGAGGTTGACAGTTTTTACCCTTGAAGTCAATCATTTTTGTATTACCTATCTGTGATTCAAAGTAAAATAGAATAAAACAGCCCAAAGGCTTACTAAGTTTATTTTTTATTCAACTAAAAATACAAGAGAAGCAAAGAGATTGTATGTATATGTATTTTAACCTTGGTCATTTACTGAAAGAGGTTGTCATCTTTCTTGGAACTGCAGATTAAGATGTAGATTTTCTTGGCAACTGTTGCTAAGTGAAACATTCTGAAATAAAATGTGCTATCATGATTCATAGTAAATGAAAGTTGAGAAATTATTAATGTACTATGATAACTTTTATCATTTGATTTATATCATTCATCATCTGAAGAGTTTATCAGTGTATTTAATGCACAATGCAATAATTAAGATTTCATAATATATGCTTGCTAAAAACTACAAAGAGCTAAGTTGTGCCTTGCACTGTATACCCGCATTGGAGAGAACTAAAGAGAAATAAATATTTTTATACCCTTATTTAGACCACAATGATTATAACTAAAGTTGATGGTCTCACTGGGAAGTATATGTTTTTCTGTTTTTGAAGGGAAGTGGGGAGACCTGCTCCTTCGCTCCAGCTCAAAATATGCCAACGATATTCTTTTCATATCTGCTACCAAAATATATCTTTCTTTTCTGGATACTTTCAAAGGGTGATTCAACTTATGAACAGAGATTCAGGTTTTCCATTTCCCCTGAAAAAATGGAGTAAATCATGGATTTTACCTTTTACTGGAAGAAAACATAGATTTCTTGTTTTACCAGAGAAACCCATAGATTTTGTAGGTTTTCAGTGAGCTCCATGCAGGCTGGCAGAGTTCCAGCCTACATGGAGCTGGAAGGAGGAGGAGGAGGGTGGTCAGAAAATTGGGAGTGGGTGGAGGGCAGTTAGAAAATTCGCAGTTTTCTATTTTATTATCTAGTCTAGATCAATGAGTAAGTAGGCTGTATCCTGAATGATGCCAAGGAACTAAAGCAGCACCAGGATCTGGGCTCTGCTTATACAGATAAGTTTCTTGCTGTGCTGGGTTAAAGGAATGGGTAGAGTAGGCAGGGTAAGATGACATCTTAGAGCAGCTATACACAAGCAGTGAAGCTGCTCTGACATGCTGTAATTCCAGTGCGTTGGAGTAGACTGAATTCATCGAGTTTGCTGGAGCATGGTAGTTACCATACCAGCAGACGCCAAGGTGTTATGTATCGGTGTCCCCATGCTTAAAAATGCTAGAAATGGTAGAAGCACTTTATGTAAAACTTATTTGACAAGCTTTAGTTAAAGTAACCCTGCGGCCATTTTTAAGCACAGGGACACTGATACACAAGATGCTCCAGGCGCTTTAGTTAGAGTGGCTTTTTGACCCACTGTAATTAAAGTGCCCCCCAATTCCCAGAACACCTGTATAAACACCCTTAAAGACTAATTTGTTCAAAAAAGCATTAGATTTTGTAGGCAATAGTCTACTTCATTAGTTTATATGAATGCACTTTCAGAGACCTGCTATAATAAATATTAAGTCATTGAAATATAAGGTATAGGGAGAGATGGAGGAAAGAAAAGGGAGAAGAGGTACTGCTAAGAGAGTAGGCTAAAGGAGGTAGTAAAAGTATCCTGCCTTAATATATATATTTCTAATTTCTACTCATGCTCTAAATTCCAGTCTGTTCTTACCCTATAGTAAATGCATACAGCAGTAATTCCAGTTTTATGCTCTTACATATTAAATGCATTTGACTCCTCTGACCCAAGTTAACTTCCTGCCCTTGGGACAGGGGCCTGGACTTGATGATCTCCTGAGGTCCCTTCAAGCCCTAATATCTATGAAATTTATCAAATCTATGGCTCTATGTTTTAGGGGAAATTTAATAAACAGAAATAAAGCATCATTGTTGTCAGTAAAAGGTGGGCAACAACGTATCTTTTGGGTTTTTTTGAGGGGGGGGCAGGAATAGTTATAAGTTATTTTTAAGGAAAGGTTAATCCATAAAACAGTGTTGATGTTTTCCCTTTTTTTTCCCCTTTTTTTTATGAGGGGTGGTGGTAGTCTTCATTTCAATTGAAAGTTTGGATTCATAGTTCCCACTCAAATTCCTCCATCTCCCATGCTACCGTGCAGTTAGCCTTACTGACTGCATCCTCACATTGGCAGCCCATGTTCATCTTGGAATCAATAATGACTCCAAGATCCCTTTCTGCCTCTGTGCTGATGAGAAGGGAGTTCCCCAGCCTATAGGTATGATGTTGATTCTTTCTCCCTAGGTGCAGTACCTTGCACTTGTCAGTATTGAATCTCATCCTATTCTCATCCACCCACCCCTGTAACCTGTCCAGATCTAGTTGTAGACTGTCCCTCCCTTCACAAATTTGAACCAGGTGCTTTTGACCCCCTGGTCCAAGTTGCTGGTAAAGTTGTTGAACAGTATGGGCCCAAGGACTGAGCCTTGGGGGACTCCACTGCCCATATCCCTCCAGCTCAAAAATGACCCATCTACCACCACTCTCTGGGTGTGGCCCTCTAGTCAATTTGTGACCCATCTAACTGTGTAGGCATCAATGCTACAGTTGCCTAGTTTTTTAATGAAAATAAGGTGAGAGTGTCAAAAGCCTTCCTAAAATCCAGAAAGACTATGTCCACCATGACACTTGTGTCTAAGGATTTTGTGACCTCATCGTAAAAGGCAACCAGGTTGGTCTGACAGGACCTATCCCTAATGAACCCATGTTGGTTGCCCCTGAGCATAATCTCCCCCGCTGGTCCCTCGCAGACATGCTCCTGGATAACTTTCTCAAAGAGCTTCTCCAGGACTAAAATAAGACTAACAGGCCTTTAGTTACCTGGGTCCTCCTTCCTCCCTTTTTTGAAACTGGAGACCACATTGGCCTTTTTCCAGTCCTCTGGCACCTGGCCAGAGCACCACAAGTGCTCATAAAGCCATGCCAGGGGCCCCACAATGACTCCTGCCAATTCCCTCAGCACCCTGACGTGGAGAGCATCTGGACCTGCTGATTTAAAAGTGTCCAGCCCCACTAGAAGTTCCCTAACTAGGTCCTCCCGGACCCTAGGCCTGGCAGTGCCTCTCCTGAGTCATCTAGAATCCTGGTGGGGGAGATGTCTTAGTCCCTGCTCAGAAAAATGGAGGCAAAGAATTTGTTAAACAGGTCAGCTTTTTTGTCTGGTGCAACCACCAGATGCCACACATATCCTGCAGGAGCCCCACGTTACCCAGTGCCTTCTTTTTACTCCCTATGTATTTAAAAAAGGACTTCTTGTTATCTTTGATCCTCGTCACTAGTCCTAGTTCCATCTCTGCCTTAGCCTTCCTAATAGCCCCCCTACAGTCTCGAGCAATGGAGGTATAATCCTAACAGAGATGCATCACTAAAAGTTATTTCTACACCTGAGTTAAAGTTACCAGCTAGAATTAAAAACAGCCTATAATCTGTGAAATAGGAATTACATTGCCAGGATCAGTTATCAGGCCTCAGAATTGCAGGAGGCTACTTCTTGTATTACTGAGCATCTAGTAAGTTTCTTACTGATTTTTATTCTTTTGTCCCTGATGTTGATAATTCCTGAAATAAGTGTTATGCATAGTTAAGAAAGCACTAAATACATTTAGCTAAATTTAATGGGTTAATGTAACAGGGTGCCCATCTCCAGGGGTAGCAATAGTATACTCCCTGGTGGCCACACTATACCCATCATCCTATTCTGGCTCCCTAGCTTGGTCGTGTCCTCTTGTCTACCACACCTTGATTTTTAAGTTAATATGTATTTTTAGGAGGCTGCCTTCAGAAAAGCAGAGTTCATAGATTCCTAGATGTTAGGGTCAGAAGGGACCTCAGTAGGTCATCGAGTCCGACTCCCTGCCCTGGGCAGGAAAGAGAACTGGGGTCAGATGACCCCCAGATAGGTGCTTGTCCAATCTCTTCTTGAAGACCCCCAAGTTAGGGGTAAGCACCACCTCTCTTGGAAGCCAATTCCAGATTCTGGCAACCCTTACTGTGAAGAAGTTCTTTTTAATATGCAACCTAAATCTGCTGTCTGTCAATTTGTGGCCATTGTTACTAGTTACTCCAGGGGGTGCCCTAGTAAATAGAGCATCTTCTATTCCCTGCTGCCCTCCCTGATGAATGTGTAGGCAGCCACAAGATCACCTCTCAGCCTTCTCTTGTGAAGGCTGAAGAAATTTAGGTCCCTCAGTTTCTTCTTGTGGAGCCTTGGCAGCAAGCCTCTGACCATATGAGTGGCCCTCCTCTGAACCCTCTCAAGATTCTCCACATCCCTCTTGAAGTGCAGTGCCCAAAACTGGACATAGTACTCCAACTGTAGCCTGACCAGTGCCTCATAGAGGGGAAGCATCACCTCCCTGGACCTTTTGTCATGCAGAGCTAATGCATGATATAGTGTGGTTAGCCTTGTTGATCACTTCATCACATTGATGACTCATGTTCATCTTAGAGTCAACTATGACTCCAAGATCCCTTTCTGCTGCTGTGCTGCTGAGAAGGACATCTATCAGCCTGGAAGTGTGTTGGTGCCCAGGTGAAGCACTTTGTACTTGTCATTGTTGAACTGAATCCTATTTCATTCTGCCCATTTTTCCAACCTGTCCAGATCCAGCTGAATCTATTCCCTACCCTCTTATGTGTTACCTTTGCCCCATAATTTGCCATCATCTGCGAACTTGGACGGGGTGCTCTCCATGCCCCCATCCAAGTCACTGGTGAAGACACTGAATAGCACCAATCCAAGGACTGAGCCTTGCAGGACTCCACTGTCCACATTTTTCCAGGTCGATATCGACCCATCCACCACCACTCTTTGAGAGTGACTCCTAGGCTAATTTACCACCCACCTAACCATGTAATCATTTACGTCACAGCCTGTCAGTTTATTTATGTGAACAAAATGAAATACCATATTGAAAGCTTTCTTAAAGTCTACGTAGATGACATCTACCTTGACTCCTGCACCTAAGCATTTTGTGACTCGGTCATAAAAAGAAACAAGGTTAGTCAGGCAGAATCTATTTGCAATGAAAAAATACATGCACACAAAAAGAGAGGGGCACATGCAGGGGCAGTGTGCACTACTCAAAACCAGAGCCTAGCTGGCTAGAGCCATACTCCAGCTACTATCCAGGCTCCAAGTGGCAGGATCATCACTGCTGCAGCTCTGGGAGGCCCCCAGAACCTGAGGTAATCCTGCTGGCTCCAGCCTCCCCTACCCCACCCTCAGTACCACCACTAGTTGCCCCCAGGGAAACAAATGTCCCTGCTCTTGTGGACATGGCCACAGACAGAAACTCTGTCTGGTTTCTCTCACTTGAGTAAAATATCTAAGGTTAGGTGCTGTACGCTTTTTATTTGTTGGCAGTTTTGATTTGACTATAGTCCTTACTAATAATTTTTATATGAACTTGAAAGACATTAAGGAAAGGAAAAATGTCCCTTTGTTACATTTTTGTGATATACACAGGACACCATTTTATGAGTGATCAGCTTTAATGTTTTCTTGGCTCATCATTTAGGCCCTGAACCTGAAAATAGTTATTCCTATTCGTACCTTTAGACACATGCTTAACTGAACTGAGGACAATGCCTAATTTACTGAGGTGTGTACATTTTTGTATGATTTGAAACATAGTCAGTTGGTATTATGCATAGCAAGGGAAGTGAAGAAAACATTTCTCAAGTATAAACAGGTTTTTTGAAGGGAGGAATTGCAGGAAATTTCACCAGATATTTTAGTCCTGGGTCTATAGGAGGGAAAAAAGAAAAAAAAAAAGGGGGGGGGGGAGTATTGCAAAAAACAGCTGGAATTCCTTTAATGTGCAATACCTCTGGAGATGTTCTCATTCACCTGAAATGACTATCCTAGATATCTTGCTATGTTTTGGTTATACTGATGATCAAAACCTGAGGCAAATTCTTTCATTAAGTGCTGAATTACTGTTCCTATGAACAGTGAGTGTGTTTACAGTTAACAAGACCTTGAAAAGATTGTTTGCACCAGTTTAACTGATCTTACTAATTCTGTCACACAAGTGCTAAAATTAACATCCAAACTCTTAGGTCCTGGACACCATATCAGGCTCACCTGTCTGCAAACCAGCAGATGGCTGATAAAACCACAGTGTTTATCAACCCATCTACAAAACAAAAGCTTCTCTCATTAGTTCAAGCTGTTTTTAAACAGCTTCCTCCAAGGAAGGAATGGAGGGATATTACCAGCAGACCTGTTGATTATCCTGAAGAAACCCTAAATGTTCTGTTCTGTCTGCCTTTGCCTGTCCCAGTGAAATTAGAAACACAAGGACACCTCTTAGCAATAGGTAGCATACCACATGCCTAGTGTCCATGGGGGCTGTGCTGTGGGAGATGAGACAGAGGGTTAGGGGAATCTCTGCTTGAGCAGCAAGCAGGAAGGAAAGCCAGGCAGTGGCTGTGCCTGCATTGACTCCCAGAGCTCTATCTAGGGAGGAGAGAGGCAGGGCCAGCCTGTTCTCTAGAGCAGACAGTCCATTCCAGCCCGGGGCTACAAAGCATCTGGGATGATGGGGGACTCTGGTTTAACTTAAAACAGGAAGGGGTCTGGGACAGACATTGCATAAACTGGTTTGACCCAAATCAGTTAAATCTGATACTACATCAACCAGGTTTATCTTAAACCAGTTTCAGCCATTTTGAAACTGGTTTATGTGCACAGAACTTACGTTCTGTTACAGGTTTAAGCCAGTTTCTGATCACTGGAACTGTTTTTATGAGTAATGTCTGTCCCTAGCCCAGAAGTTATAGAGCTGGCTAGACTTTCCAATGGTAATTGGGGCACCATACTAAATGACAGTGCATCATGCACACCCTTCCCATGGCTCAGTACTTTCAGAGAAGTATCTCTCTCCCCCTCCCCCTCCACACAGTCATTTTTAATTTAATTTTTAAATCAGTGGGAATCCAGGCACCAACTAAGATTTTTAAAGGTGTTTATCTGCACCTTTAGGTAGGTAAATACTGCTAAGAGATTACAGGTATCCTAGCAACGCTATTTGGTCTTCAGAGATCTGGTCTTCAAATAACTGGTGCTAATGACAATTTACCAGTGATGTTAAGTAGTCCCTGTTGTGTATATCTGCATTTACAGAAGTGGGGCTGAGAATGGAATTCATTCTACCCTGCTGAATTATGGAGAAGTAGTCCAGGAGGAAGCCCACCACAAAAGTGTTGGGTGGGGGGTGATTGAAGTTAAAATAATCACATAATTAGATGATAAATGTAGTTTAAGTGTGGCTACATTTTGTGTCAGATTACAATGATTAATATTGCCTCTGATTGGGCTTGCAAAGGAACATGTTAATATATTATTATATAATGTATTATTATGTATTTTATATATAATAATATAAAATAACTCCACTGAATAGTTAAATTAGTATTAAAGATTGTGAAATGAGGAGACTTGAAATGTGTCTAAAAGGAAGTGTGTCTGGAGTATTATTGCTTGTCTTTGTTATTGCTATGTCTCATTTTTTTGAACAAGGAAAGAAATAGAACTGGTAGTGGCCTCTTTTCTTTTTCTTTTTATCAGGTTGGGAGAAATCTAGAATTTTATCTCCCTATTATTAATTCCATTTTGCCAAATATTTAAATTTCCCTGCCCCTTTCCTGCACAAAATCTACAAAGAAAAAAAATGAAAGTAAAACCTCTACTGTATTAGCATTTCTGGTGAGTAATGGGAAAGGTTCCAATGGAAAAAAAATAGACAGCTATAGACCAGCATACTGAACTCACAGAAGTAAAGCATCAGCTTCCTGCAGTTCTTTCTGTCCCACATCAGTACAGCATATTGTAAACATATCACTGGGTCACATTTCTCAGCTCTTTGCCTCTTTTGCTTCATGGAGGGGAATTGCAAAGCTTGTGGTATCCAAACTTTTTCTTGTGTATCTTCCTTGAGCAGGAGGGAAAGCATACTGTTATTAAATGCATGCTTTGGTACAGTACAGTGTACTATTGCCATATGGCTTATAAAAGGTCATGTTTCCACGTTTACTCAACCCACTGCCTAAACATACTTGCCTTTATGTACTCTGGGAAAATCTGTTCAGGTATACTCTGCATTTTAGCAAGAGATGGAATTTTTGGATGTAATCCATAACATAAGATCCCTCCTGAGCATACACATGCTGATTAGAGGTGGGAAGGTTCTAGAATAGCTAAACTTTCCACCTACTGACATCTGGGGAGCCTGCACAGTATCTTGTGGTCCAGTAGAGTGCTGTGTGCTACACCTGAGTGCTGAGAGCACAATAATAGGGTGTTGTGTATATATAAGTATGATTGGTGAGAAGAATGACTAACACATGGTGTGAATCCTAAGGCATGATTCGCATCCGAATGCAATATGGATGCTTGAGAGTACCTAAAGATTGACTGCTGTGCAAGCTTACTTGGTTCGTGATCATACCTGCGTGTCTGAGGCATATGAGCAGTGACTGTAGCAGTGAGAGAGAGGGGTGACCTATCAGATTGGATTATAATTGGATACTTGCCTGTAAAAGTCTTTGTGGATCGGGATCTCAATCATCCATTGGATTGGTAATTAGCATCCTTTCCTTACTCTTGGTCTGAGTACCCTCTTAGGGAAAAGACAGAGGGCTTCAATGTCACTCCAGCTCAGTGAGTCTGTGAAGGCCCTGACACTTCCCTTTGCTGCCCTCTGGCAGGTCTGTTTATGGTGTATTGCAGTTAATCTGTGTATATAGTAAATGCTTGAGGTTATGCACATTTCCTATTGTTAATCTTGGTTTTTGTTGTGATCGTGAGTTTATAATATACTTTTGAACTTTATTGGAGCCTCTATGTATTTATAGGTTATATGAGGGTGGACTGTAGCTCTATGTATATCCCTGACCCCAAAATCGATACCTAACAGAGATAACACAGGAAAGGCCCTGGCTGTCTGAGACCTAACAACCCTCCACCCCTTAAATTTCTCATAGGTGGTTAGTGTCCAGGACACCCAGCGGTGTCCACCTTTCAGGACACCCAACAGAATAGCACAGGAAACCCACATAATGGGTGTTTATAGACGTACTCTGGGAGTGGGGGGCTGGAGAGGAGCACTTTGCTTTGAGAGCTCCTGTAATTCAAGTGCCTGGAATGTTGTGTGTATCAGTGTTCCCATACTGAAAAATGGTAGTGGAGCACTTTAATTAAAGCACATTGTATAAACTTTAGTTAAAGTGTTCCTGCTGCCATTTTTCGGTGCAGAGATGCTGATACGTGTGATGCTGGAGTCAGTTGGAGTGCAGTAATTACCACGTAATTACAGAGCATTCAAGCACCTGCTGCATGTTTATAATCACTTGAAGATGTTTGACTGCACTAAGGGAGAAGAAAGAAGGCAAACTAATATGGTTATGAATGCATGGTTAGGGTTAGGGGTGCACCAATACAGATTTTGGGGGCTGATACTGATAACCAATTTTTAGGGAGGCATATCGGCCAATATCAATCCAATTTCCAATACTAGCCCGGCAGCGGGAAGACCTGTGTGAAGCGGGTAACTCTGGTGTGGTGGAAGGAAAGGGGAAAAGGAGAAGGGGGCAGAGAAGGGGTGTTTGGGGGCAGATCAAGGCCTCTGTGGTAGGGGAAGAGTGGGGCTGTGGCAGGCACTGCCCAGCCAGCGTGGACCAGGTGTGAGATGGAGGTGCTGCTCATGCAGGAGGGGTGTGTGTGTGTGGGGGGGAGCTTCCACTGCTGTGCACCACTCATCTAGGAGCCACTCATCCTGTGGCTCATTCATCACTTGCTGACCCATCTGGCAGCTCCCACCACTGTTCTTGCCACTCATCTGGGAGGGCATGGGATGGAGGTGTGCCCCCAGATCTGCACAGGGCAGGACAGATTGGGCTTTTCCCAGTGGGGTGGAGCTGAGCTTGGGGTGGCAGCAGCAGTGCTGGGAAGGAGTTTGTGGTGGTAGAGCAAATTTTGTGGTGTTTGTAGTCCTCTCCTCCATAGTCCCCTCCCAGTGCTGCTGCATGCATGCACGGGGCATTTATCAGCCAAGTTATTGGCCATATTAGGCCAATTCCCAATTGTAGTCTCCCTTGCCATCCACCTGTGTGTCATGTCCATAGGACCTTTTCTGGTTTCACTGTTGCTTAAGGAAGAGATAGGATTATTATTGGGCTATGTCTTGGGAGGACACCCAACAGCCCTGGGTGAGGCTATCAGGGGTTGGAGGAGGCCTCATGGGGAGCCAGAGCTGCGTGGGGACCCCAGCCCCAGAGCAGGGGCAGTGAGAAGCTCCAGAGAGGGAGGCAACAAGAAGCCTGGCGGTTGGCCCATAACAGGTGGGCAGGGTCACCAGTGGACAGACCCCAAAGGGGCACACCTGTCACAGGCTGTCTCAGAAATATCTGTCTGCAGGACAAAAGTTTTGGAAGAGTCAGCAGTTATGATGACTACATCACTACACAATGCCCTTTTGATATCTTCAAAATCTCTTTTTATCTTAGGGGTCCAATTGATGGGACCTGTACTTTCCAACCCTTATAGCATCTGTCAGTGTAGCAGTTTTTTCCACAAAACGGGGAATAAACCTTGTCTAATAGTTTGCTAGCCCTAGGAAAGCCCACATCCAGCGTTTCATCTGTGGAGGTGAATATTTTTCTATTATTTCTATTTTGCTAGCCAGAGGGTGTATTATAATTGGTCTCTCATACCCCTAACATACATTTTTTGGGGTTGATCATCGTCCCTGTCTGGCGTATTTCCTGTAATATTGCTCCTATGTGGCATAAGTATTGTCCCCATGTTTGCGAGTAAGTTACCATATCATTGATATATGTGGCAGCATACATCATGTGTGGGACAAGGACATAGTCCATAAGCCATTGAAATATTGCTACAGCTCCATGCAGGCCAAAAGGCATTCTTGTAAACTGGAACAGCCCCCAGGGTGTGCCAAAGCCTGTTTTCTGTCAGTCTTTCTCTGATAAAGGAATATGTCAATATCCTTTTGCCATATCAATCATGGAGATGTACCAAGCCTGCCCTATCTGCTCCAGTAACTCCTGCACATGTGGCATGGGGAAGGCATTGAATCTGGTGATTTCATTAACCTTGCTGCCTTTCCTCCGAGATGGAATAGAATTAGCTTTGCATTGAGGATCACTCCCTTGAGGAGCAAGCACTAAGCTGTTCTTCCAAGGCCGCAAAAACTTCCATAATTCTTAATGCTTCAGCGGCCGTCCGAGGGAGATGCTGGTGTTCCCATAGCTGGGTGTCATCTTCCAGATCTTTTATGAATTGTTCAAGCAGGAGCTGATCAGCCAGTGCTGACTTATCTACCTTCCCTGGAGATACCCATTTACCCAGGAGATCTTTGAACAGCTGCAACAGAGTTCTGGGCTTATGGTCTTCCTTGCCTTTTCAGGCCTGAAATAACTTGTGGTACTGGTCGGGGGTGAGCTCTAAGTGATGTAATGTGGCTGCCTTAACCTTTTCATAATCATAGGCATCCTCCCTTGGCAAGGCTCAATAGGTGGCCTGATCCTTGCCCACCACCAGTGATCCATGCTGGCTAGCCCACTGTAGCCTGTCTATCCCCATCTGGATCGCCATCCTCTCAAATGACTCAATATATGCTTCTAAGTCATCCTCATGCATCATATGATGCTGCTGTATCACTTGTTGCTGCTGAACTTCTAGCACCTTAGTCACCGCATGTAGTCTTTGCCCTAGTAAATTAATCTGGGGGTTCAGGTTAACTTTCATTGTGGTTTCAGCCTCCAAGGTCACCCTCTCTTCACTGTTCCTGGCCAGTGCACCAAGTTGTAGCCTCACGTGCCTTTCCCCTCAATGCTGCAGGTGTGGGTTCTTCTCAAGCCTTGCTGTGGCTCCTAAGGCAGCACGGCCTGACTACTGGGGCAACTTCAGGTCAGTGCCCAGGGATTTTGCCCACCTTGTCCTTTCAAGATGATAACTGTTGTATTGGGAGAACGATGTTTGTCCCTGCCTCACCTAGCACCTTCCCTTGCTCATTCCTGTTATTCCTCCTTCTTGGGGCTCTGCCTCCCGTATACCCCGCTTACCGCCAGCTGTGATGTTGTCACCTGCGTTGTCAAGGTTGATGATATGAACTTTCTTGGCACTCAGTTTCTCGGAGTCTTTGGCCGCAGGCAAATAGTGATGTTTCTTTGCTGAGTACCCCTACGGCCTCCTCTTTCTTGGCTTACATGGTGTCCAGCTTCAGCAGCGCTCCATCCCCCGGCATGTTGTCTCCTCCCTGGGTTTGGTACCTGCCATCCATCTGTTGAGTTTGGATCCTGACCCTGCTGGGTCCAGCTGTACTCCAGTCATTACTGCTGCTCCTTTTGGTCCACGTTGACCCTGCAGCTAGGTCTTTGGGATCTCCTTGGCCTTGCGCCCCCATCATAACCCCTTTCTGGAGTCTCCACCAGGTCCCCTCACTGGGATTCTCCACATCCTCTGGCTCATCCAGGCCAGTTGAAGACTCCACTTCTGGTCCTGCTGGCTTCTCTTCTGCTGGGTCTCTTATCCCGGCGTTGGGCCCAATCGGCCCCAGCGCACTCTTATAAAATGTGCCCAGGTCAATGTGGGAGCCACTCCTGACTCCTCCTGACTTCTCTGCTTTTTTTCCTTTCAATATTTTTCCACAGTGGCTCCAGCTGTCACAGTTTCATTTTGGCCATGATTGGCTCCTGGCGCGGCATCCCACCGCCTTCCCGTCTCTTCAGGTAAGTTTTCTTCACACAGTGTCAATCCGATATCGGCCTGATGTATCAGTGCACCTCTAAGTAGATTGTCTTGTTCACACTGCAAAAGAGTTCACCAAAGATATTACAGGATCTAGAAAGAAATATGGTTATTTGAATATAGCCACTAATACTGTTAGAGATAATCATGGTTACAAGATAGATAAGTAGTTTCAGTAAATAAGTCTCATGTGAGGAAATGAATAGAGGAGTTCAGTATAAAAGTACAATTACATACATACATACATATCAATAGACTAATTTACTTATTGATACTATTCTAACTGGGGAAGAAAAACTAGAAAACCTAGGGGATAACCCAGTTCTGACTTGCATTTTAAGATTTATTTTTAAAAATCCAGTTTTATCACTTTTTAACCTAATGCTATCCTTGATTTGTTTTATTTGTTTGTTTTAAAGAACTCTCAATTGTTTTTTCTTGTCAAAATAGATAAAACATCAATTAAAAAAGATTTGAAGACCAGAGAGAAATTTATTCAGAAATTTGATCCCTGTTCAAAATTTAAATAATGTTTCAAAATTTGTCTTACAGTATTTCAACAAACACTAATTAGAAGCTGATTAGAATAGATCCACTCTTACCATGCTACTTCAAAATATATGCACTCCACTACAAAGAAAGAAAAATAATCTGTATTTTAGAAAAAAAAATTCAGAATGTAGATATGCTAAGCTCATATTTAATAAGTTATACTTCAGATATACCAGCAAAATGGGAACTGTAACACATTGCCTTTTTTGCTATTATAAAAAAGGAGGAATCACCAGTTTTGCATTACTTGTCTATTTTTTCCCCATTCAGATAATATGGACATTATCAAAATGTGTTGAAGAGCTTGTGCATCTTGGATGGTTTTATTGACAGCAAATTTCCTGCCAGCAGCTGATAAAACAGCATTACCTCTCCCTTAAGATAAAACATGAATGACATTTGCCATGATAGGAATGTTATTAGTCAATTACAGTTGTAATGTTTAATGACATTAGATTTCATCAGAGCTTCAAATCACAAATAAAAAGAATATGATTCTTTTATCTACACAAAATTGTTCCTTGCAAACAATTGTCATTTTGTTATAATAATAAATCATAGTGTGGCAAAATTACTTCCTGAGATATTTTTCAATATGCACCAGCACTTTTATGTAATATTATTTCCAAAAATGGTGACTCAGCACTACACAATAAGTCTTACCCTCTTGCCTTCACTTTCTTTCTTTTTAGATACATTCAGGAGGGAAAAAAACACAACAAAAATGGTTTTTTTTACACCTTTACCAGCATAACAAAATATTGTATGTAATTCCTAAATTTAACTACCAAGTCCCAGGAGACACCAGATTTTCAGTAATGTTTAGCACTTTTATGGGCCAAATATGTTCCCATGTTGAGCACAAACAGAAAGAATAATTTCAGAGACTGAAGGTATCCTAGCAACTATGCTAGGGCTTCATAAATCTGTAATTTAACTGACTTTTGCTAATAACAAGTGATGGTTCATAGTGTCCATCCTATGAATAAGTATCCTTATAGGAGGGTGGCCAAGTCATTCTACCCTTTTTAAGTATGGGTGAGTATCCTAAGAATCCTTCACATAGATGCAAAGACACTTTAAAGCTCTATCCACCCCATATAACAGGAACTAAGAGATACTGCTACATAGGGGGTGCATCTACACAAGATGCTTTACTGCTCAGTAGAGTAGTTTACTGCACAATAAGCACATTCATCTACACATCTACATGCTGACTGAGCAGTAAACCTCGCTAATCAGGGGGAAATTTTCTACCTACATATGCAAGTAGCATATTTACATGAGATTACTGATTGGGCAGTAGTGCTCATGTAGACACCTGGCCAGAAGCAAATCCCTCATCCCAGGGGATGAGAGAGGGCTCCCTGCCCCAGAAGCTGCCTGCTCCAAGGCTGGGCTTTGCCATGAGAGCCTGGGGTGGGGACTACATCCCTCTACCCTGGCAACAGGGAGGTCCAAGCCCCCAGCTCCAAGACTGTGACTGGGGAGTTGGGTCTAGGAGATTCTTATCTCCCAGCCCCCACTTCACTATCAGCCTGAGCTCTGTGGTTTCTCCCACCTGTTCTGCACCCAGCTGCATGGTCATGAAGCTGAGCAGGCTCCCCAGCCTCCACCCTGTGATGGCAGAGTGGGGGTTGGGAACTGTGGAGCTATTTGCTAGCTGTCCCATTGGTGGAAAGGGGTAGAGGCCTGGGACCTTCCCCTTCCTGGAAGTTCTTTCCAAGTCATCTACCCCAATCAGGGAGCCTGAGTAGGAGCTCTGTGCTGCCAGGGCAGGAAACATTGTCCCCACCCCAGAAGTAGGCAGTGATGTCCCAGCCCTGGCCAGGAGACAGCTATTTCCTGGTTTGGTGCTTCCTGCTAGCCCCTCGACTAGCACCAAGTGGGGAGTCTAGACCTCTTCCTGGTTGTGGCAGAGGCCTATTGCAATGCCTAAGGAAGTGGAAGCAGTTTGCTGCCATTAGCAGCTAATCTGATCCCGCTTCCCTTCATGTGCAGATGCCTACCCAGGAGAGTTTACTCAGAAGCAGTTTAGTCATGAGTAAACTGATCCCAGATCTAATGCACATTTAGACACACACAGGAAATATCAAAACCTTATTTTTATTTCTTATTCCTCAAAATATAAATTGTCCTTTTCTGTCCCTCAGTTACATCAGCATCCTGGATAGGGTATTAGACTCCTGTGTTCGGGATAAAAGCCTCTGAAAGTTTTGGGACACTCAGAACCTGAGAGGACTACTTACCAGAGAGGACTAACAGTTAACCTTATCACATGGCTGACTATATTTAAAATGCCAAGGAAGAGATATGGGGAAGATTACACACACTCACACACACACATACACACACACACACACACACACACTTAATGACAAGAAATTTTGTCTTAGATTATTCATGACTACTTGCCTATCCCTCTTTCCTCACGGCCTCAGATACCAGTCTTAATGAATAAATACATACATAAATCAGTAATATCAGTACTTGCAAATTACCTAAAATTCCCAGATATAAACTAATATCTATTCTAAACTGGTCCACCTATCTCCAGACCATGTTGTGGCAGTTCAACTAATTTCAATTCCAAAGGAGGGAAAGAAGAATGGCATTATTATAACTTTAGAAGTTAGAAGTAATCATATTACTGCACCTTGATCAAGGCATATTCTTAGCAGATACTACTTCAGAAGGAACTAATCCATTGCTTTCCCAATTCAGTACTGCAAAATTTATGCTTCTCCCAGAAGGGGCAAAGAACATTTTTTCTTTCTAGTTTTTTTTCTCAAGAGTTTAAATAACTGCTTCCTACATTCCTGTTCCCCAGTGGCTAAATATCATATCCCTTACTCACTCATAAATCTCCTTGAAATCTTTGAGTGTTCTGAGGATTTGCCACATATTAATATGTATACATACAGTAGAGAAATTGGGGTAGATAAGGTTACTTCTTTCTCTCTACATATTTGTAAAAATAAAATCTACTCCTCAAAAAAATAAAGCCTGGCCTTCCTTTATGTATAGACAGTTCAGTCACTGCTGTTGTATTGCAGTGCAGTTTTACCAGGAGGGCTGCAGTGATGATGTTTCTTTCAATATATGGGGTAGATGAAGGCAAGGTAATCCCATGCCTTTCATGCACTTCCCCTGTGTCTTTTGAGGTCCCTTTGTTAGTCAAAGGGAGATTGAGCTGGTCTCCTGATCTATTCAACTTCTACCTCTTTGCAGTGGCAGTTGACAAATATTACCCCTCAGGTGGACAGCTATACTCTAGTAAGCACAATCATGACCTTGATAAGAGCTTTATAAAGCAAACAGGAAAAAAATGTTTTAAGTTGAAAAAATCTTTGACTCTGCATATTTCCTGGACTTCCATGGTTACAAAAACACTCCAAAATGATCTTAAAATGTCCAAGAGCTTCAGCATGTCTTTAAAAACAAACCCAATAAGAACAGCTCTCAGTCCCATGGATAAACTCCAATATTGTGCATGTGTGACCCATACAGAAAGCTATTGCTATCCTCTCTCATCTTCATGTGTCATATTTAATAAAACAAAGATAAGCATAGCTTTTTAGTTGCTTTCACGCTAGCTTTCCACAAGTTCATAAATCTCTGGGAAGTTTTTCAAACATAAGGAAAAAAGTGAACAAGCTTGTCAAAAAAGATAGTGTCAAAAATGAAATGCACTTAAGGTTTCAGAAATCATTCAAACATTTCTGAATTAATCAGATCAGAATATAGCAAGCAATGTACTGTAACTCATGTGTTGCTGGCTGTCCTCAGCCAGACAGACAGTTCTTCTGGGGTAGACTACTACAAAGTGGTCCTTAAGCGTATGCACAACATATTGACAAAGTTGTGCTTTATTCACATATTGTAAAACCATCATGACATGATTGAAACTCTATCATTAAATGATCAGACTATAGTTAAGGTTTTATCCTTGGGCATTGATGGTGGTGAGAGATTCAACACACCTCTGTAGATGCCTGATCCAGTTAATACTGGAAGAAATTTCTATTCTCTTTTCCTTTTTAGAAGTTTCTTGCAATGTTGTGAACACTATCTTCTAACTATCCTATCCAGTGCATGCAGGATCTCTTGTTAGTGTGTACCCCAAAATGCAACAGTTGATTTACAGACATTGCAAGAGGAACACTTCCTGGTTCAAGGTCCTTATAATATAGTGCTGTTGTTAACATTCAAATGTCTAGATAGACAGCATGGTAGAAGTAGATTTTTAAATATAGTGACTTCTGGGCTAAGTACAGACAGTCAAAAAAACCTAATGCTGAATCTTCACAGGATAGTTTAGAGGGAGCCCAAGGCAGGCAAAAATACCTTTTGTTATTTAAAACAACATCTAAGATGAATCATCAATGTTTGAATTTTGTGAATTGCTGATTTCCATGAGGATTTTATCAGCTGGATACCTAGGTCTTTGTGCTACCACAGTCGTGAATAGCCTGTATCAAGTATATTATGTGATGTTATGTCATATATTGATGGCATATATATTGCATTTTTCAAGGCAAGAAACAATGTCTGGAATGTTTGCTACATATAGAGCCTCAAGTCCACACTAATTTTCCAATACTTGATGCAACTTCAAATATTGCCTTTCACTTGTTTTTAGGTCAGATTCATCACACAATTCACAAAGGATTTCATTTAATTCCCTCCTAGGACATTTTCTATATGCATAATATCCTTAAAAGTAACTTTTGGCACTTACAACTATGTTAGAATTCAGCTCGGGGTGCCCAAGTGGTGACCCATCCCTTTTAGTCATGCTAAAATCTCAGGTGCTACTAATCATTGGATGTTAATCCCCATTGTCCAATCCTGTCAATCTTTCATCCATGCACACTTCATCCCTAATATCAGCTCCCATCAATGTGGGCCTTTAAACATGGACCAGTATTTGCTCCTGCTGGGGCCTCCGGCCCCAGTGCCTTTAACCATCCCAGCCCCTACTGGGCTCACGCCTCTGTACGTCAGACAATCTCAACCTTTTTGGGGCTCAGATCTGCATTTTCTTCCCCTCTTTGGATCAGACCTCTGTCTCTTTAACTGCACCTCCAGGCCTATATTCTCTATGCCTCCTGGGCTCAGGCTTTAATACCCCCAGCAGACTCTGCCCTTCCCAGGCTCTGCCCTGCCTGTTCTTGCCTAGTTGGGCTATGGGTCCCTGACCCTTGCTTTTGCCCTACTCAGGCTGCCTTTTCTCATCACTCTGCTGCTCCTCCTTGGTTTCGGCCCCTATTTCTCAAGTCTTGGCCCCACTCCTGGGACGTTGAGACCTCCACTCTGCATACAGCCTCAATTCCTGCACCACCAGTCTTGTTTATCCCAGCTCAGGTGTTTGGAGTCTTGCTGCAGTCCTTCTGTTCAAGAGCTCTTCTCTCCATGTCTTCCAGGTCCAAATCCCTGCCCAGCTCCAACACTTTATGTCCTGTAAGCCCAGCCCCTTATGGGTCATGTGACTTCGTTGATTGCCCTCTCCCAAACCTGCAGCCTGCTCCTCTTGCAACCTACCTTTCCTTAATATAGGAGGAGCACCAAGCTTCCTGCTACGTGAAGCACTCACTGATCATGATCAGTAGTATTAATCTCTAGCCAAGCAAGTATGCCATATATGCAAGTACACTTATAAAACCAAGTCCCAAGACTGTAGTCAGTCAAAATCCCATGGAAGCATGAAGACCAATGTCCTAGATAGTGTACTTACCTGAGAAGGAGGAGACCTAGCTTCTAACTCTTACCCCCAGTTCACTCAGAGGGGAACTGAATATGCATCTTTTCCTTCTTAACAAAGTGCTTTAACCATGAGGCTATAGTTTAGGTATTATTTAGGCCCTGTCCCAGTTATCCACATGAAGTTAGCCTACGTGATAGTCAAGAGAAAGGGTATGTGCAGTCAAAAAGAGAAAAACAAGCCAGAAAGTATGTGGAATAATAAGATGGGTGTTCTTGTAAATAGGTATGAGTCCTAGGTTCTAGTATGGGTACTTGTTCCTAATAAGACAGAAATGTTCCTAATGTTGTTTATCCAGTGAATATTAAAGACAGATCTTTTAGAGGAGGAGAAGAATGGAGAACAGTGTTCTCTGTGGACCTAGTTCACAATTCCTGTGGCCCTTCTGCTGTTCAAATGACATTGTACTAATGTTCTGGATTCAGTTTATACCTGGAATTGTTGTGGACTCCCTTCCTGAGGCTAAAAAATGCTTCCATCACAAGAAAGGAAGATATATGTATTTACACAGGTTGTAGGTCAAGTTGGAAAGGAATTCACTGTGGAATAAGAAGGGAATTAATGTTCTATATTTTAATTTTATATCCATTTTTGTATTTTGGCCAAGTTCCTGAGTTGGCAAATAGATTCCCTGTTTTTGTTCTATGAGCAAATTAGTTAACAAAGTATTAATGCATGTAACTTGAATTTTATTGGTATTAGCATAGAAACTCTAGAAACTTGTTGCCTTTCTACTCAGCCTTGTGCTCGACTCAGCAAAATCCTTGTGTGCATTGTTTCTGGGAATGCTTGCATCTGCCCTGATTACACACCTTCAGAGGGTGGCTACAATATGACCATTGATAAGCTACACAGAAAGGCAAAAGCACCTGCTCAGGACACAAATGAGGAGTGTTTGACAGCTATAGTGCTTTCCCTGCTTAGAGTGAAAATGCTTTTGTTCTTTTCTGTGAAATTAAATTCACAGTACTTCTCACTTGTTTCAGCTCTTCTTAATAACCCAGCAGGACTCTACTGAGATGGGTATTGTCAGGAAACACCTTCCTCATTAAGAAGTTCTGCAGGAATGTATCTGTGACTTCAATGTGTGAGGCTTTAAATAAAACAGGCTTCTTGGCTGTCTATTAGCAACCCGAGAATGAATGTTACAAATCAAATCTTGCCTGTGTTCCAAGCAAAAAAAACCCCTACCAGCTTGTCATAAGAAAGCTTCGATCACTTTGATGGTAGGCTGCTGTTTGCTCAGGAATGCACTGTAAACAAACAGTATTATTTTCCAGAATGATGATACAGCACAGCAGAAGTTGCCAACTGTCATTTATTAGTGATTTTTGTGTTCACATGATATAGGATTCATGTTTGAGAATGCAAACACATATTTCTTCAAATACAGTGTAGATATTGGTAGTGCAAGCTTTCACCCTGCTGGAAGCCCATTAGTTTTAACCCTCATCTTGAAAACCACCTCTGTATTGGGATGGTAACATAGTCATCATACCCAACAGTCTTTTGCCCTTATTCTGAAAGAGCAAATATAACTGCCCATAATGGCAAGAGTGCTATCTGTATGCATGAAATCAGACAGGTACTTTATTAATATAGATACAGACATCAGATGAGAGCTGTTTTTGTTAGCTACCAACTTAGGTTAGAAATGAAGGTTTCAAAAATCCACTATCAGTTTCCAGAAACATTCATTCTCCACTGTTGCTGCATGTCATAAGTCAACATCATTGCTTGCAGAATATCATTTATGTTTGTATTATCTCATGCAGTGCAAAGCACAGACTTTGCAAAAGAAAAGGGCAAGGGAGGGGAGTGGAAAAAAAAAACCCTAAAATACCTCTATACTTTTTTTTCTCTTCAGTTCCCTCTGTCTCATCCATTCTTAAGTAGACGAAAAAAATGTGAGGATCAAGAATTAAAATTTTAATATAATAAAGAGATGTTGTCTGTCTGTGTGTCTGTATTGCTTTTGGCCACCTGCTGATGTGCCAGTGAGAGGGCGGGTGGCGATTGGCTACGTGGGCCCGGGCTGCAGGGGCCCAACTTTGAGTGACTGCTAGGAGAGTTTGTAGTGGTGGCAAACATGCTGCCTGAGCAGCAGGGCTTCCCTATGCTTCCCTGCCTAAGGGTGAAGGCAGGGGGTCACGGTGGCACTGTTAGAAATGGAGTATTGTTAGAAATGCACAGCTTGCATCTTGCACCTGATAAGAAAGAAACACTGCCAAGGACTTTTCTCCTTGCCCAGCCTTGCCACAGCTCTTCTTATACTAAATCGCAGACTCTCCCCCAGCTTCTCCCTAGCCTTTCTCATGCAGATTACAGAAGCTGGAATTCAACTGACTGTGTCCTTGAAACGGGGGGGGGGGGGGGGGGGAGTTTAAACTCTTGGTGACCTATAGTGCTCTCTGAGCATGCTCAGTTAACTGATGCATATTTACCTCTCCGCCCTGCATACTTAAGTAGTTAATTATAATATACATGCAATAGATGTAGTGATGTAACCACATGTATGCTTGTATGAAACAGAAATGAGCTGTAAGAGTTCCTGTTTCTGCACACGTGCCCAGGAGGAAAAAGATAAATACAGCCTGCAAAAATTCTTTGGTGGATTCAGAGTAATCTAAATTTTTGACTCTGCTCTGACCCTATTTGCAAATACACCTTTTGTGCCATCTAATGTATATGTGTCTGTGATACTTTGCGAGCCTCCAAGAAACGGACGCAATTTTTTGCATCAAATCTGGCGAGGCAGGCAGGAGTTTTCTTGGACTACCCCGGAATTCAGTGACAAGATCTTCTCTGCCACCACAGGGAGTGTGCACCAAGCCACCTTTTTGGGCTCGCCCAGGGGGCTTAAGACGTGAGTCGGGATATCTGGGAAGTTAAAGGCTCCTGTGCAAAATTTTTGGTTTCTGAGGATGCCAGACACACATTCCGGCATTCTGATCGAGATCTCTGGGGTATCTGAGTGAGTATATGAATTCCCTTGCCCAATTTGGTCTGGATCCAGGAACAAAGATGCGTTCGATTTGGTTTAATACTGGGAAATTTTCGGCCTGGTATATGAGAACTGTCTTTAACTAAAATATTTTGGTATTTGGTGAGCGTTGGGTGCACTCTTGTGGGCAATGGGTGCTGGTCGCTCCCGTGTAGAAAACTCGGATGTGCCTTTAGGTTATATATTACAAAATTTCAGTAAATTTGGAAAGCAGGCAGATTATGAAGTGAAAATGAAAAAGGGTGATTTAAATAAGTTTTGTCAACTCGAGTGGCCAACATTTGGGGTCCACTGGACCCCGAAAGGATCCTTTGTAGTAAAAGAAGTGATAGCTATCTATGAAATAGTTATGCAGAACGGATATTGGAATCAATTTCCTTATATCGATTGTTGGTTGTGGGTGGTTCAACATCAGCCACCTTGAATTAAGAAATGCTTAGTAAAGTCTCATGTGATGGTTGTTAAAGAAAAAACTCGAGAAGGACCACCTGTACTCCCTGAGTCTAACGAGGGGGGGAATTCTGAATTGGCTGGGTATTGGACCCGCTCTCTGGTCACCCTGTCAGGTAGCGAGGATGAATCAGACACCTCCTCGGGATCCAGTCCCTCTGCACCACCGCTCCCTCCCTCAGGGAAACCACCACCGGCGTATCAAAGCATACCTAATGATTCAGAGCGTGAGCCTCAGCCAAGTGCCCCATCTGAATCAGGGAATAAGGGCTATTATTTGCGCAAGACTGTAGAATCACAGCTGGTGCTGAATTTCCCGATGTGAGAGGTTATCGGAGAGGGGGGCAATGCAACTTTTGTTTACACCCCATTTAGTACTTCAGATTTATTTAACTGGAAGAATCAGAGCCCCTCTTTTTGTGAAGACCCTGAAAAGATGAGGGACCTGTTTCAATCTATTAGACAAACCCATCGACCCACTTGGACTGATGTCCAGATAATGCTCCAAACCCTCCTGACCCTGGAGGAGAGGAGATTAGTATTGGGGATGGCAGAGCGCATTGCAGCAGCCAGGGTAGAAGTGGAGAGAGCTGCTGGTTGTACCTTGCATGATACCTGCCCTGTTGAAGAACCGAGATGGGATAATCATACTGCAGAAGGAAGAGAGCTGAGTGCATGGTATCTGGGGATTATAGTGGAAGCAATGGGGAAGGCAGTGCCTCGGGTTACTAATCTGTCTAAATTGTATGAAGTGAGACAGGGAAAAGAAGAGGATCCCTCAGCTTTCCTCGAGAGGCTGTATGAGGCATTCCACAGGTTTTCAGACCTAGATCCAGAAGCCCCAGATAATCAACGCATGGTAAATCTTATGTTTATTGGTCAATCCGCTGCTGATATTTGTAAGAAGTTACAGAAAACTGAGGGAGGTGCTGGAAAACCAATTTTGGAGCTGGTGAAAATTGCATATAAGGTACATGGGAATCGTGAGCATATGCAGGAGCGCAAGGAGGATAAAAAGGCTCAACGACAGATGGCAGCGCTGGCAGCTGCTATAACTGGAGGTAACCCTGG
The DNA here is from genome assembly GCF_052110815.1 of Crocodylus siamensis. Lineage (NCBI taxonomy): Eukaryota > Metazoa > Chordata > Crocodylia > Crocodylidae > Crocodylus > Crocodylus siamensis. Next base: position 57,083,845 of record NC_143399.1, read on the forward strand.
AAAGGCTGAGATGCAGAAAGTTAAAGGAGAAGAGAGAGGGTGAACCAAGAGGTCACCTCATGCGGGCAGAGGAAAAGGGTGAGGACACAGAATGAAGGGGACGGGGATCTAAGACCACTACCCTTCAGAGCCCAAAAAGATCCCATGGTAACCATTAGGGTTGGTGGCAAAAACTTTGAAGCCTTGGTGGATACTGGGGCTACATTTTCAATGATTCCAGAAAAAAACCCCTGTGCAAGAACTAGTGAACAGCATGTACTTGTGGAAGGGATTGAAGGAACGCAATCCCGACTCCCTGTTTGTAAACCACTCCTCACCAAAGTGGGGGACCATTTGCTTGAGCACTCCTTTGTATATTCTCCAAGCTGCCCAGTTGCATTACTTGGGCAGAACCTACTCACAAAATTGCAAGCTGAGATATTTTTCAGAGATGACCAGATGGTGGTCCAGCTACCTGTCAAGCAGAGCTCGAACTATCAGATGGCTCTCCTGAAGGACCGACGCCCTGTAGTAAGTTCTGAAGATCACATGACTGGAGTAGACCCTTCGGTATGGGCTGATGGAACCCCTGCACGAGCTAAGTCGGTCTCCCCGGTAAGGATCATACTCAAGGATGGGGAGGGGCCCGTTCGGGTAAAGCAGTATCCACTCAGCCAAGCGGCCAGAGCTGGACTCAAGCCATTAATAGAGAAATACAAGAGGTGCAGATGGCTAGTGGAAGGGTCCTCACCATATAATACCCCCATTCTTGGAGTGCCAAAGGCAGATGGGGTCTCATACAGACTGGTCCAAGACCTGCGAGCAGTAAATAAGAAGGTCTTTTCAGACCATCCTGTAGTCCCGAACCCACACACGATTTTGACACAAGTACCGGAGAAAGCTGAAATATTTTCAGTGCTAGATTTAAAAGATGCTTTCTTCTCCATTCCCCTTCACCGGGAGAGTCAAAAATTGTTTGCTTTTGAATGGGAGGATCCAGATACTTTCCATAAAACCCAACTCATATGAACAGTTCTTCCACAAGGATTCATAGCAGCCCCCCATATTTTCGGACTTGCCCTTCAGAAGGACTTGGAGGAATGCAAAGGATCACACCCTGCAGTGACTGTCCTCCAGTATGTGAATGACCTGCTAGTTGCAAGCCCAAACCTGCAACTCTGCGAGGAAGCCACCAGGTCACTGTTAAACACTCTAGGGGAAAAAGGATATAAAGTCTCTAGAGAGAAAGCCCAAATATGTCAGCCTCAAGTTACATTTTTGGGATATAAGCTCTCAAAAGGAGTCAGAGCCCTGAATGCAGATTGCATACAGGCAATCCAAGGTCTAACCTCACCTAAGTCACCCAAGGAGCTGCGGGCATTCCTAGGGCTAACTGGGTTTTGTCGACTATGGATACCAGATTATGGTGGGAAGGCTAGACCACTGTATGACTCACTGACTAAGGAAAGTCTCACTAAATGGAAATAGAATAAAGAAATGCAGCATGCCTTTGATCTGCTTAAGGCAGCATTAACCCAGCCCCCTGCCCTGGCCATCCCAAATAGTAAAAAGCCATATTGACTGTATGTTCATGAGAATCGAGGGGTTGCATCAGGGGTGATGACAAAAGCCATCAGGCCCAACCTGGAGACCCATGGGATATTACTCAAAGGTTCTAGATCCAGTTGCACTCAGGTGGCCAGCCTGTCTTCGGGCTGTGGCAGCCACAGCAGTGGTTGTTAAAGAAGCCCAGAAGATAGTCATGGGTGCGGATATGGAAATACACACCCCACATGGAGTTCCCCAGATTCTAGGGACTAAGGGAAGAAAGTTTCTCAACCCCTCCAGACAATCACGGTATGAGATATTTTTGCTGTCTAATCCAGAACTTACTTTCAAACATACTACAGCCTTAAACCCTGCAACCTTGCTGCTGGAGCCAGGGAAACCGACGCATGACTGCCTTAAGGTCCTGAATCAAACCACACAGGTGCAGCCTGATCTTGCTGACGACCCAATTGAAGACCCAGATGCTGAATACTTCGTAGACGGCTCCAGCTCTGTCATCGATGGAAAAAGACGAACAGGATGTGCAGTGGTAACCTTGGATAAGGTAGTATTTAGGAAGTGATTGCCGAGCTCATGGTCGGCACAGGCCGCAGAACTCACTGCGCTCACCCGAGCATTACAGCTGGGGACAGGCCAGCGGGTTAATATATACACTGATTCTTGCTATGCTTTTTCTACGGTCCATGCGCATGGACTATTGTGGAAAGAAAGGGGTTTCATTATGGCTTCTGAGAATAAAATTACTAACGGCTCTCAGATTATCAAGCTACTAGAGGCACTCCACCAGCCTAAAGAGGTAGCAGTCATTCATGTGCGGGCCCATGGGAAGGCTGCTGAGGAAAAGCATAAGCTTGAAAACGCAAAGGCTGATGCGGCAGCAAAGTAAGCCGCATTTATTGGTAGAGAAGCGGAGGAAGTATTCAGGCAGGCATTGTCCAATGCCATATGGCCATACGTCCAGGATTTAGTCCCGCAGTATTCCCCTGAAGAAGATAAATTTGCACAGAAAGCTTGTGCAAAAAAGAACTCCCAGGGGTGGTAGATAGTACCGGGAGAAAAGGTCATAATACCCAGGCCATTGCTTCCGGAGGTGCTGCAACAGCTCCATGGAAGAACCCATATGAGAGGTTTGGCTATGAATGACCTAGTGATCTGCCAAGCAGTAGCCCCAGGGCTATATGTTGAAGCTCAGCATATTGCTACCAGGTACATCACATGCCAAAAAGTAAACCCTCGAAGGAAACCCCCTGTGCCAATGGGAGGTAGACCCTGGGCAGCGTACCCTGGACAAGAATGGCAGATTGATTTTGCCAAGCTCCCACGGTCCGGACTTCATAGGTTTTTACTTATCATGGTAGACCAGCTCTCTAGTTGAGTCAAGGCATGGCCCACCAGGACTGCCACTGCAGCTACAGTAGTAAAGTATTTGTTGCAGGAGATCATTCCCTGGTATTCTCTGCCTGAATCCATCGAGTCGGATCAAGGACAACGCTTTGTGGAAAAGGTAGTTCAAGAAGTCACACAAGCTCTCAAGATCACTTGGAAACTACACACACCATGGAGACCACAGAGTTCAAGACAAGTAAAACGCATGAATAGGACCTTAAAAACTCTACTCACCAAAATCTGTATTAAAGCACACCTTAAGTGGCCTCAAGCATTGCCGCTAGCTCTTACTTGCATTCAAAACACTCCCCGATGGGGCATTAAATTAACCCCATATGAAATTATGTTTGGCAAACCCCCTCAAGTCTTACCCCCTGGGATGCGAGAAAATATAACTTTTAAATTAGATAATAGCAAGCTTCATATGTACGTTATTGCTTTGCAGTCTGTCTTGTCTTCTCTTCACAGGTATGCAGCTTCCTTTCAGCATCTGCCTTTAGACGTACCGGTACATGACTTCTGCCCGGGAGACTGGGTCTTGGTGCAGCGGTGGAAAAAGGAACCTTTGACTGAGAGGTGGAGTGGCCCTTTCCAGGTACTTCTAACAACCCACACCGCTGTAAAGATTGCTGGCCATGACCGTTGGATACACCATACCCGTGTGAAACGACATCCACGAGCGTCAGAGGACACCAACTCCCAGGACGAACTCACTCCGGAAGCTGAGTCGTCCTCGAAACAAGAAGCCAGCAAGTGGAGCTGTAAACCTACTGGTGATCTCCAAGTGTGCCTAAGACTGCTTAATCAAAGTTCAGAAAATTAGACAAGAAAGTAAAAAGAAAAAGTTTAAGCTGTATTTGATCTCAAGAAAGGGAGAATACGGTGGAAATCTTAATATGCTTTGTTGTTATCTATTTAGTAAGAGAAGCAGAATTGAGCAGCCCTAGCCGCCAGCCTATATCCCCGCTTCCCCCAATTGCTCCCCCAGGGACAAATTTGTATGTTGACATGATGGAAAAAATTGCAGGTACCTTCAATCTCACCAACTGCTGGGCCTGTGGGGGACTCCGAGAGGCCGGAGAACAGTGGCCTTGGAGGGCTTTTCCTTTGGCCCCAAAATAGTTGGTAAGTGATAAGGTGGATGTTAAGAGTACTGGTCAAGAATGGAATGAAAACCGCAGCTGGGATCTTTCTCAAGTGGCATTAGAAGAGTACTGTATTAGCAATAATGGTACAGGGAGGAGTTTGGGACATAGCCAGTGTACATAGACATTGAAATGGGTCCGAACATGCACTACCTGTTATGCCCTTAATTGCAACAAGTATGCAGGTCAATGGAATTCTACTGCTGTTAAGCTCCCAAACTCCATGTGGATGAAATGTAACCCATCCACTCCACAATCATCCCTGTATGATGAAGACACTTGCTTCAAAAAGATTGATAACCACCACAGTTGAAGAAATGCAAGTTACAGCAGTCCCCCTCAAAGCGCTGACTGTAGCAAAAGTCATGGTACTCAGAAAAATTCCTTGTAATTATCCTGATCTGCCTAAATGAGAATGGGGAGCAGAAAGCATCTTGAGGGGGGGAATATTGTTAGAAATGGAGTATTGTTAGAAATGCACAGCTTGCATCTTGCACCTGATAAGAAAGAAACACTGCCAAGGACTTTTCTCCTTGCCCAGCCTTGCCACAGCTCTTCTTATACTAAATCGCAGACTCTCCCCCAGCTTCTCCCTAGCCTTTCTCATGCAGATTACAGAAGCTGGAATTCAACTGACTGTGTCCTTGAAACGGGGGGGGGGGGGGGGGAGTTTAAACTCTTGGTGACCTACAGTGCTCTCTGAGCATGCTCAGTTAACTGATGGATATTTACCTCTCCGCCCTGCATACTTAAGTAGTTAATTATAATATACATGCAATAGATGTAGTGATGTAACCACATGTATGCTTGTATGAAACAGAAATGAGCTGTAAGAGTTCCTGTTTCTGCACACGTGCCCAGGAGGAAAAAGATAAATACAGCCTGCAAAAATTCCTTGGTGGATTCAGAGTAATCTAAATTTTTGACTCTGCTCTGACCCTATTTGCAAATACACCTTTTGTGCCATCTAATGTATATGTGTCTGTGATACTTTGCGAGCCTCCAAGAAACGGATGCAATTTTTTGCATCAGCACCACCACCCTGCTGCCCATCCCCAACATCCTCCAGAACAGCCATCAGGGAAAGGGAGGCAGCATGGAGGGATGTGGGGGGGAGTGGGGCAAGGAGAAGTGAAGGGGTGGTCACGGTGGCAACTGTTGTCAGGGCCAGGTGGTGGGAAAGGAGGGAGGTAGGGAGTGGGAAGGGAGCCCCAACAACAGCCAGCAGGGAGGGGGAGGTGGTGGGGAAGGAGGGAGACTGTGCAGGCCTGGTGGGTGCAGGGTGCATGGAGGTGAAATGGGGGGTTATGGTGGCTGTTGGGGCTGGGTGACCGGGAAGGAAGAGGAAGGAAAGAAGGGAAGGAAGCAGGGAGGGGAGGGGAGGAGAAAGGAGGGTCATGGTGGTGACACCCCCCTTGCCACCTGGCCCTGGCAACAGCTGGCAGGGAGGCAGAGGTGGCAGGGAGGGAGGGTATGTGGGGGGAAGCTGTGCTGTGAGGCAAACATGGGTGGGGGGAGGGAGCCCCGATGCTGGAGGCTGGAGGAGGTGGTGGAGAAAGTCTTTACATGGCTGGCTCCAAAGGGTGAGTGTGGGGCTAGAGGGGGACATCTAAGCGCTCCCTGAAATCCATCATTCTTGATTGGCAATTAGCTAGTTATTAAATAAAAATGTAATTGTTTCAACCTCTGCTACTGTCAGTTAGACTAAGTTAGAATGACTTTTACACTCATAGTATCACTTAATACCATATATGATCATCTTAAAGATATGCAGGCACAGGAATAAGTACAATTTATCACTCTGGCATGGCAAATTCATGTGAAAGCATAATTCCTACTTCAAAGAGAATTAGTACACTTATTATCTCAAGGAAAAAAATGATGAGGAAAAATAAAAGAAAAAAATCTAATTTTCTCTTTTTGTAAAAGAGACATAATTGATATACAGAATTAAACAAAAATTGTATTTAATCTCAAAATACTATTTTTTGAAAAATCATTTCTATTTATCATTTTCCTATTATTACATAATTTTGTTGCAAAATATACGTGTTATCTCTGATAATTGCACAATAAATTGTATATTTGTGTGTGTAGCCCCCTTTACACATTACAGGTATCGTGCAATTCCCTGGTTTATTGTGAAATTACCTTAAAACCAGCTACATGTGAATGTAGCTATCACACCACAAAAGGCTGCAACCATCTATAAAGTTAGATCCTGAAAATGCATTAGCTTTATAGCTGGTTGCTACTGAGCTTTAATTTGCACGTATAGCAGGTTCTCCTCTGTGGAGGAGCCCCATCAGCTGACAGGGTTCCCAACCACAGGGTTGCAGTATGCCCACCATGAAAACCCCCAGCCATGGTGTTTGTAGCTACCATGATCCCCAAAGCTTGTGGGGGGTGGGGTGAAATACCTGGGTCCACTTAATGCTCTTGGTGAGGAACAGCTAGGACCCAGAACCCAATCAGATGTGCTAAGATTTATGACAAACATCATCTACCTACTGGCTATGGGGCTAGATTTAGACACCAAGATAAACTAAGAGATTTTAAAAATGGGAGAAAGGATTCTAACTTTTTTGGCACTCAGGGAAAACAAATAAAAAAACAAAACAAAATGAATACTTATATATGTCAGCAACAAAATTGTTACTTTCATTGACAGAGTATACATTCTAGTCCCTCTTTCAACCCAGATAGGGCAAAAATTTGAACCTTGGTCTCCCACATTCAAAATGAGTAGCCTTATCATCAGATTATTAGTTATTCCAGTGTGGTAAAACATATATGTTGCCTCCCTTCCACCTCTAAGTGTAATCTCCATCTCTATATAAACCCTAAATAGATATTGATCCACAACCACCATGGACCACCACACCCAAGACTTATTTCTCCATACCTGATCCAGAAGTCACACTGAAGTCTTAATTATGAGTAGAGGGTGTGAACCTACAATAACTACTACATCAGTTGTCTAGTAACTGGGATTGTGTAAACACCTAGTCAAAAATATTGAGCATCAGATGCTTGCCTTTCAAATTTCCTTTCCTCAAATGAGCAAGAAGCTGGAGCTTGTACTACTTGACTAGACCAGAGATGGGTCATGAAAATGAAGCTGAAACATGGAGAGATGCAACAAAAATGGTTGGGAGCTTGAGCACATGGTTTATGAGGAGAGGCTGAGGGAACAAAGCTTATTTAGCATAGAGAGAAGACAGAGAGAAGATTTAATAGCAGTCTTCAACTACCAGAAGGGTGGTTCCAAAGAGCATGGAGCTAGCCTGTTCTCAGTGGTGACAGATGACAGAACAAGGAGCAATGGTCTTAAGTTTCAGCAAGAGAAGTTTAGGTTACATATTAGGAAAACACCTGTCATGTGGAGTGTAGTAAAGAATTGGAACAGGTTACCCAGAGAGGTGAGAGGTGGTGGAATCTATATCCTTGGATCATTTCACTGAGATAGGAATGTCTGCTTCCCAACCAATAGCTATGGCTAGATCTGGCAGGGTTTTTTTTACTTTAATATAATATTTCATTAAAAAATATTACTCTTAGAAATTATTGTCAAGCTTTGTGCTTCGGTTGAATTTTTCTGTGTTCATGTCAAAGAATAACCTTTTTTACAATGAAATTATTGATCATAGAGTGACTAGTACATTCATTAACTGCTAGGAAATGTTGCTATCAAGTCATTCTGCTCAGAATAAAACAATGAATTCTGTGTCTTTCCTTTTCCCTTGAAGTCCAAAGTAATAATGGCATTTCATTATGAATGTTCTGACATACTATCAAAATATCATGGAAATGTGTTAATATGACTTGTGCTTCAAAAACACTTTGAAGATGTGATTTCTGTTTCATTGGGAGCACAAATTATATTTTAAACAGGGTAATATCAATATTATTAGCCAAAATATTATGGAATGCCGAACGCTGTATTTTTGTATACCTTCTCGAAGAAAGAAAGCAAGAAACAAAGAAAGAAAGATTTTTCACTTTTTATAAACATTTATTAAGATGAAAAGGGGTTAACAATCCAACAGCAATAAAAATACAAATAAAACACCGCCCATGCAGGGACCCAAGTACAACAGACAGAGCCTAAGGCTATTGCTCACAAGCCCTGCCCTCACATTCTAAAAAACAAAAACAGGTAATACAACAACAGCCCACTCACACCCCTGCTGGTACTCCAGTATCACAAAGTGGGGATTAAATGGAAGCCTTTGATGCTGCAGAGCACCACCTGAATGGTCCAAAATGCCTGAAAGGTGGGTATTGTCTGCTGGAGGACCACATTTTCAAATTCCAATGTCAGGTGTGCCTGGACCAAGAACAGATAGAGTTGTAGGGTATCATAAGAACCAGCCCTAGCAAGCTGGTTCCTGTAACTCTTGGGGATGGCCACCTTGGCTTGATCAAGCAGCAAGTTGGCCAGACAGATGACACCCCACTCTGCCACCCAGTATGGAAAAGAGAACAAATGTGTAGCCTCTGAGAGGTCCAAGTCTAGCCCCTGTAACAGTGTCAAGGGCAACAAAGAATGTCAGCAGCTGGGGCCACCCAAGGAAGGCATGGAATAAATCCTTTTCTACCTCCCCTGGGCAAAAGGGACAGGCCACTGATGCAGTTGCATCCATGTGGTGGACAAGACTGCTGGTGGCCAGTATCCCATGCAACAACCATCACTGGAGGTTGCCAGTCTGTTTGGCAATGGGTAGCTTATAAAGTGTGTGCCACACAGGGTGAGCTTGTGCGAGCGCCAGTGCCACTAGATGCTGCCTCCATCCTATGTAAGGTCAAGTAATTTGCGAGTCTAGCAAATATGAACCACCCATGTGTACAAGGCTTTCCAGGGGAGCACATCAAAATGAATCCCAGCATTGTGGTCAGAAGGCACAGGAACAGTCAATAAAGTGCCAGGCCCACTACCCAGATCGTTATCCATGGCCAAGACACTGGGCAGTGGGGGAAAGGGTTCTCCAGAGAAATCTCCAGCAGAGATGCCCTGCTGCATGCGGAGGTAATCCTTCATGGCAACTGCTGCCTCCACTGGGCAGCCCAACTGGGCAGCCAAAGCCTCAGCTGACAACCAGTCCAACCAGCGCATATCAAGAAGGTGGCCTGGCCAGATGATATGAGACTGGATGAGGGTGTCAGCAAGGCTATCAAATCCAAGTCTGAATAGCCTATGCTGCAGGGCCAGGTTGTAGACAAATGGCTCTTGCAGCAACTGTTGAAACTGCAGATGTCTGGCCCTGGGGTGGGAGGGTGCCCCAGTCCAGAAAAACAGGATCCAGGAGAAAGAGTTCTTGGTCAAACCCAAGGTTCCCTACCTGGAGCAGAAACACACAGGCCAGCTGCTGCCAGGTAGAGTGGTCTTCATAATAAAGGAGTTTCTGGAGATCCTGTAGGCAGAAAGTAGCCACTCTACCTGCCAGGCCAACCAAGCCCTGGCATCCCTCAGCCATAGACAGAATGAGAACAGCTTGGGGGAGACAATAGTGTCCATCACAGAAAAAGTCCACCAGCAGTCTTTGAACCTGTTCAAGTAAATCAGGCAGGGGGTCCAACATAGCACACAAGTGACATAATGTTGCAGATGCCAAATTGTTCACATTGAGGACCTATCCATGCTAGGAGAGGTTGGGCAAATGCCAGCACCACCACCACAGGTACATCTCCACCTTCTTACTGAGGCCTTCCCAATTCCAGGCTGGGAGGACCAATGGGCTGAGGAATACTCCCAGAGTAGCTTTAAGGCTCTCATGCTGCCAGGCAAGACCCCCATCCAGTGGGGGATGATTGATCCATGCACTGAAGAGCAGGATGTTGCTTTTAGGCCAATTAACATGAGCTGAGGAAATGCACTCATAAACACTCTGACAGTCCACCAGCAACTGGACATCACTCTGGGTGCCAACAGAAGTGGTCACATCATCTGTATATGCGGTCAGCCTAATTGACAGGCTACCACCCAAACCAGAGGTCAATGGAAGAATGAGGCCAGTCAGGTGCTATCACAGTGTATGAAGCAGGGGCTCAAAGGCCAGACTGTACTGCATTCCTGAGAGGGGGCAGCCCTAGCAGATGCCCTTGTGAGCTGGGAATGGAGCACAGAGCACACTGTTCACTTTCAAAAGATTGGAGATGTCTCAGTACAGTACCTGGAGTGCAGAGTTGAAGACCAGTCTGAAGCCAAAGGACTCTAGCGTCTGAAAAGGGTAGTTCTGGTTAACCCTATCAAAGACTTTCTCCTGGTCCAAGGAGATAGGCACAATGTTCAATTCAAAGAGGTGTGTGGATGTCACCAAGTCATGAAACAGGAACAGATTATCCTGGATGGCCCTGCCCAGCACACATTAGCTCTGTTTGGGACCAATGACTGAAACTACAACAGTATGCAGTTGATTGACTAAGGCTTTGGCCAGAATTTTGTAGTCAACATGCAGAAGGGATATTGGCCACCAGTAGTTAATGCAGCCAAGGTCCCCTGTCTCTGGTAGCAGGATAAGAACTGTCTGGTGACAGCTGACAAGCAGGATAGTAAAAGTGAGGCTCTCATGAAACATGTGCAAGAGGCAGGGACCAGGGTCTAGAAGGCCTTATAAAACTCAGTGGGCAACTCATCAAGCCCTGGGGCTTTGCCCATGTTGAGGCTCCCCACTGCAATCATGAGTTTCTCTAGGGATAGCTCTAGCTCAAGTTCATCGGCTGTTACTGGGCACAGCTTGGGGAGGCCATTGTATAAGTGCTTAGTGGACTCCAGGCAGAGAGGTTCAGCTGCAAACAGATCCTGATAGCAGATCTCAATAGGATCCATGAGTATCTAGCTGTCCAGAGTCTTGAGATGGTCAAGGATTTTCTTTAGGGCTGTCACTTTTCCAAGCTGAAAAAGAACTGGGCTGAGGTCCTCTGGTGGTGCTTGGTCTGGTTAAGAAAACCAATAAGGCATTCAACACAGTAACACAGGGAGGTTCCTCAGAAGCAGGAACAGGTTCCACCCCCAAGGTATGAATGCTCCCTACTGAGGGGGGCACCTTAGCTGAATCAGAGGACACCACGTCCTGAGGCAGGACTTCTGTTAACTCATCCTCAGAGGCAGAATCAAAATCTGACCCTGAGGAGGAGGAGCTGTACAAGCCAGACACTAAGAGCTGTCAAGCCCTGGAAGGACCACTTGTTCCCTCACCAGGATTCTCAGCATCAGGACCTGTTGGAGCAGCATTCTCCAGGAGGGCCTAGGGTAGACATCAATCCCTGATCTCTTGGGTGGGGTGCTTTCATACGCCGGACACTCTTGCTCCTGGAGCTGCTTGCATCTTCCAGAGGGTCCAACCCCCATATTGGCTTTGTCAGCCTCAAGGAGCTGAGAGGTGGGGGGAAGGCCGTCAGACTCCACCACCACTTACCCTACCTCCAGATCACACACAAGCACTACAGGGTCAGGGGGTGCCGAGGATGCAGGTGTGGGGGGCTGCTCACTAACCTCAGCTCCCCTCAAAGTGGTGGAGAAGTCTTAAGTGTATGACAAGGCCTTTTTAGAAGACCCTTTTTTTCTGGGACTTGCCCTTCCCAGCCCAAATCCTCCCTTGAGAGGAGAGAAAAAGTGGAGCTCAGTCCACCACCACAGAGCTAGCTGACTCTGATGAAATGGGGAGAGACTGGAATGAAAGCCCTTCCCCATCACCCAATGCAGGTGCTACACCAGAGGCAGATGAGGCACCATTGGGTGGAGCCACAGGTTCTTCTTTGGGCACTGGATAGCCAGGTGGGACCTGCTACCACAGCGAAAACATGAGGTGTACCCAGTGGTGAGATATACCTTGTAACACTGCTCAATCAGGAAGGACATGGACTGGGGTAAACCCTGATCCTCCTTGTTAAAAAGCATAAACAGCTGCCTTTTAAAGGGTAGAACATGCTGGAGCTTAGAGACCTTGCTGCCAAGCAGCAGTCTACGCACTGGCCCTGTAATCATACCACAAAGGTGCAGGCAGTTAGTGAGGTAGTCGTCTGAGGGAAATGGAGGCATGTTTGAGGTTACCATCTGAACAGCTGGTGTGTGTAGGGGTGTTGCAAGGCAAAAAAACCACTCCTGATAGATGCACCTGCTACCATGACTTCATGCACTAACGCAGAGCTGAGGAAGATAATAGGAACCGAACTCACATCGGCAGCATAGAAGACGTCTTTGCAGCCCAGAAGCACCTCCTCTGCAGCAGCACACTAGTCCACTTCAATGAAGGGAGAAGAATGAAGCATTTTGTTTAGAGGGCTGGAAACTGGGGTGGGCAGGGCAGCCATGGGGGGACTAGGAGAGTGGGCAGGTGTCGGGGGGTTAGTGACACTTAGACCCCGACTCAATGACTAGGGAGACAATGATCCGATTGCTCATGGATCCTATAACTCATTAGCCAGAGCAAGCAGGGAGCAAACACCAGCACACATTGCTCACAACAGCTTTATTCAGAATGGAGACAGCTTCGGACTAGCTCCCAAAAAACAACAAACCGGAGAGCTGCCCCAAACAATAGTTCTTCCACATTTATACACCTTGGTTCATACTTATTAAAATTTACCCCACCCATGTCTCTCCTTCAGTTCCACCCATTTCTCCTCCCATCTCAAGCTCCGCCTCTGTTTACTGTTTGCTTCCGTAGTATGGTATTGCCTATGCAGTTCATTCATTTACATGCCTCTCTGCTAAGAGCACATGCATAAGATTTTGACCCCCGTCATCTCCCGGCCAGTTCTGATTTCTTGCTGTTTTTTTCTAGTTCTTTTGCTGACTTCAGCACTATCTCCAAGCCCATACTTCTGCTTTGTCCTCTAACGATAGCCATTGATCTGTATCCTATTTTTACACAACATATCATGCACTTCGCACCCTATCCTTTTGTTAGGAATCCGTTTACTTAAGCATTAGCAAAGTTAATTAGTTTTAATATATCATCCAGCCTTGTGACTAGCAACATTTGCCAAGACACAGAAAAAAGGCTTCATTCAGCTACACACCCAGGGCTCCCCAAAATTCAAATACCATTACCCTAACAGTGACAGAGTTCAGTTAAGTCTGATATTATATCCATCCACATTTATGTTAAACTAGTTTTAGCCATGTTGAATCTGGTTTATGTGCACTGAACTTCTGCTCTGTTCCGGATTTGAACTGGTTTCTGATCACTTATACTGGTTTATGTGTAATTTCAGTCCCTAGCCCAATGGTGCATTCTTAATAATAGTCAATAGAATTGAATGAACACCTTGGGGTTGGCTTCACTGAAATTTTAATAGGAACCTTTGGGTCTTGAATAGAAATTCATTTATATTCGCTTTATATTTGCATTACTTTTCACTTCCCACACTGTAAATTTGGAACACAATCCTAAAACATCTTTTTAATTTATAGAATCAATTAATTATATACACATGGGCATCAAACATTTAACCTGAAGACCAGATCAGGTCAATGGAACCATTTCTTCTGGCCTGCTGGACTCCTTGGGCCAGGGACTTTGGAGATGGGGCTAACAGGGGCAAGGCTTGCCACAGGATCAGGGACTACAGTGTCCTGTAAAGCAAGTTTATCAGTGACAAGGGGGTGAGCAAGGGCTGTGCCAATACAAGCCTGCTGCCATTCCATCCAGTGCTTGCCCTTCTACTTCGTTTCCTATCCCAGGTGTTGCTGTTGCTGTTGCTGCTGCTGCTGCTGCCACTATCTCTACCCCCTCCACCACTGGCCACCCTGCTGCCAGGTCTGGATCCAGATCATGAGGATTTTTGTGGATACAACCCAGGGTCTAGAGAGAGACTGACGCCCCTGCTTTAGTATGAATGTACTTGTGCCCAGAGACTGATGTGATGGGCCATTAGAGGCAAATCAAAACAGTAGTTTCACAAATCTGAGAATTACTATAGCACTAATTTCACAAATAGAACATTAATGCAAACAGGCGCTCGAGTTAGCTCGGAGTTCGCGCGGGGGAGGGCGTGGGAGGGCACAAGACCCTGCCTGTGACTCCCCCAGCCATAGCCAGCCCCAGCCGCAGCCAGCCTACCAGAGGAATGATACGGATGGGCACACGCCGCACCCCGAGGGTCCCCTTGGGCTCTGTGGCCCATCCATTGGGCACCTCAGAGACGGCCGCCCAGACAGAGCCCATGGTTCCGGGCTCCACGCAGATGGAGCCCTTGGCTCTTGGCTGCGGGGGCTGCCTGTCCCTTCTTCAGGCTCTGGGGCCCGGGAGCATGGCCACCTCCCCTTGCGGGGTCTGCTCCCACCTGGGGTCTCTGGCGCGCCAGGTGGAGGAGCTCCAGGCCACAGTCCAGAGACTGCGTGCCATCAGGGACTGCGAGCAAGAGATAGACTCCTACTGCCAGGCCCTTCTCCCCCGGGAGCCGCAGGGGAGAGCACCGTCTCCCTCCAGGACTAAGGAGGACTCTGGGACCTCCCGCTCTGCCCAGTCAGGGGCATGGACCAAGGTGGTCAAGGGCCCAAAGGCTCGCCACACAAAGGACCCTCCCTCGCCAGAGCTTAGCAACAGGTTCGCACCTCTTTCAGCCCCAGCAGAGCCTGCTTAGTTGCCGGCTCCCGCAGGCAACCCAGGCTCGACCACAGCTACTGGCCCTGCTCTCCCCAAGACAAAGCGAAAGGTGTTTGTTGTGGGAGACTCCATCCTGCGGGGCACTGAGGGGGCAATCTGCTGCCCCAACCCCTTAGCCCGGGAAGTCTGCTGCTTCCCGGGGGCCCGCATCCGAGACATTGCAGAGAGGATCCCACAGCTCCTCCGGGCCACAGACCACTACCCCATGCTCCTTATTCACGTGGGCACCAATGACACGGCTCGGAGCACCCCCAGCCAGGTCATGAGGCGCTATAGGGAGTTGGGAGCAGGGCTTAGGGGTCTGGGAGCTCAGGTGGTGTTTTCGTCAATCCTCCCAGTCTCAGGCTATGAGTTGAGGAGGGAGAGGAGGATCCACACAGTGAACCAAAGACTGCGGCACTGGTGTCATCGGGAAGGCTTTGGCTGCCATGACCACAGCCCGCTCTTTGGCGAGAGAGGCAGCGAGCTGCTGGGAAGAGATGGCCTCCACCTCTCCCCCCTGGGGAGGAGGCTCCTCTCAGCCAGGCTGGCTGACCTGCTCCACCGGGCTTTAAACTAAGCCCACTGGGGTATGGGGGGACTACTGCCACTGCTGGCCTGCTGAGTGACCCTTGCAAAGCCAGCGGACCAAGGCACTTAAGGGAGCCCACCCCTGCCTCAGCCCTGGCACAATCTGTGGGCAAGGTGAGAGCCCCAAGGGGACACTTGCCTGCCTGTACACTAATGCCAGAAGCCTGGGCAACAAGCAGGATGAGCTCATCCTCCTGCTCGGTGCAAAGAAATACGATGTCATTGGGATAACAGAGACCTGGTGGGACTCCACCCATGACTGGACCATGGGTATAGAGGGCTATACCCTGTACAGGAGGGATTGTGTTGACAAAAGGGGTGGGGGTGTAGCTCTCTATGTCAAGGAAAGCTACATGTCCCTGCAAGCTGATGTTGGCGACCGGCATGGACAGCTAGAGACCCTCTGGGTAAAAATTCGTGGGGAATACGGCACGGGGACACAATGGTGGGAGTCTACTACAGACCTCCCACTCAAAGTCCTGAGCTTGACCAGGAGTTCGCCCAAGAACTGACTGAGGCCGCTTGCTCCAGGACCTTGGTTGTCATGGGTGACTTCAATTACCCGGACATCTGGTGGGAAGATTGCTCAGCAAAATCCGAGCGGTCCAAAGCTTTCTCTCGTGCATGGATGACCTTTACCTGGCTCAAGAAGTCTATGGGCTGACGAGAGGCAAAGCGCTGCTCGACCTGGTACTGGCTATGGGGGATGACCTAATCGGTGACCTAGTGATTGATGGGAAGCTGTGTGACAGCGACCACGAGGTGATCACCTTCACCATCCGCCGTAAAGCTGGCAAGTCAGTCAGCAACACAGAAGTCCTTGACTTCAGAAAAGCCGACTTTGATAAGCTCAAGAGGCTAGTCGTTCAGGACCTCAGGGACCATGACCCCAGGGTGATGGGAGTTCAAGAAGAGTGGTTGCTCCTCAAGGAAACGATCCTCAATGCACAAGCTAAATCTATTCCAACACGGAGGAAAGGCAGCAAGAAGGCACAGCAGCCCCCCTGGCTCTCCAGGGACCTAGCGGACCTCCTGTGGCTTAAAAGCTGTTGGTGACACTGGGCATAACCCTGGGTAACTCAGAGGGATGGAAGACCACGAGTGTCAAGGAAGTCCTTCTGCTCCAGGCTCAGAAGAGCCAAAGCCCCCCCTTGCCCAAACTTTGCAACCCTTTCTCTGGCGCCTGCAAATCTCCTGTCCTTCTGGAAAGCAGGTGAGCTAAAACTGTTATCTGTGGAATGCAAGGGCACCGCTCGGAGAGAGAAAGGAAGAGGGAGGAGGGAAAGCGGGGCTAGCGGGTGGAAAATCACTGACAGTGAAACTGACCGGGGTATAAAGATCTCGCTGTTGCAGGGTTAGGTGTGCAGGATTTGAGACAATACAGTCTCCCTGTGCCTTTTACTTGAGCTCAAATAAACTCTGTCTGCTTCTCCCCCCAGTGCGTTTATTTGGCGCGACGCACACCGGGCAACAAACCCAATTGTTGCCTCCCTCGGGCACCTTGTGCCGGCAACAGTTTTGGCGCCCAACGTGGGGCTCGAGGCTAACATTTCGCCTTGCCCGGATCCCTCCTGGGGTCGACGACTTGCAGCAACAACCGATGCCCAGCGCACACCGGTGGTTTCATCGGGGGCCTCGGCAGAGACGTGGTTTGATCGACCCCGGAGGGCACAACGGTGCAACGCGCTCTAATAGTGGAGAAGCGATCATGGGCGACGGTGTGAAACCAGTCCCTCGGATAAGGTAGGATAGCTCAGCAGTCAGAGCATTGTCTGTTAAGACCTGGGGATGCCCAGTGTCTCCCTGTATGACCTGGGGATGCCCAGTGTCTCCCTAGAGTATGGGCAGGGACAGAGTATGGTTGGCAGGGCACGGTGTACACCCTTAGAATGCATTCTGACTTTTTGGAAACTGTTTAAGTCAGATCTAATGACTAAAAATGATCTTAAAATGTTCTGTACAGTGAAATGGCCTCAATATCAACTGGAGGATCAGGAAAGGTGGCCTCCAGAAGGGTCAATTAACTACAATACAATTCTCCATTTACTCCTGTTTTGTCAGCGGATGGGTAAGTGGAATGAACATTTGTATGCACAATTGTTTATGGCTTTATGGAACAAGACAGATATTTTGCAGAAGTGTAATTTGACTCCGACAGGATCAGTAGTTGTTAGTGCTGAGTCTCAGCATTCCCCACCCATTACTGTAATGCCAGAGTCGGCGTCCCCTTCGGCTTTAACACCCCCACCATATAAAGATCAGATGCCCCCGGTTACAGAGATTCCTCCCTCAGTGGGATTTTATCCTTTACTTACTGAAACTGTAATAGCCCGGCCTGGGGCAGATAGGCGTGCAGCCCAGACCATGCAAGTATATACCCATGTACCTTTTAACCCAGTGGACCTGGCGGCTTTTAAAGCACAGGCTGGAGAATTTTCAACTAGCCCGACTAAGTTTATCTCTGTCTTTGAGTGATGTTTAGCTAGTCACAAGCCTGATTGGGACAATTGTAATATCCTTATGCGAGCCTTATTATCTGAAGTAGAGCAGAACCAAGTTATTTCCAAAGCAAGGGAGGAAGCACAGCGGAGGCATGAAAGGGATCCTGTCAATGTTCCTGTTCCGGCAGATGTGGTTCCCCTAGCAGACCCTAGATGGATGGGACCCTAACAATCCTGTGAATCATACCTGTCTTACCTCTTACAAAGAACTGCTTATTCATGGGCTCAGGCACTCGGCTGTCCAACATAATAATTGGGCAAAGCCGTATGAAATAGTATAGGAGCTGAAGGAAAGTCCCGTTGCATTCCTACAGCGCATCTGAGACACCATTCAGCAAAATACCAGTGCAGACCCTGATGATCAGGCGATGGAGGCAATTATAAAGGGTATTTTTACCAGCCGTTCAGCCCCTGATATAAAGAGGAAGTTACAAAAGAAGAAAGACTTAATGGGTATGTCTGTAGCACAAATCCTGGAAACTGCAAACAGGGCGTATACTCTCAGAGAAGGAGAAAAGGACAAGAGACAAGTTAGAATGCTAGTAGCAGCAGTACAGGCTGGAGTCAGAGAAAGGCCACAAGAAGGTGGGAGAGGCAGAGGTATAAGGGGTCGTGGGCGCAGGCGCCTTGGCCCACAAGAAAGACGCCTGGGATGGAACCAGTGTGCCTTATGCTTGCAAGAGGGACACTGGAAGAATGAATGCCCAGACAGGAGTAGGGGTGTCAGGGGAAATGGACCACCCCATCCCCGGAACCCCGAGTAAAAATGCGGGTGAGGAATTCAGAAATTGATTTTTTGATAGACTCCGGGGCAGCACGGACCATTGTAAATCAACCTCTTCAACTTCCCGTAGCGGACTCTCTCACTGTGGTGAGTGCCACGGGAAAAAAGACTCAGTGCCCAGTGTATGCTCCTGCAGAATGTGCTCTGGGAGACCGGGCTCTTTCTCACAAATTGGTCTACTTTCCAGATTGCCCAACACCCCTGCTAGGACGAGACCTGCTTTGTCGATTAGGTGCATCACTGCATTTTACCCAGGATGAACTAACCCTCACATTGCCCCCTGAAAATGCATGGATAATGACCCTCACGGTTGAACCCTCGGCCATGAACGCTCCCCAGGAGTGGAACCAGTGGGAAGACCAGGTATACCCTTTGGTGTGGGCAGAGGGGGTCCCTGGAAAGGCTACACATCAAACCCCCATTAATATCCAACTACTGCCAGGAAAAGGTCCAGTACGAATCAAGCAGTACCCAATCAAAAAGGAAGCCAGAAAGGGACTGCAAGAGACTATAGACTGTTTCCTAAAGTACGGCATACTGTGAGAGTGTCAGTCAGCCTGGAACACTCCTGTCTTGCTGGTACTGAAGCCTGATGGCACATATCGACTGGTGTAGGACCTAAGGGCGGTTAACGAACGGGTTAAAACTATTCATTCTCTTGTCCCAAACCCGTATACCTTGCTGGCCTCCGTAGGGGGGCAGTATACTCATTTCTCAGTTCTTGATTTGAAAGACGCTTTCTTTACAATTCCACGGACGGGAGGATCCTCCTACCAAAGAGCCTGACCCAGCCGGTGTTGCAACGGCTACATCAAACTACACACGCTGAAAAAGAAGCTCTCACTCAGTTGGTGAACAAATATTTTCTAACCTCTGGACTTCGACCTCTGGCCTCCCAAATACAGGCCAGCTGTTCGATTTGTCAAAATACTGTTCGATTTGTCAAAAGAATAACCCTTGACCCAGTCTCTCAGCACCTCCAGCCACTTTGGAACCTACTCCAGGCCCCGGACTGGTTTGGCACATAGACTTTACTGAGTTCCCCCGAACTCAAGGATTTAAGTATCTCCTTGTTATAATAGATCGATTCAGCAGATGGCCTGAAGCCTCTCCATGTCGCAATTGTACAACCAAGACTGTAGCTCTAAAATGCATCCGGGAAGTTATTCCCCACTTCGGACTTCCCCAGTGGATGGAATCTGACAACGGAACACATTTCACTTCAAAGATCATCCAAAACATCTCAGATGCCTTACAGATCCCCTGGAAACTCCATACTGCATGGCGACCACAAGCTAATGGTGTAGTAGAACATACAAATCAGACCCTCAAGCATCATCTATCAAAGATCTGCCAGGAGGCCTCTCTGCGATGGCCCGATGCTTTGCCCCTTGCTTTGCTTCGTATCCATGCCCTCCCCAAGGGAAGGTTAGGGCTTAGCCCCTTTGAGATTGTTTGGAAGGGCATGGGCTATGAACGGGACGCCGGTTCTAGCAGGGGAGTGGGAAATAGGATGTAATATTTTGTCATGGTATATGTGCTCTCTGAATGCTGTTCTTTCTTCTCTCCATAGGTACACTAAAGACTTGCAGCCTCTTCCGCTGGATGCTCCAGTCCACTTGTTACAGCCAGAGATTCCATGCTCATTTGGACCTGGAAGGATGAGCCCCTCCAAGAGAACTTGAAAGGACCTCACCCTGTCCTACTAGTTTCCCACACAGCGGCAAAGGTTGATGGACACAAGAACTGGATTCATCACGAGACAGACTTGGCATGATCTTTCTCCTGGCGTACGGAGTGGGCCGGTTAGCCAAGCTATATCGTCAACTTTCTACGTTCCTTACAAAATTTGCTAATGACACTTTAGCTATTGAAAAGAGCCTTAACTCCGAGATTTATCAACTTCATTTATTATGTCTTCAAAACCGTCAGGTTCTAGATTATGTTTTAGCTTCTCAGGGCGGGGTATGTGCTTTAATTGGGAACGAATGTTGTACTTATGTCCAAGAAAATTCCCAAGGTATTAACAAACATATTTCAGCTGAACAGGCTTTTGAGCTGTGGAAAAGTCAGGAACGTGAACCCACTGTCTTTGATTCTCTCTGGAGCTGGATGCCCAACCTCAGAGGCCTAGGAGCGGGCATCCTTCACCTCCTGATCACCAGTGTTGTGTTGTGTTTAATTACTCTCCTCTTATTTGCGTGCTGTAACGCCCTCCTGCACAAAGTCTGTGCATCCCCCTCCCCGAGCGCCCCATTATACCCTTGCATTGAAGATTCCAATCTTCAAACACTCAATTACTTTTTGTCTTCAGAATATGAGGAAACTCAGCCAAAACTTAGTTGAGTATTCTCAAAGGGGGGAGCTGTTGGTGACACTGGGCATAACCCTGGGTAACTCAGAGGGATGGAAGACCACGAGTGTCAAGGAAGTCCTTCTGCTCCAGGCTCAGAAGAGCCAAAGCCCCCCCTTGCCCAACCTTTGCAACCCTTTCTCTGGCGCCTGCAAATCTCCTGTCCTTCTGGAAAGCAGGTGAGCTAAAACTGTTATCTGTGGAATGCAAGGGCACCGCTCGGAGAGAGAAAGGAGGAGGGAGGAGGGAAAGCGGGGCTAGCGGGTGGAAAATCACTGACAGTGAAACTGACCGGGGTATAAAGATCTCGCTGTTGCAGGGTTAGGTGTGCAGGATTTGAGACAATACAGTCTCCCTGTGCCTTTTACTTGAGCTCAAATAAACTCTGTCTGCTTCTCCCCCCAGTGCGTTTATTTGGTGCGACGCACACCGGGCAACAAACCCAATTGTTGCCTCCCTCGGGCACCTTGTGCCGGCAACACCTACAAAGGATGGAGGATGGGATTCACCTCCAAGGAGGATTACTCTGCGCTGGTCCGGTCCTGCAGAGAGCAAACCAGGAAAGCCAAGGCTGCAACTGAACTCCAACTAGCTTCAGGCATCAAGGACAACAAAAAGTCCTTTTTCAGATATGTGGGGAGCCGGAGGAAAAACAAAGGCAACGTTGGACCCCTGCTAAACCAGATGGGGCAACTGGCAACTGATGCCCAGGAAAAAGCCAACCTATTAATTAGGTACTTTGCGTCAGTCTTTCATCAGTCCCATGGGATGCCCATGCCTGCTATGGGACAGGGAAATCTGGGTGAGGGGGATCCCCTACCCTCCATAAATGCTGACCTCATGAAGGAACGCCTTGAGAAGCTGGATACCTTCAAGACAGCTGGCCCTGACAATCTGCACCCCAGGGTACTCAAGGAGCTGGCGAGCGTCATAGCCCAGCCCCTGGCATGGATCTTTGAAAAGTCCTGGAGCTCTGGTGTAGTGCCCAACGACTGGAAGAAGGCCAATGTGGTGCCCATACCCAAGAAAGGGAGGAGAGTGGATCCGGCTACCTACAGGCCCATTAGCCTGACTTCTACCCTGGGGAAGATCTTAGAAAAGTTATTAAGGAGGCCATCCTTGAGGGACTGGCCCAAGCTAACATTCTAAGGGATAGCCAGCACGGGTTTGTTGCAGATAGGTCTTGTTTAACCAATCTCATTTCCTTCTATGACCAGGTGACCTACCATTTGGACAAGGGAGAAGAGATTAATGTCATATATCTTGACTTCAAAAAAGCTTTTGATCTGGTATCCCATGATCACTTCTTGGCCAAACTGGCCGGTTGTGGCCTTGGCTCCACCACGATCCGCTGGCTGGGAAATTGGCTCCGTGGTCAGACCCAGAGGGTTGTGATTGATGGCAGTCAGTCATTGTGGTGCCCTGTGACCAGTGGGGTCCCTCAAGGCTCTGTCCTGGGACCCATACTGTTCAACATCTTCATTAACGATGTGGACACTGAAGTCAGGAGTGGACTGGCCAAGTTCACCGATGACACCAAACTTTGGGGCAAAGCATCCACGCCAGAAGATAGGCGGGTGATCCAGGCTGACCTGGAAAAGCTCAGAAAATGGGCAGACGAGAACCACATGGTGTTTAACACCAAAAAATGCAAGGTTCTCCACCTTGGGAGGAAAAACCTGCAGCACCCTTATAGGCTCGGCAGTACTACGTTGGTTAGCACTACAGAAGAAAGAGACTTGGGGGTCATCATTGACCACAAGATGAACATGAGCCTGCAATGTGATGCTGTGGCTAATAAAGGGACCAAAATGCTGGCATGCATCCATAGATGCTTCTCGAGCAAATCCCGCGACGTCATTCTCCCCTTGTACTCGACCTTGGTGAGGCTGCAGCTGGAGTACTGTGTCCAGTTTTGCGCTCCACAATTCAAAAAGGATGTGGAGAAGCTTGAGAGAGTCCAGAGGAGAGCCATGCGCATGATCAGAGGTCAGGAAAACAGATCTTACGATGACAGGCTGAGAGCCATGGGACTCTTTAGCCTGGAAAAGTGCAGGCTCAGGGGTGATCTGATGGCCACCTATAAATTTATCAGGGGTGACCACCAGGATCTGGGGGAACGTTTGTTCACCAGAGCGCCCCAAGGGATGATGAGGTTGAACGGTTACAAACTCCTGCAAGACCGTTTCAGGCTGGACATAAGGAAGAATTTCTTTACTGTCTTAGCCCCCAAGGTCTGGAACAGTCTGCCAGCGGAGGTGGTTCAAGCACCTACATTGAACACCTTCAAGAGCAAATTGGATGCTTATCTTGCTGGGATCCTATGACCCCAGCTGACTTCCTGCCCTTTGGGCAGTGGGCTGGACTCGATGATCTCCCAAGGTCCCTTCCAGCCCTAATGTCTATGAAATCTATGAAATCTATGAAATGCTAACTGCAGAATGTTCATGATAAAAATGCCTGATTATATTCACATTCATCCATATTCATTAGAAAGTATTGTTCAAAATATTTCCTTATCAGGAAAACAATATTGTTCGATTCTTTTATGTTGATATGCTATATTTTTTTAGATAACAGATTAAGATACAGATTAGACATTTCATCAGTCCCTTTGAGAATATTGGCATTAATTAATGAAATCACAGTTGTCTAGTTATTACATTATTGGACACTTTGAAAATTAAATTGTTAGGAAAATTGTAAAAGGCATCTTATGCACATGCAGCAACTCTCAATACAAGGTAACTTTTGAGCAAAACAATTTTATTCCTTTAAGAAACAGGTTGTTTGTAAAAGCAGTTAATTTAATTCTCTGCACCGTGGCATGGTCCTAGTTTTAATGCCTAGAACTAATTAAGATCTGCCACATTCATATTTCATGTTTTGCTGAGTAAAGATTGTCTCTAAGACTGAGCATTATTCTAGCATGGTCTCAAGCTTCTTCTATAATTTCAAATGATAGCTGTGCTGAGATATATCACTTAAATGGATAGATAGCAAATACATGCCACTATGGCCAGAACTAACTCTGGAAATTTTGCTGCCATAGGCAAACCATGAAATGTGTAAGAACTCTTAGTCATTTGCACAATAAACTTTCAGTAAACATTTTGCTGCTCTAGGCAACCACCTGTTTCATCTGCATGTGAGAGCCAACACAAACCATAATGTTTAATAAAAAGCACTTGCTGACATCAATCCTATACTTTACTTGCTTTAAGGAAGAGAAAACAGAGTGCTTCAAAAAGGAGAAGCATTTAAATATGGAGTTTAAGGGGGCTCTATAGCTAGAACTTAGCATTTGTAGGGTGGGAAGAATTTCCTTTTATTCTTTATCATTTGACATCCATACAGCTATACCAGATGTAACAATAAAACTTAAATTGGAGTGTTCTCTGGTCCAGGGTGGAATTCTGGCAGTGAGAGACTTATCATTTCTCATCAGGCAATATGCAACCTTTTCCAGACTTGAACGGACTGTTTAAACCTAAACCGCATCCAGAAATTAAAGCCCGATACTGAGACAACAGCCCTAGAAATCACTTTGCACAAGGACACCAAGGCTGCGTTATAGATGTTACACTTATAGTGTGATAAGAGCACAAAAAATGCTCTACAGCCATAACCAAGCAGATGTTCATGGCACAAAGAGCACTTTAAAAATGGTGGATCCCACTCTAAGATAACCCTGGATGTATATGGTATCAGACTTAAATGTTTTAGGTTAGAGTGCTTTATTGAACATCTGTAACCACATCCCATTGTGAGTCAAAGTAGGTCATATTTTGCTGTCATCTCAGGGGCCCTTCACAGGGTAGTATGCTAGCCTTGTCCCATGTTCCTCAGCTCCAAGTAAGCACCAGCCTAGACTCGTCCCTGGGCTGTCACAAAGAGGAGACAGAAAAGACTCTGTCTTCTTCCTGTATAGTCAGGTGGGGGGTAGGAGAATGGAGCATCCATGCTGCATGGGTTGCCTCCAGCTTCCTGGCATCATTCTTGGGGGGGTGGGCAGTTTGCGGCTGTGCTGCTTTTTGCCACTTTTGAAACTGTGCATGAGGGGTGGGGGTGGGCAATGAAGTCGCACCCCCCTGCCAGCAAGCTGGGGTGAGCTCACATGGCAGGGGGGCTACATTCCCTCGTCATCACCACCTGAACCTCCTGACAATTACAGCCAGGAGCTGTAGCATAGGGCTATGCAGCTTTTCACTGCACCAGGAACTTGGGAGGGTGGAGGAATGGAGCCCCCTGCTGCATGGACTTACCCCAGCTTGCTGGCTCAGATCTTGGAGGAGGCTGGCTGGCCCTGTGTGGCAGGGGGCAAGACTGGGGAGATAGGCTGCTCCAGCAGCCTCCTGAGAAACATGTGGGAGCAACCCCAGCCTGCTAACCTCAGCCAGTACAAGCTGCTTCGATGCTCCACTCCAAGGTCCAATGTCAATTCTTTTCATTTCCACACTAATTTAGGTTGTTTTGAGTAATGCATTGTACTTAGACTGCTTCCACCTTGGGCTTCTTGAACGTCTGTGCTAAGCCTAAAAAGCTATCAAGATAAGTAACACACATGGTTTGTCCCTCACTGCACAATAGGGAAACAAAATGAATAGGTATGAGATAGTAATACTTTCTCATATATATATATATATATATATATATATATATATATATATAAAATAAAAGTAAGGGTTACAAAAGTTAGTTTAGGTAATGGAATAAAAACCCAGAATCTCTTTGGAGACCATATTTAACAAAATCCATTCTGCCAATGTTTCCTTGTTCTGCTAGGCCCTGTTTCAAAATTCAGTTTTTAACGTTGTAAAGTTTGAGAATATTTACTCTGAGGTCACTTTACTATGCATTAGACTTATTTAATGCACAATACAGCATCCGTGTCTGCATGTGCACAGCAATTACTATGTAGTAGATTAATTTAAAGTGCCATTTGCTAGTACTCACAGAAACAGGTACTAGAAAATGGCACTTTGAACTCATGCACCAAAGCACACATGTAGATGCAAGTTGTCTAGGTTAGCCTAGGCAGTAGAGGTCACAGTGGCTGTGGGGGATCTGTCCCAGCTCAGTAGGCAGCTCCCCGAAAGCTGGGAGGAGATTAGGGTGGGCCCTGAGCCCTGGGGGACGGGGGGAGATGACTTAGTTCAGTGGACAGCTCCCTACCTGCCCCACACAGATCAGAACCAGCCCTGATTTGCATAGGGTGGGCAGGAAGCTGTCCACCAAGCTGAGACACCCCTCCTCTGCCTCACACACATTGTGGCTGACCCCAGTCTGTGCAGGACAGGGGAGAACTGTCTCGACTCACTGGGCAGCTCCCTGCCCAACCTGCATAGATCGGAGCTGGCCCCAATCTGCATGGGGCAGGCAGGGAAATTGAGACAACTCCCATATCTGCCTAATGCAGATCAGGGCTGCCCCCAGAGCCAGGATAGAAAGGGGCTGGCACCCAGGGGGGGCCTGGAGCTCCCCCTGGTTGCTGTAGGAGGCAGAGCAGGGCAGGAGCATCCCTGAACTGGGCTGCTCCTTTCAAACACCATTTCCTCCTGACGAGGGCACATATGTAGTCATGTGCCCGGCAGGACTTTAATTGACCATATAGACAAGCTCATAGAACTGAAGTCAGATCCTTATCTGTTTCTTGTTTCATGTTGGGATCACCCCGTTGTCCAATACAGACATCAGTGGGGCACTGTGAACAGACATATATGGCATTGGTACAGAATGAGATGCGTGAAACCTGAATGTCATTGTCTCTGTTGTTTGGTCCAGTGATGATGTATGTGGCCTATGTTGAATATTTTTCTTGAAACATGTTTTCAAAATAAAATGTTTAGCAGCATACGTTGCAAAAACAGCATTTGGGTAAACCATGACATCTCTAGGACGTAAGTGAGTTGGAACTTTTTTTTTGGTATAATAAAATGATTCCTTTTGGAATGACAAGATCCTTTCCAAAGCAAGTCATTAGTTACTAGGACAAAGAAGCACCTGTTGTTTTTCTAATTCATTACCAGCTGACATCAGACAATCAATTTTTTCTTGAGAAGCTCACTGCTGAGTAAGCCATGGCTGATATAATGGGAACAGTTGGAAAACTGTTCAGCAGCTCAACTCAGTTTGCAGCACTTATATATCCACCTGCTTGTGGCAGTCTTTTTCTTTTATATGGAAATTCATGAAAATGAGTGCAAACACTTATGCTATGCCATATAGAAAAAGACACTTACTGCAATTTGCCTCAAACTTGTGATTAAATAATCCCTTAAAGAGATTTAAGATTAGAGGTGCTCTCATGTCACAGGGTAGTAAACAATATATTAAGACTTATTAGGAATTTCTAAAGGAGTGTCTTAATGTGCGATGCCGCTCCAGTGACTGAAATTTGGAGTATTTGATTACATGGATTTCTTAATGTGGACAAATAACTTGTCATAGAGGTAATATAAGCAAAATAGATTCAAAATGGCCCATACCTTCTGATTTGTAGGCTGTAACTTCCTTGGGGCAGGGAAACTCATACTTTTGCTACTCACTACAAAGTCCATTGGTAACACCTATTTTTCTTCTCTTCCTTTTTAAAGGAAAAATAATGACCTTAAAAATACTGCTGATTTCCCTCGATTAAAGCACTGGGGTATTATCTTAATAGTTATGGGTGTCATTCTAAGTTCTGACATTCACCTATGTGACTTTGGAAAAGACATTTGACCTATCGTGTCTCGTTTTCTCTTTCACACCTTGGGTTTCTTGTTTACCTATACTTTAAATTGTTTAGAGTCCAAACTATGTCTCCTATGTGTTTATATGGTGCCTAGCACAAAATAGACAGATCTATGTTAAAGTTTCTAACTTTAACTAACTAATTACTAATTACTGCAATACAAATAAAGTACCCACAACAAATATAACACAACCATACTGCACTGGCTGTGCCTACACAAGGCGCACAGTTGTTACTGCACAGTTATTTAGTACTTATATACACAAGAATGAAATGACTGCATAGTAACAGGAGTATTGCATCAGGCAGTAGCATTACATCATGCTTTGTGCCATGCAATGCTATTAAACATTAGTAATGAACTACTGTGCAGTCGTGTCTTATGTAGATGTAGCCACCGTACTGTAAAATCTCTTCTAATAAACAATGAAGATGCAGATATTAGAAGTGAATGCCTTGAACATGATATTTATTGCAGAAAAAAAGCACTGTGGTTATCATGAAAGCAATAGTTAAATGTGGGAATAGAATGAATAATTGAATCATAAAAATGCCAGTTGTTGACAAGTTTTTCTTCCTTTGCAGAAAGAAAGAAACAGTTTTCATTATTTCATAGTCAGGAGAGCTTCATAAGGTAGCATGTGCAACAAAGTCCCTTGAGCACAAAGGAAGGATCAGATAGGAACATTTTCACAGCAGACAATAAAACAAACCATTTTAAGGATCTTGTGTACCATCTATTGTCTATGTGTCTCATCTTACCATCATGCTTACACATTACAGTCTATTTTAAATGATTAAAATTCCTCTAAAGAAATGAGAACCTGTGAAATATGCAACAGATGCAGAAATGCACCTTGGGATACATTTAGGACATAGAACTGTCATCATCTCTCTCACACTTAGATTGTGACTCTCTCCTATGGTGTGCACCTGCTTTTTGTTAGCAATGTACTCGGTTGTACTGCCAGAGCTGCTTATTTTAAGTTGTCTGAAGTTTTGCCCCTTTCTTTATGGTTCAAGGCCACTGCATGCTGTTATTCCACAAGATTTCATTCCAATTAGTAAGTAGTCAAATGCTACTTTTTAGGAGCAGCAGAGAAATGCTTATAAATAAGTAAAAGATAAGTGCTGTAATTCAGATTTCATTTTTAAAAAATCTGTTGACACCACTGTACAAAAACTCAGCTTAAAAAAATAGTATACTTTTAAACTGAAATTATTGTTATAGATAGATTTTAATATTGTAGATATAGACACAAAGATACCACCCAAGGTGGTGCTTATCTTAATTTGGCCCTAATAACTTAGAGTAACATAAGACTCGTATGGATGCCAACAATGAGGGTATGTACAAACTGCTGGTCAGACATCTTTATGCTTCTCAAACATCCACCCCTCTTCTACAATAATTATTTTTTGTTTGACATAATTATCTAAGCCTACAATTTAGCAGTAGAAGAGTAGAAAGCTCCTGGATTCAGGGCAAACTGCATGTAAGCAGTGGAAGATAAGCTATTAGTTTATGATGGTTTATACTAGCATAAATGACAAAGGCAATCATTTATAGAAGAAAGTATGGACATGATAGAGCAGGCCGTTGCAATACAGTTCAGTGTGTGGTTGTATAGTATGAAGATATCAGTGCAGCTGTTGTAATGGATGATGTTAGCAAAATAGAGGCTCTGTCTATATTAATTCATGCTAGAGAACATATTATTGAATTAAAACTGTGCCTTACAAATGGCAATCCCCTGATAGAAAGTATTAGAGAAATAACATGGTCTTCAAGGCCAAATCCTCCTTAGGTTGTAAGTGCTAGGCTGGCACAGGAAAAGTGTTCTTGGCAACTCCTGGAATTGGATTAGCTGAATTTGGCCTAGTACTGTGATATTACTATTTTAAGTAATATTACTATATTACTGTAATATTACTATCTTATAGTTAGGAATGATGACTATAGGTTAAACTGCCTGTTCAACAACATGTTAAAGTGCCTTTTTCAGTTGCTTACTCAAGCTTTCAGCTTGATTGGAAACTATTTTACAGCTCAGGTCAGGGAGGGGCGAGAAGAGAAGCCCTTCCCATTCCCACACATTTTATGTAGCTAGCTAGGGGGAAAGGAAGAGCAAAGGAAGTGTATCTTTTTTAAGGACAAGATCTATACAATCTATAAGGCATAGTCCACTAAGGAAACTTCATCCTTAAGAAGCACAGTGGGCACATTTAGAAGTACTCTTTACTGCATAGTACACCAATTTACTGCACAGTAAACCATCACTGCCTACATATATGTGACAAATGGGCCAGTGTAGACTAATTTACAGTGCTGTCAGATAGTTCCATCAGACACAGATACTATCCAACAGTGGAATAAATTACTGTGCTTAAACACACATGTAGATGGTAAGGTCAAGATTAGTTTCCCCTGGCTCAAACTGCACCAAAGTTAATTCAGTCACATTAATTGCATGTGTAGACATGGCCAGTGAGTTAGTCAATGGCTCCATAGAGCATTCTTTGCAATAGTTGGAAGATGTACAGTAAGTAAGGCGGGAGTCTAGGAGTACAGAGGATATAATTATACTACATCTTTTCCGAATACACTTTAAAGCATATCAGATAAGGCCTACAATTCTGTTCTTAGGTTCTCATACCAGTCTCTATTTTGTTCTGTAGAATTCAGTGTGTCCATAGCAGGGCACTGTTTAGGGCATTACAGTGTTTTTCACTTTCACAACATTTGGTACTTTTTCTTAAAGCTCTAGCTCCTGCATGATCATCTCTCTTACATTTTGAAGGAAATTACTAGAAAAGCTTAAATGAATAACATTTTATTATTTTAAAAACTCATCATTGTAACACAATCTCATTGCTTTGTGGGGAACAACTGGTGAGTTTGAATCCATACATATAATACTGAGTACATAACAGTTTGTATTTTCTGTTTGAGATTTTTTTTAATTCACTAAGACACATTAAGGGAAATATCCCTGGTCCTGCTGTCCTGGAAGATAAAGGAAACTGAGGAAAGGCCTAGGAATAATAAAATATGAATTATTCTTAATGTAAGAAGTTGTTATCCTGAAAGCAGCAGCACTGACATTAACGTGATCAAGGGCTGAGATACAAAAAGAAGTAAAGCACTGCAGAGGTAGAACAGCTAAAAGCAGTGCCTTCTGTAGCATGCTTTGTCTACTATATTGACCATTAAGTTACCTTTTTTATGGGCCTTCACAGAAAAATTCCAGAAAAAAAACAGAGTAAGTGTATACAAGAGTATCTATGTTTACAAACAGATTGGTAGGTTTAGATATATGATATCATGGATGTCTTGAACACAGAGGTTGGTCACTTAAAGAGAATGTATGGATTAGGGCTGTGCAAAGATTTGGGTGCTGATTCAATTCAGAGGAGATTCAGCCCACTTCGATGGCTGAATCTCCCAATCCAAATAGAATCAGGCAACCAATAGAAAAGTCTGAATCAATTCAAAGCTCTCTGAATCAATTTGGAAAAAATTCAGAGATTCAGGCATTCCCGCAGGGATCTGGACCTGGACTCCATGTTGGTAAGTAGGGAATGCAGGAGAGGGAGCTGGAGGAGGGGACCATGGGGGACCAGCACCAGACCCATCTCTTGCCTGCTTCCCCAGCCCCCCTGATCATCCCTCAACCCTTGCCCACTCTCCCAGCACCTCCCCTCCCCTCCCCCTGGCTGCCCTGCCTAGCCCCATCTCCTGGCTCTTTAAAAGAAAAAAGAAAAAGAAAAAAGCCCACATTCATCACCTGCTGCCAGGTGTGGGGGGGAAATCCCCACTGCCCACCACTGACCCATATTGTGTGGGGGGCTCTGCTCCCCCCATGGCTCCCCCACCTGGCCCCAGCTCCCAGTTCTTAAAAAAAAAACCCCAAAACCCCAAAAACCCAAAAATACCCCACTGCCTACTGCAGAAGCCACTGGGGCTTCTGAGGGCTCATGGCAGAGGCCCATGCAGTATGGGGCAGTGAGAATCACCCCCAA
Organism: Crocodylus siamensis; assembly: GCF_052110815.1. Lineage (NCBI taxonomy): Eukaryota > Metazoa > Chordata > Crocodylia > Crocodylidae > Crocodylus > Crocodylus siamensis. Next base: position 57,115,504 of record NC_143399.1, read on the forward strand.
CCTGGCAGGAGTCAATGAATCCAGGGCTTTTATTTATTTATTTTTCTAAAGTGCCGGGAGCCAGGGCTGGGCAGAGCAGCCATTGATGGGGCTGGGAGAGCAGGTGGGGAATGGGGCCTGTCCGACTTGGAGATCCAGCTGATTCAGCAGTGGCTGAAGCTCTGAATCAGATTCAGCCAAATTGATTTGTGACAGTGATTTGAATCACTGAATTGAAGCACTGTCCACCAAATAGGTCAAATCCAAATTTGAAGCAAATACTAGCTTGTTTGCACAGGCCTAGTATGACTTTCTTAACATTATTTTTATTAACAAGGGACAGATTTTTTTTATTTGTAGTAAACAGAAGTTTTCCAGCTGCTTGAGAGGCCTTTTTCCACTTATATACAGGGCACATCTAGACTTGCTCCTGACTGCACAATTGTTATGGAGCAGTCATTTAGTACTTACTAAAGTATCACCCACAAATCATGGTCTTTTTTCCAGGTACAATTTCATGACTTGCATAACAACTAAACCAAATACTAAATGACTGCACTGCAGCCATTACTGCACAATCCCAGTGGTGAATGGGTCATTTCTGACCTTACTGCACAGTAGCAATGAGCTCATTGCTCATTAGCTCATTGCTACTGTGTAGTGACATCAGCATCATGGTCGGTTCATGCATGTCACCATAGTGATGAGCTACATCACCTTAGCTCATTGCTACAGAGAAATAATGGCTTGTGTAGATGTGCCTACATTGTGCTTATTTATTACCATCTGCTACCTATTCGCCATTAATGAATGAATGTCCATACAACTACTGTGCATGCTCAGTAGGCTAAGCACTGGCTATGTAGGTATGTGACTATGTCTTGACACATGCAAGTCATGAAATTGTACCTGGGGAAAAAACAAAAAAATCCCAAAAAACAACATGATGTAGGGGCATTTTGGTCCCAATAGCTGAGTAGTTAGAGCAGTTGCTCAGGAAGCAGGAAACTCAAATGATAAATACCCCCACGCCCCCAGAGGGCTCTTCAAATTATTACCTTTGGCTGCTCTAGAAGGCATTCAGGATAGGAGAGAGTTCACACTGGGAGTATCTACATGTGCATTAATGAGCCTTTCCTAACGCACATTAAATTTAGTACTGCCAAAGCAAGCACACACATTTTAGATGATGTTTAATGCTAAGTAGCTTATTTTACTGTGCATTAGCATATTAACAGTTTTTTATGTGCCACTTTAATGCACAGTAGAGGAGGCTACTGTGCATTAAAGTGCACAAATAGATGCACCCACTCTGGGCGTGTGCTTGCTGGGAAAATTGGTAGCAGATCTCCCTAGTAGAAGGTTGTTTGTTTCTTCCAATAAACTGCATTAGTTTCTAAACCATGGCTGTCTGACTTATCGATTCAGCTACCAAATAACACATGGTACCATCAGTAGGACAAAAAAAGAAAGAAAAGTGGGACTAAAAAAAGAAGAGATGGAACTTTTATGACTTCTAGAATAGTTACAGCTGTCCAACAACGTAGCAGAAAGTTGGAAGAAGTTTAAGCAGTTCTTTATCATCTGCTGACTGTTGGCTGTGGGTGTGTCTACACCTGCAATAATCTTTTGTGTAGAAAATTCAGGCACATTAAATGGTGCCTAGGTGTGCATCTGAATGTGCGCATTCATTGTGAGCAAATTTGTTCTTAATGGGAGCAATTCAGTCCAGGGTTGTTCCTGCCCTGTTCTGCTCCCTGTAGCAGCCAGGGGGAGCTCTAGGCTCCCCCAGGTGCCAGCCCAGGGCTTGCAGGAGGCATGATGGTGGGTTCTGATCTCTTCAGAGTTGGGGGAGCTGTCCTGGCTCTGGGGGAAGCTGTCTCCCAGCTGTACAGCAATCACGGCTGGTCCCGATCTCTGTGGGGCAGGGGAGAAAGAGCATTGGAGAGCATTATTTGAGAGAAACATGGAGACTGTAAAGAGATTGTATAGCAAGCTTGAAACTGAACAGGCAAAAACTGAACAATGCAAATTTAGGCTCAGACAGATAATGTGTTTAATAGCAGAAGGAGTGTAATTTGATCCTGATGTGGTTAAGGCCACTACCAGAAAAGACCACACAAAAGACCTCATGAATTAAAAATATAAAATATTTCTGTGGTCTTGGGAACATAACCATGATACTAAATCCTAAAAACTAAGAAATTAATACAAAAAGCTCCCATGTTAAAATAATACTACCCACTAAGACCCACCACCAGTACTACCCACAAAGACCCAACTCAATGGATTAGGAAGCACTAGGGCAGCTCTGATGCAAAAACATGGAGAAACGTGGATACTGGTAGCTTATACAATAAAATCACTCACCAAAAGCATGTCTGTATGCACAAATTGAAAAGGGGTCCTAGCTCTTATATATCATTGTAAAAAATGGCATGTATTCGTTTATGGGCTGAAACTGACTACAAATCACTGATAACAATACCCCAAATAGTGCAGCTCCTAGAATACAGAAGCTTTCTTTTCAGCTGAAATTATATGATTTAAATATCGAATTCAGATAGAAAAACATGTAAGGCTTCTGTACTGCAGCCTGTACCAGCTCTATAAGGCCCTTGTTAAGTGCACTGACACAGTTACTACCAGTCAAAGCCAGCTAACCCTCCAGCCCCTTTCCTCTGATTGGTTCTGGAGCTGCATTTAAGGAACTCCTCCAGCACCTGAGTCATGTTGCATAACATATTGGTCCTCAGACTGAGCAGCTCCTGTCCCAGCAACATATTTGGCTTCCCTGGTTCCCAACCTTGCCTTTGACTTACTCCTAGATTTTGGTGTTTGGATTCTCCCTAGGGATCTATTTCCTGACTCCTGACCCCAACTTGGACTTTTGTCCTGTGTATTATTCTTGATTTGATGACTAGATTTCTGATTCCCAGGTCCTGAGCCTGGCTTGGCATTTTTGCTCCTGATTTGTGGCTTCTGACCCTTATCCCTGCAACTTCTGCACCACGCCTGGCTTTACCCACTAGGCCAGCTGGCCTAGTGAACCATGACAAAACTTGTTTTAATACTGATAAATTACTAGTTTCACTACCCAGAAATTGTATTGCTGAGAAACAGTGCACCAAGTCATGTCATTACTCAAATAAAAATCAGTCCTTGGCATTCCCAAATTAATGGGGAATGATAATAATCCTCAATTTAGTTTTCCTTTTGCTCATTTTTATAGGACTTGCATTCAGGTACACATGTATTTGGCTTCAAACAGATGTTGCCCCTTTGCCATGATAAAAAAAGGCACAAAACCTAAGGAAATTTATGTTCCTTGTCATACCACAAATGCCAAAAATTGTTCCCATGCCAATTGTATGAATAATTTATGTCATCTTTGTGCAGCAGGCATCTGTTTGCTTATAATGTGAAAATGCAGGAAGTCTAGGGCTTCCTGCACATTCCAGCCACCCTGGTCAGGTGCTTCCAAGGCTTAAGGGGGTCAATCATGACATGAAAATGACTGTGGGCCTCTGCCCCCACGCTGCAGCCCGTGTCCATAGGTGCAGAGTGGAAAAACCTATGAGCTTCCTCACTCTGCACACAAGCCAGGGTCCACATCTGCCAGTGTGGAAGGACCCAGTACTGCAGGAGGACTCCCATGACACACATCTTCAAGCAAGAGAATCCCCTGGGCATCCCCTACTTGCAGACACTTGCAAACACTTATAAACCATTGTGCCATGGATTGGGACATGCTCTACAAGTTCAAAGGAGGGGAAAGCTCCCCCAGGGGTTCCTCCTGTGCTCTTAAACACACATGCTCTGTGACTACCCCTGCAGGGTATCACAATATCAAACTCTGAGTTCAGGTACAGCACCTGGGACCATTGTCCTACAAAGCTAGGCTCTCAAAGCCCCAGGAGTGGCAGAAGCCCAAACTGATGGGACAAGAGCTGCAGGGGACATTTGTAGACATAACTGAGGTGGATCAGCTATGCCAGGACACATCCCAGCACAGCTGATCCCACTCCAAAGACAATTGTCTGCTTTATGCCCTATATTTAACTGCCTCAGTGTCCAGTCAGTGTGTAGCCTACTGAGCATGTACAGTACACATCAGCATTCCCTGGGTAATAGGATTGTAAACTCTGCAGAAGTGTTATAAATTCTGCTTTCACTGCCACAAAACCACCATTTAGGCACACAAAGGTTGTTAGAACTACTGTTGATATATATTACTCATTTTTTATCATTTTCTGAATACTGATACTATGGAGAATGAATCAGTTAACTTTTACCGCAAGAACGCAAGGGGGAGTGCAGGGCAGGGCACACAACTGAATTCAGTGTAATTTGATTTGTTAGGATGGTGCTATCAGGAACTAGATGAATCAAGCAATATGAGTGATGCGCTTTGGAGAACTAATAGAAACCTGCAAACAATCACATTATCTTTTAATGACCGACACAGATAGCTTGGAAAAATAGGAGACAAATGTGAAAACTCTGCTTTCTGAATTTTGCAAAAGCATTGGAGAAAAAGTTTCATAGGTCTCACAGCCTGAGTGAGAAATATCTATAGACCTTTGGCTTGAGAAGGCAGATGGGTTTTCTAGTTTAGACCTTATAGAAGGTCTAGTTTTCCCATATAAATCAAGGATACTTGATTAATTCCAGTTGACTAGGATTCCTGATTTGTTTTTCACGCAAGAATTTGGTACTGCATATTTTGCTAACTTCATGACATTCCTGGAGGGATACATTCCCTAATTGGATTGTGATTTTTTTTCTTTTCTTTTTCTGGATCAGTCAGGGCCAGGTAATGAATCACAGCTACACAGCCCAAGGGTCTCCATTTTGGACTGAAAGAAAACTCATCCCTATGAGCAAGACAGACTTGAGGGATCTGCAGTGGTGGCACTTTTGGATAAAGAATGTGGCAAAAATGTATAGTCTACTCTACAACTACTTGTGGCACAGAAAAAAGAGAGAGAAAATGAACACTGCTTCAGAACAACACGTGTTGGAGCTGCTAATATAATTCTCACAAATCTGAAAATATTACACCATCTCTTACCATCTTAATTAATGGTAGAAAAAATGTGTCTAGAGTCTGTACACTTCATCAAAAAAGCTTTTAATTGGTGTAAAGTCACTGGAGTCTGGGAAGATAATGGGATAGCTCTGCCAACAGTCTTTCTTTTTCTCTAACATTTGAGAGGCTGAAAAGCAATAACTGTCTGAACCATCAAAGGCCTAAAATACAAGTAGTTGTTCTGCTGTTACTATTAGTTTATGGAGCTCTTTGGATGACACCTGGAAATTGGAAAAAATATTTTTTTTTCCCCTTGTTAGAGTTTAATAAAAGAAGTCTGTTAGGTTATATGTACTGAGAAGATGTCCCATATGACAGAGGATATATCAAAATCAACTTCTCTGGATAGTGCATCAAATATTAATATTTTCATATTTTAGGTTCTAGTACATCATACTGTACACCTTGACTTGACAAATATGAACATTTCCCAACTTGAATATGATTTCAACCTGACAGTAAGAGTCAAATTTCTTATGTCTTCAGAATGAAACTAGAAATCTTACAGGAATAAAAGATTTTTCTAGCTATATTTTTTATACTAGGGTAGCCAGCCCTAGTGGAAAAGGGTATGATAGAAAAAGAGAACATTTTCAATTACTGTTCATGTCTTTTTTTCTTGCTAACTTACAGATGATTGATAAATTTAATGATGTAAAACTAATGAAAGAGATACTTAACTCATTCACTGAAAGTCAGTAAATAAAACTGGTTTTCATTTTGTACAAATTTAATTTTTGTTTTACGCTGTCATATGCTTCCTTATTTCTCTTACCTACTTAGTAAAGTAACAAAGATGCTCTATTTAATATTTTATAAACTGCTATTTGTTGGGATACCCTCCTCGTGAAGGGTTCCAGGGGTCACGGTGGAACGGGGTGGCAATTGGGAAGCCAACGAACAAGTTGGGATTAGCGGCGGTGGAGTTCTGAGCGGCACTGAGGCGTGTGGTTTCAAAATAACAAGATGGTTTATTGACTTACGCTTAACGAGGTGTAGGCACAGTAATTCTTCAGTTACAGCGGTGCGATAACACAAACAAACAACAACACGGGGGGGTCTGTTGGCCCACGAGGTTCCCCAACAATTCTACCCCTGGTGCCAAAGCCCGGGATAGGTGCAGCTGCCTGTTGGTTAAGTCTCAGGGCTGGTCAACAGCTCATAAAAGGAATGGACGAACACACAATGCAACAAAACTGTAACCCGAAGAGGATAGCGAGATGTGGCGCCAGTCGGATGATCGGAGTAATCGTGAGGATAGCCGAAGTCGAAAACCGGAATGTGATGTGATGAAGGCAGGATCAAGGTATGCAGAATCGGGCTTTATCGTGGTCAAGAAACAAAGCCGATGTCAGTTAGCACCAGGTAAGTAGGAAGCCGGAGATAGGAGGAACAGTCGTAAGCCGAAGTTGAAATCAAAACAGTTCATAAACCAGAGAATCGATACAACGAACAAACGGTGTAATCGAGAGTGAAGACACAGCAAAAAAGCTGTGCGGAGTCCCCACTGGAGAAAGCCGACAGGCTGAGAAGCCTTACTGAGAGACAGATCCTGAGACCAGCATCTGTCCTCAGTTCAAACAGATCTCTCTTCGGGAGGGGCTCACTAACCTTTTTTAAAGCAGCCCTGTGACCGATCAGGTTGCTTGGTGGACAGAATTCTCTAGAAGAATTACCTCATGCCATGGAACCAATGAGCATGCGCTGCAGCAGGCTCTCTGTTTCAACTGAGTCTGCGTGGAACAAAAAGTAGGTCAAGCTTGAGTGACAGGTCTGAAGGTCACACAGAGGACACATGCTAGGCCTGTTACTATGGCGCATGCTCATTACAGCCAATTAATTCTCCACTCCTGTATTGCCAGCATACACGTGAAATTTTCCATGACACAATTGAAAATTAATTTTCCATTGAAATTAAAACATGGTACTTTGAAAAACATTCTTTTTAACATCTTGCTGCTTACTGAAATTCATAGCATTGAGTTAAGGGCCTAGGGTCCTATTCAGTACATGGGTACAACTGGATGTCCATCAATGTAATACACAAAAGGCAACTAAGCAGAAATTCACCTAATTAGAAATTAGCAAATACTGAGAAGTATGTGTTTCAATCCCTGTTCATCTCTAGAATATAATCCGCAAATCCTAGGTTGTAGACAGTTATTTATGGCCAATCTCCTCTTAAATGTAGGTGCCAGTTATTACTGGCAAACTCAGTGAGAAAAGGAAATGCTCCCTCTTTATTTTTTAGAAGACTCACTTGGAACATAAAAGACCTGAGCTAGGTCTTCCTCTGCCTGAGATGCCTGAACTTCCCAGTTTTACATTTTAAACATCATACAATACTTGGTATACTAGGAGTGAGCTCACACAATCTCTTTTATTCAGCACCGTATCTAGACTCCTGGCAGCCCCAGGCAAACTTTTAGTATTGCCCCCTCCCTTTCCCAGAGATAATGATAATAATAACAGTAATAATAAAAATGCCATTTTTAGGCTCCTTCCTGTCTGGGCCCCAGGTGGCTGTCCAGTTAACCCATGCCTGTGTCCAGCCTTGCATCTACTGAAGCAGTTCTACCCTGAATGGAATAATAAAAACACTAGTGCATGGAACAGGGATTACTAGCACAGAAGTTCCCAAACTAGGTGGAGTTGTGAGCCCCCTGGGGCCGCTAATTTCTTTGACAATTAATGGGAGGTGTGGAAGGTGCTAATTCAGGTCACTTGAGTTGTTTCACAGCATCCCTGTCTTCAGTAAGAGTTTCCATACTCAACTAGTGAAAGCTAATCCAGGAACCTGTAAATGTCTTATTTTATTTCTCTATAACTGCTGCACGGTACTCTCACATTTATGTAACCTTGTAGTTTTGGCTTCTAATCAAAATGAAAGCTTTATATTTTCCCACGCTTGTATTAAGCTGCTGTCACGGAGTCACGTAAGTGCCCCATGACTGTGAGTGTGATTGGCAGAGCTGCCAATCACCCGGGCAGCTCAGGTGCCGGTTACCAGGGCGACCAGGCGGGTCACATGGCCAGAAGGGGGCAGGGCCGGGCCTTTATAAACCGCTTAGGCCGGAGCCTGCCTCACAGTTCCCTTCTGGCTGTCGCAGGAGCAGGAGCTTTGCAGCTGAGCTGAGTGGCCCGAGTTAAGTGGTCACAGCCTTACCACGCTAACCGGCTGCAATGATGTGGGGAACAAGAACACCCTGAAGGGAGGTAGGATTGAGAGCCCTGGTGGGGCTTGGAGTTTATGGTTTGGAGTACGGAGCCTCTGTGTTTATGTTACAGCCAGATGGCTTGAGCTTATGTTACAGTTTGTACCGGAGGACCGGGTGAGGCTGTAGGGGAGCAAGGAGGCCTCACGGGGGCTCCCCAGCAGCTTGGGGGTTCCCGGTGCCCATTAGGGGCACAGTGCCAGCGGGGCACTATTGTCGGTGCCGGAGAGGCACCGTATTGCGCCAGGGAGGCGCGGTGTGCGGGGTTGCAGACCCCGGCCCATAATGGTGGTGTTTTGCCCAGTGGGGCAACCGGATCCAGGGTCAAGGGGACAGGCATGGCGGCGATCGCCTGTGCCCCCTAGCGTGCAGAGCGCGGTTTCGGCCCCAGAGAGGGCAAGGCCCCAGAGCGGGGCAGAGGCAGAGCACGAGGCGCACGGTGGCAGCCCTAGAGAGGGCAAGGCCCCAGATCGGGGCAGAACAAGTGAGGTAGCGAGCCGGCCCAAGGGCGCCGGGATTAGGGTGGCGGTAGCGAGCCGGCCCAAGGGCGCCGGGATTAGGGTGGCGGTAGCGAGCCGGCCCCAGGGGGCGCCAGCGATTAGCCGGACGCCAGCGAGAACCCGGCCCAAGGGTGCTGGTATTGGGGCGGCGGTAGCAAGCCGGACCCAGGGGGCGCCAGCGATTAGCCAGACACCGGCGAGAACCTGGCCAAGGGCGCCGGCATGAGGGCGGCTGTAGCAAGCCGGCCCAAGGGCGCTGGTATTAGGCCGCGGTAGCGAGCCGGACCCAGTGGGCGCCAGCAATTAGCCTGGCACCAGTGAGACAGGCCCAGGGCACAGGGAGTGGGCTGGAGATAAGAGCCCGGCCCAAGGGGGCACCAGGTGGGCGAGGAGCCCAGGGTGCCCGAGAGAGAGAACGAGGGCACCCGAGGGGCGAGGGACCATACAAACATCCCCCAGAATAGCTGTGAGGCTTGGGGCATGCTGAAGGTGAGGTTTGGAGGCACGCATAGCCCTTAAGATGGGGCGCATATAGATACCCCATTTAGGAGTAGGGGCAGGAACATCGGTACCGTCCACTAGGGAAACAGAGGCAGCCTCCCATACAACTTATTGGTCATCAAAGTCATGGCGGGCGAGATTCTGAGGGTGCTACGTTCACCCTAACGTGACGGTAGGGGGCGCTGGGGAGTTCACGGCCGCTCCTAGGCCCCACTCCATCACAGCTGCACATGCGTATTTTGTAAGTTTCATTTCTTATCTATGTGTCATTCCTGCAGAAACAAAACTTATGTAGAAAATCTACCTAGTAACTATTATGTAAAAGAAAACTATCCTATCCCTGTATGCTTAGCTTATATCATAGTTAGTGTCACAGAGACAGTCCAACCAACAGCTATAAAGAGGCATAGAGGCAAGAAGTAGCAGAGACGATGACTGAACGACCCTTCAGGCTTGATCACCCTGTAGCCAGTCCTCAGCCTCCCCGCCTGGGCGTATCCCAGTGAAAACCAAGGCCTCGAAAATCCGACAATTGACAGAAATTCACTGCGTTACAGTTTTGTTATCTATCATCCTGTTCATGAGCTGTTGACCAGCCCTAGAACTAACCAGTGAGTAGCCGCACCTATCCCGCAAGGGGTGGAAAGCAAGGGCTCGCTAGTGAACCCTGTGGGCCAACAGACCCCCTTTGTATCCGGCATACTGTAACTGAAGAAACATCGGAGACTCCACCTCTTAACTGCCTCTCTTCATAGCTTAGACAGCATATCTACACTTTCTATACTTATATTTACTACAACTTCGTTCCAGCCGGTCTCCCCTCTTATTCGTAAGAGGGTGAGGCCAGGTGAGTGAATAAAACAAATTTTTACTTTACCTTATATTTACTCTATAATAACTTCTACCACTAACACCCTATCTCAATGAGCTGTTGACCAGTTCTGGGACTTAAGGAGTTGGCAGCCGCACCTAGCCCATCGGGTTAGAACGCAAGGGCTTACTCCAGAACCCCGTGAACCAACAGACATCCTACAAACTTATTATTGAAAGCTAACAACTTATTCTAAGTCATCTATTTGCGCCAACTCAGCGAACCTCAAAGGCGGTCATAAAGCTACCTCCAATCCCGCCCCACAAGCCGCGCGCTCGTCTGCTCCGTAAAGCCCGTGGCTCCCCACGTGGTGCTGGAATCGCTAGCCTGGCATTCCGCCACAGAACCTTGACTCTCTTTCGAACTATGACAGGGAGCCAGAGGCTCCTGTTACTTTAACAAGAGAGTCCAAGAGGTCAAGCCTGTTGCATGGGGCTGCAACAGAGGTGCACAGTTTGGCACATATGCAAAAGGAAAACCCCTGTGTGTGGCTGTGTTGTCTGGGGATGTGCAAATTAGCTAATTCACTCACTCAGCTAATGAAAGTGGTGGGGGAACCTTCTCTTACCAAGTTTAAACCTACAGTGGCTTGGCTCTAATTTGACAACAAAGGGACTTGGACAAACTCAACAGACTCAGTTATAGATTGAAAACAACAAGACTATATTATTATTCCAGTATTACTTAATAATCAATTGGGAAAGGGAAGAAGGCAAAGGATTACAGGGGAGAAAGGGAAGACTAATGAGCAAAGCTCGCTCTCTCCCTTCACACTTAGAACAATATTGCGGTTGCAGGCACAGGCTTAACTTCACAAGGACTCACAGGCTGTATTAGCCACAACAATGAGCTAACAAATATAATTTTCCTCCTCCCTCCCAGGAATATTCCTCTCATGTAGAGGTTGCACTCTTTTAATAGGGATGGGTAATATATTAGCTTCGAAGGGTAGTGATGGTCAGCAGCTAGTGATTAGTCAGTCCAGAATTGACTCCAGCATCCACTGGGAAGCTTTGTCCACACCTGCTAAAGATACACTCCAAGCTTTTATTCAAACTCAAGGCTCAGATGAATTACACCAATTACACACTAATCTATACACTTAGTCACACATTGATGGTCACACACTCTATTACCCACTCACACACCTTATGTACTCACATTGACAACATTCAAATCTGCATTCAACCCCAAATCACACACTGAACCTCAGGCTCAGGCTCTTTTATAGCCCCTAATCACACCACATCCCTGAACCAATTACACTTTTAGGGTTTACATCAATTATTCCTTCAACCTGTGGACACACTTGTCAATCACTCTTTTGATACTTCTTTCAAGCTTCATCCAATCATGAGGTTAATCACCTCAGCAGGTGAATCTCATGTCTCTCACAGCTTTTGGTACCAGAATCTGTTTATTACATGTACACCAGATGAGGATGCTCAACACTTTTAAATGGGGCAATAGTTCAAAAGTTTAGACTTTCACAAACATACTGCTCCTGAACACTATTGAACATGCACAACTTTAACATAAGTAACATGACCAAGGCCAGGGACACTGAGATCTAGGATAACAGCTGGGGAACCACATAACTGGATGGGGTAGGGCTTTAAGGCATATAAACGCAATGCCTAAGGCAAAGTGGGAACTTGAGTCCTGCATGCAGCAGTGGAAAAAGCTCCTGAGAGAGAGGGGCTGCAGGAAACAGGCCTATGAACACCCCAGCTATCTGAGAGAGCTTGACAGAGATAGCTAGGGGAGAAGCATAGTTTGTGGTAGGGCACTGACCCAGAATGGGGTGAATTTTACTTGGGATGCAGTTTCCTTATATTTGTGCTGTGTTTAAGTCTAAGATGGGAGGACCGAGTTGTGGCTACAGCAATGGTATAGAAGCCACAGAGGCACCAGAGGGACATCCAGCTTAGAGCCTTGCCCGAATCAGAGACCCGGGGGTCTAAGCAGATGGAGACCAGCCTTGCCTGAGTCAAAGCCCCCGAAAGCTGTTATAAGAGACAAAGCCATGGCATCCAGAGCCTGAGAGGGCAAGACAAAAGGGCTGGGGGGGCCAGAGCTGAAGAAGATGACATCAGAGAAGGTGAGAGGCAAAACAAGAGCCTGAGGGGATGAGGCAAGAGCCTGAGAAGGTAAGGTGAGAGAGCTTGCATAGGAGTTGCATAGGAGCAGTGGTGCCTCCCCAGCTGCCTGCCTGGTACACTGTGCCTCTTCATCTCCCCACCAGCCTGGGACTTCTAACCAACCAGCTGGGACCTGGCTACAGAATTCTGCAGTGCCAGCACTGCTCAGTCACTGTAATTAATGCCCCTAAGATGATTTATTACCTCAGGGTAAGACCGGTACCAGTTGAGCACATGGGGTACCTGTACAAGTGTACAGAGGCTGCTCCAAGTGTGGTAATTAATTGAGTCTGCTAGAGTTTGGTAATTATGTTGGACCCAGACTTAATTAACACCTAACTGGCACCACCCATTTAATGTCTGATCCAATTGTCCATTTGACCCAATTGGATAACAAATTGACTAGATACATCTATCACCACCCTATCAATCCGACAATTGCTGCTTGAATATATAAGGAAGCTCATACACTGATGTATAACTGAAATGAATCAATCAGTTTATTAATAATGGGTAAATATAAATGATTTAGACAACAGATACAATAAGTGACAAAACAAGCTAGAAGCAAAGCACACACAATAAAACCAGTCTTATAACTTGCAAAACCTATACCTAACTGATATAATACCTATCTTACAAGTCAACCCCTACAAAGACTTAATAAAATGCTATTACCTAAGAAGCAATATTGACTCAGGAATGGGTATGACCTTTATTATGTGAGGGGAAAACCTTATTAAACATTGGACCTCCACCATTCCAGATCACAGGGAGCATAGATCACACCAAAGATGATTATCTGGTGGTGTCTTACCTTCCATTTTAAGGAAGGGAGGAGAAAGGAAGGAAGGAGAAGAAGGAGAGAGTGGGTGATACTTACACTGGAGAGTATAGGGCTCCTGCTTAAGCACTATGCGCACCTGGGGAGAGAATCCAGGGAGCCATCCTGACCACTTTCACTGGGAGATCACAACCAGGAAACCAGCAGCGGTGAAGACAGGTGGAGTCTTAGGAATAGAGGTTACTGGGGATGATGGCCAGCCCTGTGTTAGCCTCACTGTTAGGAGTGTGCTCAGCTCATCAGACCTCAACGGTCACAGTATAGCCCAAGGCACAACACCACATAATGTACCGATACACCACAAAGCCACTTCCACGTCTTTCATTTGCCATGCTTCTATCACTTTCTCTCTCTCTCACACATACATGCACATCAATCAATAGACTCAGACAGTGACAGGACCCTCTCAGCTCCCACACTGATGCAGACCGACAGACAGCCAGTCAGCCAGTCACCTAGCCAGCCACCTTCAAAACCCCCCGCACTAGGTCATATATATTAAAAGTACACACAGCCCCACTGGGTTCTGCACACAGCATGCTTTTGTGCACTAGACACTCTCTTCCAGCATCTTATGAGCTTAACTGATGCTCTTAAGTAGGAGGTTATCCAAAGTTTGCTACGACCTACTTAGGCTACATGTCTGCATATAACATTTGCTCCCCAAAATAGCCAAACAGGTGAGACTAAGTAACAGTACCATGGACTCAGACCCAACTTCATCTCCAACAATTAATATGCTCCAGCAGCCTCCTGAGTCTCATGTATCAACAACCCTGCACTTGAAAATGGTGATGGGGGCCACTTGAACTAAAGCTTGTCAAACAACTGCTGCCATTTTTAAGCATGGGGATGCTGATACATGAAACATGGCAGTGCTTTAATTAAAGCGTCTCTTGGAGCTGCTCTCATTAAAGTGCTGATCCCACCCGTGGAGCATGTGTAAAAGTATGCATGGAGCACAAGATAGCTGAGGGACTAAGGCTTACCCGAGAAAACTAGGGCAGTTTCCCACAATACTCTAACTGGAGTGGGGCAGGAGTTGCTTGGGCACCGCGAAGCATAGCCATCCTTGAAGCCAGGACCTACTACACACCAATAAAGTTTCCTCGTCTAGCTCTTGGTGTGATGTTAGCCTTGAAGGGCGTATCATTTTTTAATCCTTCACACATGTATTGGATGTGATACAGAGAGGAGTCTAAAAGAAGTTCACTTTTTAACCTCGATAAGGTATTGACCCATTTTTGGAGTAGTGAGCATGTGTAGTGACCTCCTGGCAATAGGGTGAATTGTAGGAAAAGCTGGACAACACCTTCATAAGGTGAGGTGAATAGCGATGGTCAGGGATCCTGGTTTCCTCTGATTAAAAAAAAATCCCGGTTTTTGGATTAAATAAAGTAACCCCAAATCCACATTTTTTAATCCAAAAATTGGGGATTTTTTTTTAAATCAGAGAAAACCAGGTTCCCTGGTGATTGGCCAACAGAGAGAAGTCTCTGAGTGACAGGCCACCTGATGGTATGATTAGTTGACAGCATGATTGAAGCTGGTGTCCTGTGAGAGGTATTTAAGACCATCACTGATGAGAAAGTGTATTCGACCAGTGTGTGACTGAGGTGTCTGTTGGTGTAAGAAGACTGGTGTGTCTAGACTGTGGAGCTTGATTGTGTTGGTTGGGTTTGTGAGAGGTTCTTATGCAAGGGCGAGAGCTGGGACGGCCGAATCCTTGATGTCTAGCGGTTTATTCAGTGGTGGCTGCTATCCTACCAACAAGTTGCTGTGTCAACTCAGTACTCCCAGTGATTGGCTGGAGGAGCAGCCCTGATCAACAAAGTGACCATTGAGGGTAATGCATCACCCCTCCCTGGGCAAGAACTATACCTCCGAGAGGGAGAGAAGTTCTGTGTGGGAGGTGGGCAGAGGGTTTTTCCTTGGTAAAAGTACTTGCTCTGACATTATAACTGTATATCAGTGAGGAACTACCCTGTGTTGCCTGCAACAGCATTACATATTTGGGAGAGAAGCCAGCATTTGCTTTTAACCCCAAGTGAATATATAGGCCAGTTGTTATCCTTGTACATATGTAATTTCTCTTTTACTTACCTGTTCCGTTGTACTTTGTTATTAAGCCTTGTTGACACTCCAATACAGTCTTGCTGTTTATATATATATTTGAGTCTATGGGTGTGTGTAAATGAAATGAGGGGCACGTGTGCACAGCACTTTGCAGTGGGTTAAATGCTTTTGTAGTGCTTTAATGGTGTTGGTGTTTGCATGCATCGGTGGCATATTGCACATTAATTCTAGCCTCTGTAGCAAATTTGGCAGTGTAATGCACCTTAAATGACTTTGGGGTGCAGCAACCTAAAACACCTCTGAGGAGTTTTAGTCTGCTGCCCTATAGCCACAGAGCAAAGCACCGGGCTCTGTGCAGCTCAGGGACTGTGCAGGCAGCCTGACAGCAGCCCAGGAAGGCAGGCTCCACCAAAGAGGAAAAACAAAAAGCAGTGAGGCTGACCTTTCTTTTTTTTTTTCCCCCTGGAGCCTGCCTGCGTGCATGAGCAGCACAAGAACCTGGTCCTTTCCTCCGCAGCTGCAGTGCCCCCTGGTACCACCCGGGCAGGGTGCCTGCGCACAGGTGCTGCCTGGGGGGGGGGGGGAGGCGGGGCACTACTGCCACAGAGGGAAGCACCAGTCCACCCCCCTGCGGTGCAGGGACCATTCCACCCACCAGCACCTCGCCCTCCTCTCCCTGCCACCGGAGAGGCAGGTAAGAGAAGGGTGTACGCAACAACATGGGGGTTTACTTTGCCTTAAATTGAAGACCCCCCCACTGCAATTTAAAGCCCCCATTTCATCTACACCTGCCCTATGATTATTATATTTAGTCATTTAGGTGTGGACTAGAACTGGACTGGAGGTTTAGGTTGAAAGGGAGATATTAGGCTGCCTACTTTCTTACTGAGGCAAATTGAGTGAGAACTAACAACTCTCATTGTATAAATGAGTTTGTCCTCAACAGTGAGGTAAAGCATACACACAAATAATTGCTATGAAGCATTTTAGTTCTTGACTCCATTTTTGGGGCTGTTTCCCTCAATTACTTGTCATCCATTCTGAACACATATTGGGATACCATGGTGAAAATGGTGTTTCCAATTATGAAAGAAATGGTTAGGTGCCATCCATTTTATATTTGTCATTTGAGCTAAGAAAGTCTCCAGATGTCTTTCAGAAAGTATGGAGAGTAGGTTTTTAATATTGCAGGAAGAAAAATTGAATTTAAAAGTCTCTGATAGCAGAGGATCACTTGCCCATCAGTCACCTTCTTGGCATGGTTTATTGTGGGTGGATTCCAATCATTTCAGTAAAAGCATTTGAATGTGGAAGTTGCAACTACATTTTCTAAAGGAAAGGAAAATGACCCCAGACACTCAGCTAAAAAATCACAATATGATTGTAGCAGCCAATTCAATAAGACAATTTTGACAAGTTTAGTAGACCCGGGATCTAAAGAACAAGTGGTAGACTGTACAATGCCAATCATCCTCCAAGTTTTAGTAACTAAGAGAAGAAACTTTTCCCATGGAGCAAAATGGAGACAATAAAATGCAAACAAGTATAGGCCCCATTATATCTAAATAAACAAGGTAAGCAATGGCTGATGAGTAACTCCTATTTCTCAGGACCGATGTTTTCATTTAATTTTCAAAATAATGGAAACCTGTATCTCTTTTCTTAAATGTGCAACAAAACTTTCTAGTTGAAACCACAGGACAAAAATTGTTATTACTTTTAGTAATATTTAAGTTCAGAATTAGTGCATATTTGAAAGCATGCTCATTTCAAATACAGGTCAGCTTGCACAGAAACAGCTTTACTTTGTAAGCTTTTCTTTCCTGACTCCAGTGTAAAGTATCTCCAAGCATTCTGTGAATACCATTTTTTCACCTCTATTGTCTGTCTTGTGCAATAGATGATCAGATTAATATGATCAGATTGTTGCTGAGGAAAGGGGCCTTATTAAAAATGTCTGCATCCCAAGAGTAATTTCTGTATCCCATTAACATTGTCAGACAGTTTTATTTAAAATGTGGACTAGAATAGATCAAATATTATATTGCATAAATCTAGATTTCCAGGAGTATGCGAAACCCCCCCCAACAAAAAACAAGGAAATAAAAAAAATGGTATTCAACAAAGCGAAATGTATATTGTATTTATAAATAATGAATATGTTATATTGATTTATCATATCCCACCTCAATCTGTCCAGCTAGAATATACTTGTACAAACAAAATAATTTAAATTACAGTTGGAAGATCAGACTTGCAAGACAAAAACTCCACATTTCATACAGGAGCCACATAATAAGCCTGGCAATATTGCTCACTAACACTGAAACACAAATAACTCATACCTCTTTAATTTTAAAATATGTTGCTTGATTGGAATGTAGCATGGACTGATATGCTTACTTTAGCAAATAATGTCCTTCTGGACTGATACTGTGGTTGGCGCATTAAGTATGTGTACATGTAAACTAGGGGTCTACTGTGCAAATACTCTGTACTTAAACCTGCCACAGAATTTAGTTAAATAGTTCTACCCCTGCCTGTGGTGCATTTGCACCTTTGTCCCTCATCTCAAAGAGAAACAAAAACAACTTTCCCAACTCCCAATACAGACTGCAACTCAGATATGTGCTCTGGGTCTCTACTATCCTAATAGAGAAGTTCATTTAAAATATTTCCCGAAGGATCTCAACTTTTTCACTGAAAAAGAGGGGAAATCCCCTCCCTCCCTCCCCCCACCAAAACAAAACAGTGAAACTGAAAAAGATTATTTTGTAAGCATATTTTTCCTTGCTGCAATATGAGAAACTCCTATTCTTGCCAAAAAACAAGACTTCATTCAGTGGGGTGAACCTCAAACATTCAGAAATCAGGGGTTAGACCTTTCAAAATTATTAGATTTTTAACATAAGACTTTAAGACTGAATAAATTGTTCATTCCTTTTATTAGTCTACTAATTTTTTAGCCTTTTTTTTTAGAAGAACCCATATGTATTAACAAAACAAACATAAGAGTCTTACTATAAGGCAGTTAAGGCATGAATAAAGCTACGTTTTTGTTCATAGCTCCATCTAGTCGACTCCTAATGTAAATTTGAGCTCTGGTTCTCACAAAAAATGGATATATTACCTTAATACAATTTCTGTGACCACTGATGATAAATAATGTCAACACAATATTACGTGTATTTGAACCTAAAGCAAAGCCCATGGTACATTTTTGGTGATATGAGGGCCAGGAAATTCATTAGATAACTGTTATATTAAGATGACTTGTCCTTGGACATGTTCTTATATTCAGCTACTACATTGCATGCTAGAGTGCATCTTGATTACATCCTGGAGACTTGAATAAATTCTTTCCCTTCACCAGCTGTTGGTTCTTAGTACTTATGCAATTCACTGCACAATGCAAGCACTAATAAAATTGGTTTCCAATGCAGAGAACCAGTACATAGCAGAAAAGCAATGTGATTCATACTGAACTTCAAGCTAACCTAATTCATTTTGGAATATTTATACAGATATGATGAAATAAATTGTGAAGTCTTCTATTAAACAGCTATGTTGGAAATCAAGATAGGTTCTTGAAAAAAAACCTAGTGCAACGCTAGCTAAGGTTTCCTCTCTGTGCCTGCTCTTCCTTACAGGGTTATGTCAGTACTTGGAACACTGCAAGGGAAGGAAGTGCAGCTATGCAGTCAGTCTTCCAATGTGGTATTTTCCTTAATGCAGACATATCCCTGTTTTTCAAACCAAATTAGGGGTTGGAAAATATGTTTATATATAATTTAGAGGATTGGTGTGCTTTCTAGACTGTTTATAGGAACCCCCAGCAAAAATAAAATAAAATAAAATGTTACCATTTGTACTGTTTTCTGAAAGAAAGTATAAAGTATAAATCTTCAGACTCCATTCTGCCTTGATGAGCTACAGAAACCAGTTCTTTGTTCTTCCACAATTAGTGTGCATTTTAGTGTAAGAAATTTCGTTGTTACACTGACAGTTTGTAATTACAATGAACTGGTGCAGAAAATGGCACTTCAAAAATTTATACAGCTAATAAACTTCAAACAAATGCTTGAGAAGCTACTGTCATTATGGTCAATGTTTAACTTGATAATAAAAATAATTATTTTTATATAGGTAAAGATATTAATCTGATGAGACAATAATACCCAAGTAATTAAGTGTATAAAATAATTGAATTAAATAAGAACTAAAATCTGTAGCTAATACATTACTGGAAGATTCACAGATCCTTTTATTTTTCTGTGAATATAACATCATTCCCTATATGAAACACAAGTGTTTTGTGTGCAGTAATCACATTTCTATAATTTAAAATCTTGCTAGAGAAACTTTTCTGGTGGACTTTTTGAACTGCTTCAGGACCATCAACATCATCCACATCCCCACACTGTCCTGCACAGAGTAGTTCATAGTATATATACCTGAAGTACATATGCTTAAAAGTACTTCTCCATCATGCTGCAGGGCATTATAGATCACTGGGGATGGTTTATGAACAGTAAGGAGGGACAGGAGAACCTTCCCCAGAGTCACCCATTTCCCCCTTGCCATAACCTGACATAACAATTCCTCCTTTTAGTGTAACTGGGGTGCTTGTACATGCCACAGCATTTAATTTTCATCAATTTAATGAGCATTAAGCATTTTAAAATTGTTTATTTTGGGGCGCTGGGTTTGTGTTTGCATGCACTATGCTTTTGAACGAATTAAGCCAGGTGTGCAATTCCCCATAAATTCCAGTAGGGAAGCTAAATACCCATCTACTCCCAGTGCTGTCTTTCCTAATGAATTACAGCATGGGGCACATGTTCACCAGTAATTAATATCCCTATTACTCCACAGTTAATTAATCCCATGCCTCCACAGTTCCTGTCCCCACTAAGAGCCCCACATTCCACCAAGCCTCAGTAACCCCCAAACCCTGCCACTTACACCTCCCTGGGCTCCATCTGGTCTCTAGCAGGTGACCCCACGGTGATCCTGATGCCAAACCGTGTGCGTCATTCCCCATGTTAGAAACTAACGTAAACGTATATTTGATTTTTTTAAAACTATATATAATCAAATTGAAATACACATTCCCATGGGGTGAGTGGAACAGGTGATGCCCCATGTACTCATTGGTGATTGCAGCTGTTGGTGGTGGCGGCAAGGTGGACTGATGTGTGGGAGGCTGGGTGGGAGGTTGGTGTTGGGTTGCTAAAACAAACGTGTGCCATGAACGCTTTTTAGAAACTTTAACGGTATAATAATAGTATGGTATGTGTTACGGTAGTAACACGTTTGGTAGTTACTACTATGATTGGGAAATAGGTATATATGTACCCTCGTGAGAATCCAAGACAGATGCACCAAGCCCCAAAACAGATTGTTGTAACACTGCATGCTGGTACAACTTCTTCAAATTCTCTGGACATGACCATATTCTATGAAACACTGGGAAGTGCCCCCCTTCTGTAGATAAGCATCCCATTCCCCTACTGAAGGTCTGCATCCCCACCCTAAGTGATTTAAAGGAAACATGCCCCTACTCACTTTTGAAATTCCCAAAACCATGTCTCCCACAGTGGGTGCATTTGGGATGGCCCATGTCCCCAGTGAGTGACAATGTAGGATTGTTTTGGCAGCCAAATGAAGTCATGAGTCTCTGTGTTGCAGTGGAGTAAACACTGGTGCAGTCACTGTGTTATAATGCTGAAATGTACAAGGTAATTGGATGGCCTCTGTTCTGTGTGTGTCTCCGATAAGACAGTTTCCGGACACTGAAAGGAAGAGGAATGGCTTTTTACAAGTGGCTGTCAGAAGATGCTGATAGGGCATGGGAAAAGGATAGTTGTCAGGGGGGGACTAGGAAGGGTCTGGTTAAAATTGAAAACTAGGAAACAGTGAGGCATGATATCGACAATGCACAGGGATGATATTGATGGGACAGTCAGCTAGGATTGACCAGCTCAGGCTATGTCAATGGCATCAGAGCTGTCATATTTGAATGACATCCTGATCAGTCCTCTTGAACAGAAGAGGAATTCCACAAAATCATCCTGGACCTCCTATACCTCTTTCAGTTAGGGTGGGTGACAAAGACCAAGGATCTTCCTCCCTTCAGTCAGAGCCTTACAGTATTTGGAAGCCTGGGGGTTGATCCCAGAGTCAACAATAAATACAGCTCCTGTTTTTTGCAGGTATTTTTGAGGCAGAACAGTCCTTTTTGAAGCAATTCATTTTCATGCAGTTTTATTAAGAAGTGTGATTGGTTCCAACAAACGCATTGATTAACAGGTGTGATCATAACTAATTAAAGGAGAGAGGTTAGGTATAGATACAAAATTCTTTGATTTAATTTCTGAGGAGGGAGAATCAAATTAGTTGTTTAATATTATTTATTGAAAACCTCTTGTTTCCTTCATAATGTTTATAATTGTATTGCTGATTTTTAATTAAGCATAAATAATTTTACTGAGCAACACTTTTAATACTATTCATCATTCATTTAGTAGTTACAAAGGGCAACAGAAACAATTATTGAAACATACTTTTACAGCATGAGCCACAAGAGACCTTAGAAAGAACCTTACTGTCTAATTAAATACTCTGATGGGCTTATGACAAAAGTTACTGTAATAGATTAGACAGATTTATTGTTGTTCTTATTTCTGCTGTTATTATAATAAATATCCTATTTTTCTGGAAGATTTTTGTTGGATACCATTTCAGTAATTTACAAAATAAATATTTAAATGTTTGCTTTTTTTCCCTCTATAGTGAAGAATGGAGAATTTCATAAACAGAATAGGAGTTAGAAGACACATTGACTGATTAGGTATGTAGACAATTTATGTCTTAGATATTATACTGCCAGGTTCTTCCAAGCCAGAGTCCACAAGGCCCAGGACTTGGAAAACTTCTACAATGATGGAGGACATCAGCCCACTATTTGGGATTCTCAACTGGTATGAGATACAACTACAGTCCAGGAGGGGTCAATATCACTGCCAGTAACAGGACTGACCACCTGAAAAGCAAACTGAGAGCTCCCCTTTCCCTGGATCAGTCCACCTGTCAGTGCTGATCAGCTGAACTCCAGAGCCCAAGGCTGCCGAGTCTGTCCTTGTCATGTCAGCGACTGCAGTAGAACTCCTGGGCCAAATGCATGACCTCCACTTAGCAGCTCATGAGCTATACTCAGCTTTCCTTGCTTTGTACTCAGACTTTGGTGGACCTATTCCTTTGGCCTGAATGGAGACTTCCCATACTCTAATTCCATGTCTAAAAAGTCCTCAATGAGACAAACTGCCTCCTTAGGGTCCAGAACATGGTGTCAAAGTCCCACTCTTATTTGCCCACTGGGAGCATCTTTCTGAACTGTTTGACTGTCACCAGTGCCATGAGTTTCATGGGCAAGTCGGATTCTGCATTCAGTAACTGAGTGCATAGGTCTTTAGGGTGCTGTGCCACAACTCAGGGCCAACATCCAGGGGAACAGTCTCAGCCCAGAATGGCATCTGTAAGCCAAACAAGGAACTGTCTCAACATGATGGAGGCACAAGAGGAATGGCAAGAGGCCAATGTGGCTACAAAAGGAGCTTCTATGCAAAAGAAAAGCATGCAGGCAATGGAAAAGATTGGCTGGTCACCAAGGAAGCATATTAGGAAACAGCAAAAATCTGGTGAGACAAAAATCCAGGAAGGCAAAGACAAAGAAAGAGCTGCACCTGGTGAAGAAGTTTAAAGACAACAAGATGCTCTATGTATTTTGGCCAGGAAAAAAAGACCAAGAAAGCTGTGCACTTACTGTTTACAAGCCAGGGGAAACTCCTAACAGAAATGCAAAGAAGGCAGAGTTACTCAACAGGTACTCTGCTCATCTAAAAAAATTAAGTTAAAGTCAGACATCTAACATGGTTTACTTAGATCAGAAAGGGGGAAAGCTGAGATAGCTTTTGATGAGTCCAAATGAATTCAAGTCAACAGGGCCAAAGGAACTTCATCCCAGGGTACTGAAGGAACTGGCAAAATAAATATCAGAGTCCTTGGCAATGATCTTCATAATGTCATGGCAGGGAGGCTGAGTACTAGAGAACTGGAAAAGGGTAGGTATAGTGCCTCTCTTTAAAAAAGGCATAATGGAGGAACAGGGGAACTACAGATTGGTTACTCTCACCTCAGTGCCTAGGAAGTTACTGGAGCATTTCCTAAGGAAATCCATTTGTAAGCATCTGGAGGAAAAAAGGCTGATCACAAGCAGCCAGCATGGATTTATGGGAGAGAGGTTCTGTCAAACAAACTTGACAGTGTAACTGCTTGGGCAGATGAAGGGAATGCTACGGATACATATCTGAACTTCAGCAAGGCTTTTGACAAGGTCCCACACAACCTTTTCATAAACAAGTTAGGGAAATATTAGCTGGACAAAACTACTATATGATGGATAGATAATAGTAGATAAACTACTATATGATGGCTCAATAATAATACCCTTTGCTTGTGGTTAACAGGTCCATGTCAGAATGGCAGCAAGTTCTGAGTAGAGTCCTACAGGGGTCTGTCCTGGGCCTGGTGCTGTTCGCCATGTTTATTAATGCTTTGGATGCTAGCATACGAAGCTTCTTGAGCAAGTTTGTGGATGACATGAAACTGGGAAGGATTTTGAACACACAATGAAGGATGGGAAAACAATTCAGAAGGGCCTCAACAGATTGGAAAGCTGGGCTACAGCTAACAGGATGAGGTTCAGTGTGAGCAAATGCAAGGTGCTACACCTTCTGAAGGATAATAAAAAACAAAATACAAAATGGGTGATAGCTGACTGGATGACATCGCTATGGAAAAGGACTTAGTAGATTACATACTCAGTTTGGGTCTTCAGTGTGGTGCAGCTATATAAAATGTGAATATGGTTTTGTGATCCAGCAATAGAAGCATTAGGTACAATCAACTCCTGTGTCTTGCACCTCTCTGCTTGGCACTGGTAAGGCCTCATCTGAAGTAGTGTGTGCAGTTCTGGCCTCCACATTTTGAAAAGAACGTGGAGAAGTTAGATAGGATCCACAGGTGGGCAAGAATTATAATAAAGAGCTTGGAGAGCAAGTCATATGAGAACAAACTAAAGGTGTGAGGCATGCTGTGGAAAAAAAAAAACTTTTGGAAGAAGCACTTAAGAGGTGATATGATATCAGTCTACAAATAATACTTGAAGGTTCTCCATAAAGAACAGGAAAAGCACCCTTTCTTGCTGCAGAGAGGAGGATGTGGACCAATGGCTTGAAGTTACACCAAAGTAAGTTTGGAGTAGATACCAGGAAACTTCTTCACTATTAGAACAGTGAGGCAGTGGAATACTGGGGAAGTTGCAGAATCTCCATCACTGGAGGTGTTCAAGAAGAGGTTGAAAAGCTATTGGTTCACAAAGATCTAGGTGTCACTATAGCCAAGTTTTGCTATAGGTATTCTCCGTGCTTTTGCCCCCACCCTCCACTCCCTTTCTCCTATATGTGTCTGGATATTTTTATCCTCCCTCAGAGGCATTGGGTGCTGGCTGTAGCCAACACTGGGGAGTTTGACTAGTGTGCTAGTGCTCCTTCTGGAAGCAAAGCCAGAGGTTCCTGGTTAGAGGTTCTCCCCCTCCACTCAAGGTCAGACTGATAGCCATATTTGGGCTTGAGAAGGAATTTTACACTATGGTCCTATTGGTATGTATTGTGGGGTTTCTTGCCTCCTGTAGTGGCCTTTTACCTAGTATCTCTTGAGCATATATTGACAGCTTTATAGAAACTGGACACTGGCTTCCATGGTTCTCCTGTTTTACATGTGGCAGTTTAGGGCATTATGTTCATGTTGTATCATGGCTAGTGGTAATCTTAGTGGTTTAGATTAGGGTTGGGTAATTGACCAGTCAAATATCAATCAAAACCTATTAAAGAAATTGCTGGTAGGTCCACATAATACACAGAAAAGCACAAATTTCTCATTCAGAAGTGTCACAGAACAATAGAAAATCATATTTCTGTCAAGAAAACTACAAAAAAAGTAGAGTTTTTTTTGTTTGTTTCTCTGTAGATTTTCTATAGTCTTTGACCGACCGGTCCAAATATATGCAGTCAATTGAAGATATTTGACTGGTCAAGTGATCTGATCAGTTTGCCAAACCGAATTTAGATTATGGATTGTACAGAATGGTTTGGATAGGGATGATCCTATCGCAGGAAGGGGTATAGATTAGATGAGCTATGGAGGTCTCTTCCAGCACTACTTCTCTATGATTTTAAAATGGTGGACATAAAAGCAACATAACTTCCTCCAGACTCAGTTGTGAGAGCTCAGTAGGCTGCTTGAATTTCCCTGGTCAGGTAAAGTATCATCCTGGTAGCCCTATGCTCCTGAGGCCACCAATATGTCCAAGCCACCAGCTCAGAAATCTCTAAAATGCTTTTAGCTTGTCAGACCCCATTTTGGTAAGTGTTCCACCCCCTTCTGCTGGGATTAATGTAGTGGCATCCACATGTGATCTGGGAATTCACTTTTTCTGGCATTTTATGCATGAATTTCTGCTTTTCTTGTCACTTTTGCTGAAACTACTGATGCTGCATCTGAAAATACTCAAACGCATGCTCTTTTTGCCTGTTGCTGATTTAGCAGCTCCAGGTGCAGCAGTTTTCACAAGTGTCAAGAGGAACTGAAACACATTATGCTTAAAATGCTTGCTGCTGCTAAGGAAGCCCCTTCCATCAAGTTCAAGAGCATCTCAGGGTCCATTCTGCTGGCTCACAACTGATGGCTGCCAGCATTTTTCACCACTTATAAGTGCATTTGCTGTGCCTGATGCCATCAGATGGGCTTTGCCTCCTTAAGAGTCCTTCAGACTATCCAAATAATAGTTCATAAGCAGGCTTGGGACTTTACAACCCAGCTGTCTTGCTTTGCTCTCTTGGGAGCCCCTCAACCAGTCCTCATAATATGCAATACTCCTTGGTGCAAACAAATAAGAATCACAAACTTTCATCTTTTCTTAAGGTGGCAGGAGAGGGCTCATTAGCTCTGGATTTTAGTCTGCTCCCTGCATACAAACTGTTCCTTCAGTTAGAGAGAGCAATGAGCTCAAACTTTCACTGGGATTTTAACTGGGACCTAATCATCCACAACTGGACTCCCACCCCATGGCTGTCTGCCTTCCTCAAGAGGCCAGACCTCCCTATTGCAGTACTATAGAAAAAACATTGAGAAAGACAATTAAACTATACGAACTTCATCAGCTCACAGTGGTTTCTCCATAGATGTCCTATTTCTGTAAAGAGTATAATTTGGTTTCGTACATACATGAAGCACAATGCATATTATTTTAAACATATCCTTCCCAATCCAGAATCTCTTATTTTAAAACTGAAGAGGTGATACTCCAAAGTATAACACACTGGGCACATCTGCACAATGCTACATTGCTATAGCAAGTTGCTATGGTGACATAGCATCCACAGGTGTCTACACATAATCGCCAGCTAATTTGCTGTAGCAGCACACTCCGCCATTATAACGCACCACTATGGTGAGATAGTTGATAAAAATAACGAAGCACTGCACGTACATCACAATACAGGTGGTTACTGCACTATGCATTAGTACTTCCAGAAGAAAGTACTAAAGCACAGCAAAGCAACACTGTCACAATTAGCCTGTTAGTTTGGAGCACACTTACCTTGTCATATCCCCTTTTGAAAGACTCTGTCCTCCTTATAGATAAGTTTGAGGGCTTTGTGAATGCATAAAGATCCTCTTTGGTGACACTCACTAGAGGTGTTCTGCAGAGACGACATTCCAGACTCTTAAACAAGGGTGACAATCTCTTGTGACAAGCTGAGTTTAATGCCTGGCGGAAAAAAGCAGGACATCTGCACTATTTTCATCAGGGCCTGTATGAGACTGAAGATAAGCTTGCACAAGTTGAGGTCCCTAATGAGCTAGAGCCTTTTTATTAACTCGTGCATCTGTATTGATGTCCAGTCACCTGAAAGATGCCTGGAAAGACAATTCATCCCAGAGGTGCCAGGGATCTGCCTCCTTCAATCCACCAACTGTGGGCCATCACGATCAGCCTGAACTTATGAAGGTAGAGGAGGACGTGACAGAAACCCTGCAAGTGGATGCAAATAACTAGCTGTCCCGAGGGGGAGAAAAAGAACATCAACAAGTACAGTGCCTCTGTTTGTACTGTGGAGATACCCGACATTGGGTGAATCAGTGTTTACTTAAGTGTAAGGCATTTGCTTACAACCTCTGCTTCCTGTACTATATCTCCCCAGAGATAGGCTGGGTCTGCACTACAGAATCTCCCACTTGAGAGTCCCAAGTCCCCTCCAACTGCCCCACCTTGCTACAAAAGACTGAGTACAGTAGACAATGATGGATTCAGGGGCCTCTGGAACATTATGGCTATAGATTTTTGCCCAAACTCACCAAATACCCGTTCCATGCTAGAACCCACCTGACTTACTCCCCTTTATCCGTTCCAGTTCCACACGATACAGCTACTCTAGAAGCATCCACAAATACCACAGATAAACACTCCAGTTTGGATTCATCTGGTGTGTTCACTGCTTCGTCATTACCCCCTGGTTTATCTTGCATGAACTAGTGGTGCACTGGCAGAAAAGATAAATTTGTTTTAAACTTACACTATTAGGTCTGTGTGAAGTGGCTTCAGATTCAGATTTGACTGATTCAGGGGACAGTGATTTGAATCATTGTCCCTAATCAATTCAGCCAAATCTGATTTGGAGATTTGGACGCTGCTGAATTGCTCAAATCAAACAGGCTACATCCCCTGCCTGCTCTCCCAGCCCAGTCAATGGCTGCCACACCCAGCCCTAGCATCCCAACTCTTTAAAAGAAAGAAAACAAAGCAAAAACCCACACTTACTGGCTGTTGTCCGGGGGGTTTGGGGGCACTTAGGAGGGTGAGCAGGCAGGGGCTGGAGGTAAGGGATAGAGCCTGGTGGGGAGCTGCCCATGTTCCCCTCCCTCCTCTCCAGCCCTCCCTGCCACCCCCTACTTACTGGCATGGAGTCCGGGTTCATCTCCCTGTGGCAGCAAGTAGGGACTGCCGAAATCTCTGAAGCTCTCTGTATCTTTTCTGAATCAATTCAGAAAGCTTTGAATTGATTTGGACCTTTTTATTGGTCTCTTGATTCTATTCAGATTTGAAGATTTAGTCTCTGAATAGGGCTGAATCTCTTCCAGTCTGAATCGGCAGCTGAAGCTTTACACAGCCCTATCAGATACACCAGGTATACCTACTAGTCTTGGCAGGGGCCTCATTGATCCCTGAGAATACCCCTGATCCCCAATAAATTCCCTGTCACAATCCACAGAAAGCTGATACAAAGTCTAGCAATGGCTGTAATACCCCCAAAGTAGCAGGATCTCACTGGAGAGAAATCCCCTACTAAGTGTACTGACCCAGATACCACTCATTAAGGTCAGCGGACACCCAGCCCCTTCCCTTCTAATGGTTCTGGAGCTGCATTTAAGGAACTTTTCCAGCACCTGAGCCTTGCTACACACTATATGGGTCCCCAGCCTCTGAGTAGCTTCTGTTTTGGTGACTTTCCTAGTTCCTGACCCTGCCTTCAGCTCCTCCTGGGTTTGTCCCCACATACTTTTCTCTTCACTTCAGCTTGGCTTACTCTGTGGATTGTCCTTTGGACTTGGTAACTAGGTGTCTGAGTCCCAGCTTCTGACCATGGCTTGACATTTGCTTCCTGACTTGCAACTCTTGACCCCTACCTCTGCACCCCTCAGTTCCATACCTAGCTCAACCCACTAGGCTGACTGTGCTTTTCAAGTGACTCTAAGTGACCAAGATATTTTTTAAGTTGAACTTCTGGAGGGCCTACAATTTGGTCTGAATGTGTGAGATAGATGAATGGAAGACTGCTTTTTGGACCACATATTGTCAACTTTAAATATGTAGTTATGCTCTTTGGACTCTGTAATGCTTTCACCACATCTCAGCACTCCTTGGTTTGCTCAACTTGGCCATTTCATTGGCCTTTTTTGTGGTCTGCATAGGCTATCTTCCCTCCTAGACATCTTCTCCCAGAAGTCTGTCCTTTTAGTTCTGCCTTTTACCTAGAAAGGTGATGTAAGACTCTTGCAAGTGTGGCCACTTCACCCTGTAACAGGCACATTCATCTACTTGCACAAAGCTAATGCACCACTAAAGCTTCATGATATTGTTTCTTAAGGGCCTCAGTATTTAGCTTAGTAAAAGTCCAATAATAAACTAGTTAGAGGTAAAAGACAAGTCTTCTACCAGATGTGTATTGGGTGAGAATAGAAGAAAAAAATGTTCTAATAGACAAAGTTAAAAAAAGAAATATTTATGAAAAAGCCCCCCATACATTAGCAATTTGTTTTTAAATCATAACACTAAGAAATCTGATTAAAACAATCAGGACACAATATCTATTATATTACAAGGCTCATCTACACTTTGCCCTACAGCAATGTTGTCTACTGTGCCGTGTTTTAGTACTTGCTTTTGGTAAAGCATGTCACAGTAACCACCAGTACTGTGCCATATGCACAGCACACAGTTATTTTTAGTACCTACTTTGCCATAATGGTGTGCTATAATAGGTGAGTGCACTGCTATGGCAGAGTAGCTGCTCATCACTTGTAGGCCCCTGTGGATGCTATGTTGCTATAATGTGTTGCTACAGTGATGTAGCATCACATGTAGATGTGCCCACAAAGGGGCACATGTTTTTAAATTGTGGTTTCATTTAAATATTGAAATCTAAGCTGCAATAACAAAAAGAGTTTTAAAAGTTAATTTGTAAATGTGTCCTTTAAAAATATTTCTGTTACAACATGAATATATTTAGATACTCTATTTTTAAACTTGGGAAAAATGTTTTGAAATCACAAAATTCATTGATATTTAGAAAAAGATTGAGGATTTAAAATGTGCGTGTAATTCTAAAACTGACAGGAACCATTTAAAACCTCATCCAGGACCAGTGAAAGAGCTGACATCTGTTTTAAATGCTAATGATGTAACTGACATTTGCAGGGATTTTATTCCAAAAGGTAAAGAAAATACATGACTTAGTCAAGTGCTAACCTTTTATTTCAAACTATACTAAACATCAGTTAGGCTTTTAAACATCATTAACAAATAACTGCATGCCACATTATTTTAAATGGTCTTTCTGATCACAGAATGGTTGCTTTCTTTTTCCTTACATTAGCACAGTTCCTATCGATGATTTAACTATTTTTAGAGTGTTATTTTTTCTTCCAGAAATGAAGACTGAAAAGGGGGAATATTGGGCACAGTTGTGCCTGGTAAGTCCCTGCATGCGTTGAAAGGAATGGGATTAGTCTAGTAAGACTAGATGCAGTGTCATGCTTTGCACTTGATGTAGCTCAGACAGAAGTCTGCCTGGAACACATGGATGACCTCTCTTGGAGTACACAAGGTGGAGTACTTTCCACCCGAAACAAGGCACTTTCATAAATTATGGAAAACTATGAAAATGTGAAAATAATGCTGCCCTCATCCCACAACCTTTACAGGCAAAACCTAGTCCCATGCAAGGATAAAAACCCTTTGGAAGGGTCAGTACCTCTTGCAATATTTGGTATGCATACAGGGCTGGCTACAATCAATAGTAACTTTTAAGATTTTTTTTTTTTTAAAGTACAAACAGATATTAAGGGGCACTTGTGCCTTTAGCATTGACTTGGAGGAGAGTGTGTTTGTTAAACTCCTTCATTAAAGACCATCAACTGAATTTTATAAAATGTTGAATGAACTTAGATGCATTGGAAAACTGTGCGATACTTTTTGGCAGTTAAAATGTCATGACCGATGTTTCCAGTATTACCTTGATGATACCGAGAACAGAGCTTTACACACAATTGGTAATTCTGACCTCCAGTGTATTCTGAAGGATAATGATGCTTGGGCTAACCATATTTTTCTCCATACGACTTAACCGTATGTATCATTAACTTTATTAAATGACCCATTGCTCTTAAATTATGGACCAACTTGAAGCATTGGGAATATTAGCTTATACTATTCCCTTATTAATCTTATAAACCCCTTTCAAATCCTTCATCATCATATAATTTTAGTTTTGGTAATGTCCTCTCATGTGTAGGCATTACCCAATGAGTGAGGTAGGAGTAGGGCATAACTGAAACACACTGCCATCATACTATAGTCATGCCTCAGGCTTCCCCTGCTTATGTTTTCTGAGAGTCCTCATCCATTTTATCTGAAACACATTGGCAAACCCAATATCCCAGCAAAATGCAAGTGGTTTTGCCCCCCTTTTTCTTCAATGCCCCAGTAATGAAAATGCCTTTCATTTCAAATCTTGTCTAACTTAACTTCAACCATGTAGTTACTCCAATTTAAAAAATCATCCTGTAATGTAAATCAAAGCTGGATTAGCAAGGCCACCACTCCTAGCCACCACTGGAGCCTCCACTTCATTGCCCCCTTTGGGTGCATCCACACCTTCAGGCATGTGCACTTGCAGCAGCTCAATTAGAAGCAGCATAACTTTGAGCCATGGATTTTTACCTTGATGCACGTGCCCAAACATACACTTTGGTGTGGGGCAAGTTGTGCCACGTGGGATAACATAACCATGCCCAGCTCCTCCTGGATCTGCAGCCAGGGGGAGCTAGAGCCTGGGACCAGCACCTGTGCTGGCCCCAGCAGTATAATAAAAGCTGCCCCGGCAAGCAGGTCAAGGCTACTCACTCTCTAGAGCTTCTGGGGAGGAGCCTCTGGCAGGAAGTTGGCCATGCCTCTTCTTGTCCCAGGCTGCTGCTACTTGATCTCAGGATCTTCTAGGGGTGGGGGAAGTAGATCATGCATCTTTCTACTTTTGGCTGTTGCTAGCCTACTCTCAGGAGTTTCCGGGGAAAGTCAGCTATGCCCCTATCTGCTTCAGATTGTTATTGCTGTTGCTAGCCCTCTCAGAAGCTTCTGGAAGGAAGCTGGCCATGCCCCTTCCTGCATCAGGCTGCTGCTGCCACCATCCCCCTCATATGGGGGGGGGGGTTTCTCTGCTGCATGCAATTGTCCCCCCTTGGGGAGGTGCTCACTGCACCCCAGCAATACACACCAGCAATAGACCCCAGCTTTTGCACCCCTTGCTGCCTAGCCCATTACCAAGCCACAGTCAGGGGATAGCCTGGAAAGGGAGCCTGCTCTGCCTGTGGACCCCTCCCACCACTATCACTGCCAGAGCCTAAAGGTACCTTATGTGCCTCCACTGCTTTGTCAGGCCACCCCGCACTTTCACCTCCACTTCTACCTGAAGCACACCTCGAGTGGCTGAATTGGATGGCTGCTACCACGGCTGCAGCTGCTGCCGCCTTTCGAGAGAGAGGGAGATTCCCTGCTGCACCAGCTTGCACCATGCAACACCACACCTACACTGGATTACTTCCTAACTGACTGATTATTCCTGCACTTCCCTACAACTGCCTCACTGCATCTGATCCTGTTTTGTTTCCCTGCTACTGTCCTGTAGGGCTGTGCAAAATTTTTGCGAGTGTTTCATTTTGAAGCCCTTTTGATGTTTTGAGTTCAAAACAGCAAAATTGAAATGCAATAAAAGGCTTTAAAATAGCTTTGAAATTAAATGAGTGCACTCAAAACATTTTGAAAAAGTTTCAAAATGTTTTGAAGCAGCTCATTGGCAGTAGGCAGGGGGAGAGCCAGGGCTGTGCTGGTGCAGCTACTCAGAGTACAGACCTGGCTCTCCCCTTCCTCCTGCCACCGGACTTCAGTCTGATCAGCTCTGCCAGCCCCACTGAGCTGAATCAGGCATTGGGAGGTCGAGAGCCACTAGCCAGGGCTGTGCTCTGAGTGGCTCCATCACCAA
The DNA here is from genome assembly GCF_052110815.1 of Crocodylus siamensis. Classification (NCBI taxonomy): domain Eukaryota; kingdom Metazoa; phylum Chordata; order Crocodylia; family Crocodylidae; genus Crocodylus; species Crocodylus siamensis. Next base: position 57,148,662 of record NC_143399.1, read on the forward strand.
CTCTCCCCCACCTCCTGCAGCTGGGCTGAGCTTAATGGGGCTGGCAGAGCCACTTGGAGTGCAACCCAGCAGCAGAAGGTGGGGAGAGCCAGAGCTGCACTCAAGAGTGGCTCTGCTAGCCCCGTGGAGCTCAACCTACTCTCCCAGCACTGCTGCACTCCTCCTGGGGGCTTGGGCCTCCAGATCTGTATGCAGGATGACAGAAGGCTGCCACTGCTGCCTGGTACCAATTGCAGCACCAGTTTTCCCGGTGCTGGGCACAGGCTGTGCCCAGCACTAGTCCCAGGTGGCAGCAGCAACCTCCTGTCATCCTGAGTGCAGATACAGGGCCCAGACCCCTGGGTCCCACCTTGTTCTCTTGCCTCTCATTCCTTGATGTTATAAATTGACAAGGAGATGCCCTTGGAAGATAAATAAATGTGTGGGGGGAGGGGAGGGTTCTTGGAATAGCAGGCCCTTATCTGGGCTTAGGCCCTCTAGCCTTGTCCCACTTTACCCTGGCTGGGCCCCACGGCCTGGGATCCGTTATCATGGGACTTCAAGCTCCTGTGCTCCAGCTACACCTTCTGGTTCTGGGCCTCATGGGAAACTAGTGCCATCTTAGTTAGTGGGGGGCATGTGCCCCCCAGCAACCAGTCAGCAACTGGGGGTTCCCCCCATGGCTGATGTCACTGACCAGGGGGGAAGGGGGAAGTCCCTCACAGCCAATGTTGCCAACCAGGAAGTGGCTGCAGTACTCCTGGAAGTGGCCATAGTGCTTCATCCAGCACTCCCTGGCCGGCACTCTCAGGGGGGCACCAGCAGTCCTGCCTGCCCCTCTGTCTATCACATAAATGGGGAGATTGGTCTTTCAGGGGGTGCACCAGCACTCAGTGGGTGCACATGCACCCTGTGCATGCGCTATACAGTCACCACTGCTGAGCATTATAGCTCCTGCTCTGACTCTCATGGGCTCTGGGCTCCTCAGCCCTTGGTCTCACCTTTGCAAGCTTTAGGCTTATGCCTCAGTCTTTGCCATCTTTTATCAATCCCTACTGTCAGATACTAATAGTTTTTCTTCAGCATGTGAAAAGCTGCACCCATGCAGTCCCTCAGGTCATAGACCTGGGAAGGGCTTTATGATGAGGGCTCCTATCAAACCCCTGCAGCCTCTAACCTTTCCCTTTTAGCTATGCCTGGTCCTTCAGTATAAACAAAAACCCAAAATATAAGTGTCCACTCCAAAATAAAGGGCTTTTCTCACAGAGTTAATCTTGTCCTGCAGCAGCCCTCCCTCAAATGCCCATAACAATTATCTGTTCCTGTTCAGGATTGAGAGTTTCTTTCAATTCCTCTGCAGCTCAGAATCCTTCCTTTGGACCACCTGGCTGTCTCCTGGAGTCCTGCCTCCTGCAGCTAGACAGCCCCCACTAGTTCAGGACTGGTGCTTATAAGTCTCTTTTAGGTCACCTGACACTCCAGTTCTACACCCAGGTCTATCAGTCACTTCTCATACCTGGGATGGGTGGCCATTTCATTCCAGGGATCTTTGCCTATGTTAGAAGGGGGAAGGCTAGTTATCCCTTGGACTCCCTCTCCCTTTTAGTAATGAGGTAAGGGCCCTGTTACACAACCTTCAAAATGTTTTCCTCTCAAATAATTCCTCTCAACATAGTTTTATTACTTAACACACATTCTCTCACTGTAAGAGGCAGGGTGGAAGTCCTCCACATCTCCCTCCCAAGTGAGAGCCCTAACTTCCAAGCTACAGGGTATTTTAGAGTATACAGAAACTAATGACTTTGGGCCACTGTTCAGAAGAGAATTAAAATGCTATTGAGCCAAAACAGGAGTACAAAAAGCATGGCTCTGCAGTGCTGAGGCCATTTGGATTGGGAAAAGTTCTACATTGTATTTCCTGGTCCCAGAAAAAAATGTTTCTGCATTCAATTCAGGTGACTGTTTCATGCAGTAAAATTCAAGCTTCCAGTATCTGAATTTGAGGGGAAAGTGACAGTTTGCAAAAATGTAAAGTAATTTTGCATCACTTGATCTGGCAAAAATTACCCCATACAGAATGGGGGATAAGGCACTAACAAATTTATCTTCAAGTACTTTAAAAGATGATAATACAGTAATATATTTAGATTAATCCTTTCACTATCTTTCTGCCATGGGATAGTTTTATGTTTATAGGATAGGAATTTCATGAATGTCAAGTCCCATGAAACTCCATAAGATTTTCTTTATTGGCCCCTTTTAAAATCTTGAAACTTACAGATTTCTTTTGAAATAGAATACAGATCTATAGGAACAATTCTAAACACATATTCTGTTATGCATTTTACAGAGCATATTGTAGACCTCAATGAAAGAGATCATTCTAGAAAAAGGGGCTGTTAAAGAAAAGTCCAGAAGAGATTACTAATGGTACATGGATAACAGAGAATATGTATTAGTATAGGTACACATTTTACTATACTATATAAGGATCTAAAAGAGGCTTCAGTGATTATTTTAGCACAAATGGAATGACAGATACGGCAGCGTAACTCTGACCTGGTTTTGGTTTGTATTTCACTATTTTGACGCTCTTTTCCCTTTGTACTTCATTGACAGAAAGCCTGATTACTCAAGATCTGGGGTAACGTTTGTTCACCAGAGCGCCCCAAGGGATGACTAGGTCGAATGGTCACAAACTCCTGCAAGACCATTTCAGGCTGGACATAAGGAAGAATTTCTTTACTGTCCGAGCCCCCAAGGTCTGGAACAGTCTGCTAGCGGAGGTGGTTCAAGCACCTTCATTGAACACCTTCAAGACTAAATTGGATGCCTATCTTGCTGGGATCCTATGACCCCAGCTGACTTCCTGCCCTTTGGGCAGGGGGCTGGACTCGATGATCTCCCGAGGTCCCTTCCAGCCCGGATGTCTATGAAATCTATGAAAGATTTTATTTTTCCAAAACTGGAGTGAATTTTACCTTTTGAAAATTATCCCAGGCAAGATTTTTTTTTTTTAAATGTGTTCATGTATTATCTAATTTAAGGTCAGTGAGGGACAAATATCCCCATTTGCCCACGTGAAGCCAAGTATAAGAATCAAATTTTAAACCTATCTCCCAGGTGGCCTTGTTTCACTATCATTACTGACAGGTTTTCAATTGCTTTATTTATTTATTTATTTTGGAAAATGTTGAATGAGTTGATAAGAACGTAACAGAATTATGGAGTCATTAAGCAAGCAAAAGGTCAAGTAACCTGTTGTTATCTATAATTAAATCGGATCTGTAGCTAAATATTAAATATATTTTTACACAAAGCATTTACTCTTTTTCTTGATGGTCATAAATAAACACATTTTAAATATCAAGTATATGAATGATCACAAAAGACCAATAAATGTGACAGAGTACTTTTAATATTTTAATAAATACAACTACTTTGTAACATTTAGTAATACAATCCAGAATTATTATTTTTTTCTTCAGTAGAATAAAATATATTTCCAGCTTATTGTTTTTTCCACTGAAAAATGAAGATTCAGTAAAACTGAAATATTTAGCATATATACACATACACATGTATAGAATGTTTCATTTTCACTGAATTACCATTTTTTCACTGAATCACTTGATATACATTAACAACAAACATTTGCAGATTTATTTTTTTCATTTTGTTTCTTACATTATAAATAGGTCAGGTTGATTAACCTGAATCAAGGCACTGCGATATTTGTATGAATAATTTTTATTCTGTGTTGAGAGAAATCTAAACTTACATTCCAGTACAGGAATCAGAAATTGTTTCTTCATTTCCTAGCCACACACATATTACTGAAGTTGTACTCAATGGACACATCCACATGAGTGTGCATGTGCTTTTTGCCCCATCTCAAACCCATTTGATGTGTAACCACAGGCACCTGCGGGAACAAAAAAATGTTCCCTGTGGAGAGAAAAATAGACCTCTGGATATCCAGGGCTCTAAAAAAAAAAAATGTATAAAAAAGTGGCTGACCATGCCCTGACCGTGCCCTGAGGCAACCAGAGGCTGGGTCCTCCATGGAGATGCTCTGGCTGCCAGAGTGTCTCTATGGTTGGCCCTCACCCTGGTGCTGAAATATGCAGCTAGCGAGGCAGCGTGTTTCAGGACCAGCGCTCCGTTGCCAGTACTAAGCGGTAAGGAGGGGGCAGGGGAACATGGGGGGGAGGATCCCAATGGCTCTGCCCACTCCCCCAGCCCCCTTGACCCCCACTAGCCCTCCCCCAGGTCCCTGACCCCTGCCAGGGCTTGCCCCTCCTCCTGCCAACCCCTCTGAGGCCTCCAACCCCTGACCTGGCTGGCCCCTGCCCCTGCCAGCCCCCCAGAGGCTCCCAACCTCTTCCCTGGCTAGCCCCTCCCCCTGCCAGCTCCCCCGAGGTACCCCTACCCCTGCCAGGGCTGGTCCTTCCCCCCACCAGCCCCTCTGAGGCCACCAAACCCTGCCAGAGCCAGCTTCTCCCCTGCCAGCACCCGAGGCTGGCCCCTCCTCCTTTCAGCCCTCCTGAGGCCCCCTCCCCCTCCCCTGGATGGCCCCATCCCCACAACAACCCTCCTGATCCCTGCCTCCCTACCCCATACTTAAAAATTAATAAGTAAATAACCCAGCACTTACTGGCAGTTGGAGCTGCCATGTGGCAGACTGGGGCCCTGCCCACACAGTATGGGCCAGGGTGACAGCCCCAGCAGCCCCAGCCTGAGCCCTTCTGGCCCTCTCCTGTCCTATGCTTCCTGGGGGGCTCTGCTAGGAGGCCCTGGAGACTGCCCCCCACCCTGCTTCTAAGGTAACCAGAGGCTTCTTTTCCCTCATTTTTTGGGGGGGTCTGTTTTGTTTTTTTTAAGTGATGGTGCCTGGGGTTGTGGGGGTAGCATTGGGGACCTGGGTGGGCAAGTTGGGGGGGTGAGGATGGGTGGGGCAGCCATTGGGGGGTCTGGGGGAGCAGGGGTGGGGCTGGGTGGGGCAGCCATTGGGGGGCTGCAGCAACTGGTGGGCCAGATGGGGCAGTAATTGGGGGACTGGGGTGGGTTATGGCAGGCCTTGAAAGGGGGGTGGTAGCCCTGATGGGGGCCATTTTGCACCTGTTGGGGGCTCATACCCCTTGTGTGGGGGTTGAACCTCCTGTTGGGGGGCTATATCGCTTGTGAAAGAGCTGAACTCCCTGTTGGGGGGACAAACCCCTTGTTTGGGGGTTGAAACCTGTGTTGGGGGGCCAAATCCCTTGTTGGAGGGCATACTCCTTGTGTGGGGGTTGAACCACCTTTTGGAGGGTTGTACAGCTTATGAAAGGGCTGAACCCCCTGTTGGGGTGTCAAACCCCTTGTGTGGGGCCCATAGTCCTGTGGGACTGCAGCAAAACATGTATTCATTAATTTATAAAACATGTATTAAGAGTTCACTTTATTATTATGATAAGAGACTTGCTTTAACACTGTAGATATATCAGTAAAACATTGCCCGACTGATCACTGTCTCTTTCTTGCTCTCTGTCTTTATAGTGGTCTTTTGTTTTACTTGTGGAGAAACATGGATTTGAGGGTATTTTACAGAGTGACTTTGGGATTTTTTTTATCAGGGATTTTTTGGTTTTCCATTACAGAACACCAGAATTCCTGCTAGGGAGGGCAGTGGCAGGACCTTTCTTGCTCAGAGCTGGCACCTTGGACCCATCTGGCTGTGGCTGACCTCCTGGACAAATGGGTCAGGAGGACATTCTTTGACAGTTCAAAGGAGGCCACCACACCCAGAATGTCTTCCGGGTGATAGCTGCCCAGATGGCTGGGCAGGGGCACATATGGCAGTAATGCCACACAAAGGCCAACCCTGAAACTGCAGTCCGCTGGCAGCTGGCCCAGAGGGTCAGATGCCTCTACTGGCTCTGCAGTCTCCATCTGAGTCTGGCAGGTGGACAGCAGATCACAGCCAGGCAGCAGCCCCCACTGCCAGACTGCTGCAGTGGGTAGAGGGTGCAGAGAACTCTCAAGGCTGCTTCAGCAGTCCAGCCGGCACAAAGGGTAGTTTCCCCAGGTACCAGTTGGCTGGGCCCCAGAAACTCCTGAGAGCTAGTAGCCCTGAGCTACTTGCTAGGGTGGCTTTTTATACTGCTGGGGCCAGGACAGGGTAGCTTTTTACACTGCTGGGGACAGCACAGGTGCTGGCCCCAGGCTCTAGTTCCCCCTGGCTGAAGGTCCGGGAGGAGCCCAGCAGTGTTATTTTGCCCCAAGTGGCACAATTTGCTCCACAACAAAGTGCATGTACAAGTACGTGCGCCGAAGCACAAAGCCCCAGCTCAAATTTGCACCACTTCTATTTGAGCTGCTGCAAGTGCACGTGTTTGCATGTGTGGACACGCCCAATGAGTGCATCTACATGAGACAATTAACTGCTCAGTAGTGTAGTTTACTGTGCAGTAGGCATGTGCATCTACTTGTGCACATGCTTACTATGCAGGAAACCTCACTAACCATGAATAAATTTTCTCCCTGAAAATACATAAAGCAAAATCACTCAAGATTAGTAACAGCACAGTAGAGTTCATTTAGATGCCTGGCCCAGAGCAAATCTGCTCCTGGTCATCTGTCCACCGGGGTTGGGAAATTGCTCCCTGTCCCTGGCACCTGACTGCTGCCAGGTGAGGGTCCACCACCAGAGCCCAGCTGGGGATTGTGTCCCTGTGGTCTGAGCTCCTGCTCTGAGATCATGATCAGGAAATGGGGGTGGGGAGATAAAGCATTCACCATTGGCATATGGGGTGCTGGGAGATCCTTATCTCCCTGTGACATCTCTGTGACTCTGGGGCTGGCACTGGGAGTCCCTTATCTCCCAGTGCCAGCTCCACGACCATGGGGCCCATGCTGGAAGACCCCAATCTCCTGGCTCAGCTCCCCATCCTGTTCCCTTCCCAGCTCTGTGCACATGTGGGGTGGGGGCTGGGAACTATCCTGGTCAAGGACAGATCCCAGCCCCATGCCCTCTTTGGGTGATCAAGGCACAGGGATTGGAAAGAACTGCAGGGGTGGGGCAGGTCCCAGCCCCCTGCTGTGATCTACTGGTGGGCCAGCTAGCAGCTGGGGTGCCTGAACTAAAGATCATCCAATGAGCTTCAGTTCAAATGCTCCTGCTGCTATTTTTAAGCTTAGGGAGGCAGGAGACTGCTGGAGCACAGTAACTGCCATACTCCAGAAAACTCAATTTATCAAGTGCTCCAATGTGCTGGAGTTCCAGCGCATTGGAACAGCCCCCACACTTATGTATAGGCACTCTCAGTGATGCTTTAATGCACATTAGTGTATTTTAATGTGCATTAACTAAATAGCACAGGGCTCCCATACACGTGCAGGGAGACTGGTCTGATGCACTGTAATTACATTGTGTCAGAGCAGACTCGATTAATCAAGTCTGCTGGAGCGTAATTACTGAACTCCAGAAGGCTCCAGCATCACATGTATCAGCTTCCCCCCCACTTAAAAATGGTGGCAGAGCACTTTAAACTAAATCTCGTTCAATGAGCTTTAGTTCAAAGCACTCTGCCACCATTTTTCAGTGCAGGGAAGCTGATACATGTGATGCTCCAGGTGCTTTAATTAGAGTGACTCTTAGACCTGTGCTAATTAAAGTGCTCATCCTCTCCCCCCTGCCTCACAGAGCACATCCTATAAATGCACTGTTTTGTAGTGATGCTTTAATGTGCAATAAAGCACATGTGTAGACTAACCCACTGTATAATAAATATGTTCTTGTAAAAGTTCCATTTGGTTCATAGACATATATGAGGGCCTAATGATTTTCTCACCCTTGCATTAATCAGATAGTGAGTGAAAGGAGTGATGTACAATTACTGCTGGTTTTACCGGAGAATTGGTAAGTGTTATGAGTTTCCCAAGCCATTGCTTCTGAAAACAATAATAACCTTCTTTTTCATTCTTTCATTTCCCATATCAACAAAAACACTCAAAAGTACCCATTATTTATACAAGCCAATATTCCTGTCTTGAGGCATCTATAGCAATTTATAATGATATTCGTCTGCATCATTGGTTTTCAACCTTTTTAAATTTGTGAACCCATAAACATTTTGGAATGGAGGTGCGGATCCTTTTGAAAATTTTGAATGGGCTTTGGACCCCTTTGAATTTTAAGTATGGGTATTCACATGATTTTGATTGATTATAACCATCTTTCATGGAGCTCTTAGACACAGTCTGCAGACCCCATGGGTCTGTGGACCACAGGTTGAAAGTTACTGCTCTGCATTTATTAGCTTTCATTTTTAAGTACTTAATCAATAATCCAGAGATGCTACTTATATTCTTGACAACAACTCAAAATCAGAGTTGGTTGAATAATGTGAAAAGGTATTTAAAATATTAAATAAAATCTACATACTTAAGTGGACATTTGCTGCAGCCTATGCATTCACTTTCTTCAAACCTTTAGCTGAATGACATTTTCAAGGCAAGACAATTTTTACAGGAAAAAACTGTGGTGCAAATATATATTCATATAGTGTTTTTGCTGTACTTGTGATAACCTTGAAACCAGAGAACAGACATAGTACCATGTGATTTACGCAACTAATCACACAACAAAAATGGTGAATTACCAGTAGTAATTATGCAAAGCAATAGTCACAGTGAATAGATGGAATTTATGGACTGAAATCTGCAGGCACTCTTCAGTGAATAACTTTTGAATAACACATTCATAAAAGTCAAAGCCTTCTTTGTGGATATTTCTGCTACAGAAGAAAGGGCTAAATTAGTTTAATACGCTACTGCAAATAGTTTGCCCAGCTTACTGAAAGCTAAGTCAAAGAGACCCTTACTGGTGTTTCTTTGTAACAGGAGCTAAACTTAATAGAGCATTTGGGATATTAATCCCACTATAACCAGAAATGAAGTCTTATTCCTTTTCTATGTATCTTTTCACTAATGCCCCAATACTGCAAATTTGCCTGAAGGACCAGAACCCAGTGAAGCTGGTCCAGGATGTTAGTTTCAGTCATGCAAAGGAAGCCACATGCACAATCCCTTTTAATTTAATGGAGCAGTATATGAGATGAGATTAAGAGCAAATTTAAGGATTCTCTGCTATTTTGTAAAATGCTCTTGCAAGCAATTAAGTCAGCTACAGAACTCAGTAGTGCCCCAGGACTTCACTCCCTCACATTTAACCTTGGGTGAGGCTGAGGCTCTTTGACCCCAGCTTTCTTAGTTACCTAGATTATGGCCTATTTACATAGCTTCAGTGTTGAAAATACACAACACATGGGAAGATATACTCACCAATATTTTTTTCTAAGTCAATATGTGAAATTTTTAAAGAAGCATACAGACATGTAAGCATATGAAAAAAAGTAAAGTCAAGCTGTGATTTAAAAACAAATCTTATTTAAGATTTAGGGGCTTTGTTTAAATCCATCTCACTCCATGCCAGTCAGTCTTGGAACAATATGAGAACCGTACTGTGACCAAAATAGTATCCAAAGGTTCCTGAATGTGTTAACCAAAGTTCATTTAACCTAGTGGGAGAAAAATCTGTCTTATTTTCTTATTTTTTCTTCAGTGTTGAAATATCAATCCTTCTGAAGCTGTAAAAGTATTGATGAATGCTTATTTAATTTAATTTATCTTTAACTAGACCTCTTTAAAAAGTTTGACCTTGGAAATGATTGCATTAATTTTTATCAAAGACAAAAAGTTGCCCCAAACTACGTTACGTGTTTGCAACTGTTCATACCTCAGCTAGAAACTTACGAAGACCTGACTGGTTTAATTAAAGCCCAGTGGTGACTTTAGGTGTTTGTAAACCCAGTGGTGAGTAAGATGTTGGGAGATTCATTTTGCAAGACATTTTGAAAATGTAAAAAGTAGTGTTTGGACACTTGACATTGAGTTTCCCCTCTTCTCCTTCTCTTCTTCGCCCCCTCCCCCACCAACCTTGAACATAGTCACCAAAAAACCCCCAATATTGGTCTTCCAAGAACAGTACTATGTGAGCAGCAATTGGGTAATAACTGTATACATTTTGCTCATTTTCACCATTGAAATCCTGACATAGTCCAACATTTTTGGTGCTATTGTTGCCCATTTTAGTGGGCAACCGTTAGGTGGTAACCAATTCTTACGGAAGTTACAGAAGTCTGTGTGTGACTTAAGACTTTTTATGCAGAAATATTTGAATGTTAAAGAGAAAAAAAAGCAAATACTTTTTTGGTGGCTAAATAAAGAGGATTACCTTCCTAAATCTTGACTATGGAAGGGAAATAGTCTTCTATTTTATTTCATAAATTGTTTATACAAACCAGAATTTCAGTATCTGGATGGCCAAACTCACTTTCTTTGGAATTTTGCTTCAGAACTATAGAACATCCAGAAGTAAAATAATGTGTTTTTTCCCCGTGTTAGTACCCTTAATTCTGCTTGTAACATGGATTAGACTCTTGCTGTGACCATAAAATAATGGTGCTCATTTCTTGTTGTAGCAAGCATGAAAACTGTGGTATGGGATTGGGATTATATTTTTACATCAACCATTATCTTCAGTAGAGGACTGGTATTCATTTTTTAAAAATAAGGTAACGAACCAGTAAGAAAAACACAGAGAATTTGGTATTTAGGATTTTTCTGTCAAGCTTACATGCTCTACTCTAGTTTTATTTCAGGCGATCACATAGCCAACATGGAGCCATATTGATTTCTATATGGTCCTATTCAAGATAAATAATTTAAAGCAGGGGTGTCAAACTCACATGGGACCCCAGGCCAGATCCAGGTTGTGAGAAGATTTAAATGATGGTGATGGCATAGAGGTTAACACAGATAACACACATCCCCAACAAGAGTCCATAACTGGGAATTCAACAACAGGCCTTACACTTCTTCATCCTATCCACAAATTCCTGGTGTCTCTGGAAGCCCCATGCGCTAAGTGAATGGATCTGTGGGCCATATCAAAGTAGCGGGCCATATTTTTTCCCTTCCTGATTTAAAGAATTGAGTGCTTGGCTTTTTGGAATGTCTTCACTTTGTCTTCTGTCATTCATTGTACAATGTTGTAACTTAACTAACTTATTGATATCCTACTTTCCCCAAAGTCACGGCATATTACCAAATCTCTTAGGGAATTAGAAGGATCAGGTCAAAAACTGTAATAACACATAATGAGGAAATTCACCCAAGGCTACATGAATTGTAATGTCTCCTGTTATGGGTTATGAATAGCTTATCTTGACCTAGAAATATGGGTAGAAAATTCAAAACAGCACACCTCACTTGATTTTTTTAATATTCTTCTAGCTAAAAATGCTTGAAGATCAACATTTTGAACAGCAAATGCTTGAATAATAGCATTTCTATTTATAGTCTTGATCCAAGACACACACCCAAGAGCAAATGGACAAGTTTTCAAAAATGTTTATCTTATCTCTAAAAAAGATCAATCTTGAGGGAAGATTGAGGGCCTTGTTACACCTTATTTCATAGATCTCAAAGATTTCATAGACATTAGGGCTGGAAGGGACCTCGGGAGATCATCGAGTCCAGCCCCCTGCCCAAAGGGCAGGAAGTCAGCTGGGGTCATAGAATCCCAGCAAGATAAGCATCCAATTTAGTCTTGAAGGTGTTCAATGTAGGTGCTTGAACCACCTCCGCTGGCAGACTGTTCAGACCTTGGGGGCTTGGACAGTAAAGAAATTCTTCCTTATGTCCAGCCTGAAACGGTCTTGCAGGAGTTTGTGACCGTTCAACCTCGTCATCCCTTGGGGCACTCGGGTGAACAAACGTTCCCCCAGATCCTGGTGTTCACCCCTGATAAACTTATAGGTGGCCATTAGATCACCCCTGAGCCTGCACTTTTCCAGGCTAAAGAGTCCCATGGCTCTCAGCCTGTCATCGTAAGATCTGTTTTCCTGACCTCTGATCATGCGCGTGGCTCTCTTCTGGACTCTCTCAAGCTTCTCCACATCCTTTTTGAATTGTGGAGCCCAAAACTGGACGCAGTACTCCAGCTGCGGCCTCACCAAGGCCGAGTACAAGGGGAGAATGACGTCCTGGGATTTGCTCGAGAAGCATCTATGGATGCAAGCCAGCATTTTGGTCGCTTTACTAGCTGCAGCATCGCATTGCAGGCTCATGTTCATCTTGTGGTCAATGATGACCCCCAAGTCTCTTTCTTCTGTAGTGCTATCCAACGTAGCACTGCCGAGCCTATAAGGATGCTGCAGGTTTTTCCTCCCAAGGTGGAGAACCTTGCATTTTTCGGTGTTAAACACCATCAGGTTCTCATCCGCCCATTTTCTGAGCTTGTCCAGGTCAGCCTGGATCACCCGCCTATCTTCTGGCGTGGATGCTTTGCCCCAAAGTTTGGTGTCATCGGCGAACTTGGTCAGTCCACTCCTGACTCCAATGTCCACATCATTAATGAAGATGTTGAACAGGATGGGTCCCAGGACAGAGCCTTGAGGGACCCCACTGGTCACAGGGCACCACAATGAGTGGCTGCCATCGATTACAACCCTCTGGGTCCGACCACAGAGGCAGTTTCCCAGCCAGTGGATCGTGGTGGAGCCAAGGCCACAACTGGCCAGTTTGGCCAAGAGGTGATCGTGGGATACCAGATCAAAGGCTTTTTTGAAGTCAAGATATATGACATCAATCTCTTCTCCCTTGTCCAGGTGATAGGTCACCTGGTCATAGAAGGAAATGAGATTGGTCAAACAAGACCTACCTACAACAAACCTGTACTGGCTATCCCTTAGAATGTTAGCCTGGGCCAGTCCATCAAGGATGGCCTCCTTAATAAACTTTTCTAAGATCTTCCCCATAATGTAAGACAAACAAATGTTAATCAGTTTAGTGTTGCTTAGCTTAGTGGAGCAGTCACACTTTAAGGCAAAAAAAAAATCTCTGATTGTCCTTCATCTGCACATCTGTGACTTTCCCCTTAAGGCTTTGGGAAGAGGGGCAGGACTGACTTGCTGCTTGAGTTCCAAGGAGCCTGACCTTTTTTTTGTCTGGAGCCCACCCTGCACTGACATCCACATCTAGGTTGCCAGCTGGCTGGGGACCTCCTGAGCACTAAAAAGGATCAGGATCCTCAGAGCTCAGGTGATGCTCTACCAGCTGGCAGCCCAGCCAACAGCAGCATGGATGGGGGTGAGATTCAGAGAAAAAAAAAGGATCTGGCCCCACACCCTTGTGGGGCCAGACACACACTCTTGTGGGGCTGGGTGGCTAGAGCAGAATGGAGCTTGATGTTTGCAGCACGGCAGCCCAAGGCCACATCCTGCTGACCTTGCGCTACGCTGAGCTGTGAAGGATCCAGCCACCAGCTCCCCCAACTTGTTAACCTGGCAATGATGGTTGGCAGACACCTGAAGCACCTAAACCCCTCAAAGGAGCTAGGTGGTTCTGGGCACAAGGCACAGGGATCAGCATTGCCTATCTGGGCTGGGGCTGCATAGAGCCGTCAGGGAGTCTGCACTGCTTACAGCCTCATATCAAGCACAGCATGAGTAGGAAGTCCCATCCCTGTACCCCACCACCGGCATGTTCCCAGACTGCTGGGCCCACACAGAGTGAATAGACTCCAGGGCTGCTGTACTGGCCCTGCCTGGCTGGAGAAGCAAGGCAGAAGTGCTATGCCCAGCCCCACTGTACCCCAGCCTCCCCACTTGTCTTGGTTTCGGATGAGCCACTGAATTCTGGGATACTGAAGGACTTCAGCTTGGGCAGAACAGATGTCTGAAATTGCCACACCTTAATGGAACAGAAGCAAAATTAGGCAGATTAGAAATAATCTTGCCCTGGAGTGGCATAACTGTAAAACAAATAACGAGCATTTAAAACCACTTAAAAGTTGTTAACCTGCATCCAATCCAGGGATTAAGAGCTTCAGAAACTGCTTAAAATTACTGTGTAACAAGGCCCTGATAGTAATCTTTCTGATAACGGCTCTCTAGTACATCTCCACATCCCTCTCTAATACAACTTAAATTGGATTTGTCCTCTTACTTTAACTGATTAACTTGAAGTATTAGACTTGTTAGTCTCTTCTAGGAAACATCTGTCTTCAAAATCCCTAAGCTATGTATGTTGCAGCCAGATGATACAGACAAAAAATAGTACATATAAGCATGATTCACATAAAATTAACTCAAAATATGGCCAAGTTTAGAATACTGCTTGAGACTAAATCTCAAGATGCCATTTTTTTTCAGAGAGAGACAGAGCTAAGGCACTTTTTGCAAGTGGTTAGACTTTAATTAGAACATCTGCAAAAAAGAATCTCCAAGTAGGGTCCTTTAGAACTACACTCTTATTCAGCAGAAATCTTATAGACTAAAGCTCTGCTAATAAATGTCTTCATTTCATTGTTTTTAGTCTGTACCACTGAGTTTCAGAAACTATTGTGGCAGACTAATTAGATATCCAGACTGATGTTTGAAATATGATTAAAAGGTACCTAAAGTGAATTTTTGGTTTTATTTCTTGTAAAATAACATAGTTTACCTTTTTTTAGACAGTAAAAGGTTTCCTATATGGAGCTGTGCCATATTGCAATGCCAACTGCAAAGTTGGTCTCCTGCTGTAAATATTTATCTTTCCAGGCTCAGCTAAGGTTTTTGGCCCTTAATAGATGATTGAGACAGGAATGCAACAACAAACCTCGAAACTCAGGCTTGATACAGACATTACACGTATGCAATAAGTTCTTAGAAAGTACTCTACATCCATAACTGAACAGAAGTCCATCCCACATAAAGTGCCTTGAAATGGCCCAATCTAAGATAGGCCTGAATGGATGTGATATCAAACTAAAGGACTTTTGGGTGTTCTATCAAATGGTTGTACTAGATCCCATTACAGCTCAAGTTAGGCTGCATTCCACAGGCATACCATGTGGCTCTGTGGCACCCTGCTCACCTTCTCGCCTTTCTAGCCTTGGCCTGAGCTCATCTGCTTTGCCAAAGCACTGGGCCAGCCCTAATCCTGGCCTGTCAGTGACCCAAGTCAGTGAAGCCTCTGTCCCCAGCCCTGCATCTTCTCTCTGGCCAGCTTCGAACTGCAGCCAGGCCAGAGGAGGAGGAGCAGGAGGTGGGGGTCTATGTGCTTGCACCATCTCCAGCACCAGAGCATCCATGTCCCTGGGCTGTGCCCCCCAACCCACCCTGTCATGAAGGACCCCACAAACCTGATGAAGATATTGGGAGAGCCCCCAGCATGTGGCATAGCCCTATGGTAGCCCAGCCTTGGTTCATGGACAACCTCCCAGCATGCCCCAGGGCCCTGCACATGGGCAAATCCCCATGACACCCCAGACCTGGCACTTGCATGCCTTCACAGGGAGCCCCAGGACCCTGCACATGGGCACAGTCACACAGGTTCCCACCTCTGGCACTCTTACACTATGATCTCAGTGACCAGAGCCAGGCACCATGGTGCCCAGACCCTAGCATGGTCCCCTGTGAGCAGGAGCCAGTGCAGGCAGCTCACCTCTGCTGAGTCAGGATGCTAATGGACAGAGAGTACTGGTACTGAGCCTGTACAGATGCAATCCTGTGACATCCACAGGTCGAGCACTGCTGACAGTTACCTGGCCCATGGGCACCTGGTATGCTACAAGGCTTTTTTGTCCTGCAGCTGCAGGGTTCCAGAGTGCTAGGGTGGAGGGGTGGGCCACTGAGAATCCAAGACAGGGCAAGAAGGAAGATGGCCCTGGAAACTTCAAGGTAAGATCTGACATGTCCAGCTCCCTTTGTGTAGCAGGTAGAGGACAACGGAAATTTCCAGTGCAGGGTGAAGGGTATTGTCCGAATCACATGGTATGTTCTGTAAGCCTCTGGAAAGGTTAATGTTGTGGGAGTGGCTTGACCAGAGAAGCCTTGGTAATGCAGGAGCAGGGGCCACACCCAGATGAAGTGAGATGAAGAGGCACATGCTGGGATGCACACCTTCATGTGTCCTCCATTTCTTCCAGGCAGCCATCCTTCTAGTCTTCCTGCCACCCTTCCGGCCTTCCATCTATCTCACAGCCAGACCCTCACCCACCTTAGGAAACCAAGACCCCATGGGCACCACCACAGACCATAAATGACCCCAACCCATCTTCCTCCACTAGCCAAACCTGGGCACAAAACTGGAAGTATGGTGAGATAAGGGATTTAAGCATCATCTGTTCACAGTGCAGGGCTGCTAAATGATGGAAAGGTTTCTGTCCTTCACCATTGGGCAGAGCAGGAACTCTATCCCCTCACTTTCCTCCATCCCCCCCCCCCTTCCATCTTGGAACACAGTTTGGAAGGCACCAAGTTACCCACCCCCCAAGCCTTGGGTGCTTATAAGCCCATATCACATTCAATGGGAACACAAATCTGTCTAATTGACACCTTCCTATCCTATCTCTCATGGCCATACTGCACTCCTAGGAGAAGCAAGCCTAACCATAGCTGTCTCAAGCAGTTGTACAGAACCATCTCCTCCTTCCCCCAAACAAGCACAGAAAGGTTTTGAAAGTGTTTACCAAGCTTTGTAGGCAAAGTGTAAAAAACAGTTATAACTGAGGGTGCTTGGTGCTTGGCCCTTGATGGTGCTTGGTGCTCAGTGCTTCGTGTTTGGCAGCCCAAGAGTTCCAATTGGCAGAGAGCATCCCAAGGTCAGGGACAGGAGGTAACACACAACTATTTATGAGAATCACTACAGTTGCTTTAGAGAGGAACAGGAAAAAAATCTTCCTTGCAAAACCCCACCCCGGTCCTCCCCCCTCCCAGACAAAGAAAAGGACAGATGTGATAGTAGGAATCCTGCCTGGGATCCGTTATCTTCACTGCTCCACTCTCACTGCCTGGGTGAGTCTCAGGTTGTGCACCTAGAGAGGCTTTCAGGTGGCACAACAGCACTTTCCCCCACTCCCCTCTGATCCAGTCCATGGGCAAAGTTCATTGGGCACCAACTGTTTGCAATTCTAACAGCACAGGCAGTCACTATACTGACCTCTCAGGGCAACCCCCAACACTGCTCCAGCAATCATTGCCCCATCTTGGCCCTGGACCACCTCCTGCAACCTCTGAAAACAAAGCAACCCCTCCACCCACTCCTTCCTGGTGTATTCTTAGTAGAAAAATGGTGTGAAAAGCTAAGGGTGGCACATGGTAGGACTCTTTTTAGGCAGCCAGGGTCTAGGGAAATTATCTCTGGGTCAGGTCATGGGTTGAGCAGAGTGTCAATAGCAGGTGCAATTGCAAACTCTTCCTGGGGTGTCAGCTTATCATAGTGGAGACCCAAGTATAACTCAATGCAGATTCTCACATTGAATGCCAAGCCATGGTTTCCCAGTGAGTTGTCAAAGCAGATGCTCCTCTCCAGCTTTCTAAATGCTCCTAGGAGACCGTGTCCAGCAGCAGGAGTACAGTACAGTAAAATTCCTGTTATCTGGCACTCTACACGCTGGAATACTCTATTAACTGGAATTTACAGCCAGCTGGCCAGACTTAAGGAGGGGAGGAAACTTTCACACAGCAGCTGCCACTGCCATGCACCACCCCATGCTGCTGCTGCTCCACGTGTAGCTGCTGCCACCCCCGTACTCCACACTCAGCCACCACCACCCCCTCTCCCCTTCTCTTCCTGCTCCACGTTATTTGCCTCAGATAACCAGAATTTTTACATAACTGGCACCCGGCATTCCCTACTCATGCCAGATAACAGGGATTTTACTGTATATTGGCTAGGACTCCCCTGGGAGAACTGAAAAAACTAATCTCTCCAGGCCCAACCCATTCTCATCAGGGGAATGTTTGGAGTATAGACCCAGGTTGTCAGCGATGCAGTGCCAAAATGCCTCTCCTACAAAGGACTCATAGTTAAAAGAGGTGGCTTAAGAACCTCACTGTCCCAGTCAGGTTTTACCCCAGGCATGTCACAAACTATATGCTACTCCTGCAAGGAGCCAGTGCTGAAACTTCGCTCCTGTAAGGATCGGATGGAGAAAGGGGCATTGTAAGAGCCCACCAGCATTCCCTGTGGTCAGTCTCTGCCTGCTCTGGTCATGGTCCAAATCCCCACAGTAACCAGGATCCTCACACCCTCTGTGGAACCACAGCAATTGCCCAACTGCAGTGTCTACAGGGAGACCTGGGTCCTACCTCTCCAGCAATCCTTGTCTGCCATGCTGCAAGTGCTTCCCACCCACACCACAGTCAGGACCCATGGTGTTTGCCGTGGTGGGTAGAGAGCAGTCAAGCAGCTCCTAGTCCTGGGCAGGGGAAGGGTCTAGACAGGGAATTCACCATAGCTCCCTTGGTGTGTCTACATCAGTGCCCAGGTAAGTGATGAGAGAATCCAAAACACTTACCTTTACACTTCATTTTTATCACTAAAAGTTACAACTTAACACAAAGGCTCTATGTCTCCCCTGTCTCCAGAGTCTGCATCTGTGTGCAGAAGACCAGCTTGCACAAGCCAGAATGGCGGATCAAGGCCAAACATATCTACAATGAATGAGAGATGTACATAGCAGATGCCAGTGAAATAAGAGGTTGTTACAAGCTACGTCTTGCCTCTGAGTTCAGGGCATGTACTGTGGACTCCTGATGCCAGGAGCTGGGAAACTGATATGAGACACAACTCAAGATGTGGAGGTAGGAAATGAATAGGCTGAGGAATGCTTACACCTGGATTCTTAAAGCAGAGAAACAGGCTGTCAAGGTGCAGGAATGGGCTGCTGATATGCATGAATGGGGGCAAGAAGATGACCACACACTGTTTGGAGGAGACAAACTGTGCTAATGCAGAGCTGAAAGAGTCATAGCATTATATACAGGGCCATGGACTGCTTTGCATCCACCTATGACACTCATGACTGGCATCTGCAATGTCTCCCACCTACAGCCCATAGCCCTTCCATGCAGGAGTGGTGGGGCAGGCTGCTGCCTATCCATCCATGGCATGGCAAGCCTCAGTCCAAAGATTCTTCCTTAGGATTACAGGAATGGGGGGTCCCCTGGATAGTGGCAATAGCAGGGGGTGGCAATCTCCATGATGGCAATGGCCACCGGCTTTCCTGTAGTGAGGTGTAGCTGCATGCCAATACCCTGGTGTGCAATGTGAGCTGGGTGATGACATCCATGAAAGTAGCCCAGTGCATGCAAAACGTCTGGAGCTGATATTTGTTGTCATAGGTGCCCAGGACAATCCACTCCCGGCACAGAAGTGGTGCTCAATGGTGTGGAGGTGGTGCCAGAGCACCCCAGCCTCCATGGCATCCTGGATGGCTTCATCTTTGTGGGCCATGTGAATGTCAGTGGCTCAGTTCAGGAAACTTGGTAGGAACAGGATACAGTGTGTGGACATGTGTAGGGCTGGTACCTTATGAGCATGAGTGTTGTGCATGCCATGGTGAGGCACTACTGCATCAGGTCCAGGTGAGAACACATGTTGTCCCACAGCCTGGAAAGAGTCACACAGGATGATCAGAGGGACCTGCCACAACTCCTGGATCTCCCTGCTTAGATGCAGGTGATGGGTCATCATGGCAGGGTTTGGGCAGACCAGAACATGGAGGTACATGCAGGTCACAAGAGTGAGTAGTTGCAATCAACCTGGGCCTCTTCTTGAAGCCTAGGGCTGGGCAGAGGGGAGGGTCCAGTGACACAGCAGGGGGTTGGGGGCATGGTGGCTTGTACCCAACAGCCAGCCATGGGTGGCTCAGCCATTCATCTCTGCTCAGAAGTTTTCAGCAGCCTTAGAAGCCCTATTTGCTGGCCTAGGCCAGTGTAAGCAGGGTCCAAGTGCCCCCATCAAATGGCAATGAAAATTGAGGAGCATAACTGTTCTTAAGAGGAATGTCTGGCTATTAATACTTCCTGAAGCTGCAAATGAGTTAGTATAGATTATGACAACTCAGTGTTCAGGGTTGTACCTGATGGCAGGCTCTGGTCCTTAGTTCTTCAGTAATCTACTACTGGATACAATATGTTTTAGAACACAAGGCGAAAACATGAGTGTTCAGATGTCACACCAGTGTATATTCCTTTCTCTTTCATGGAAATGAGCTTAATTTTCCCAAAAAATCCAGTTTCTGTCATCACAGCTTGATTAATCAGGAAGAGATTTGAATAGACAACTAAGAAATGGATTGGTTACATCTTATAATGTATTTTTAACAGTTTGCTGCAGAAGTTACAGTTTTTTGCTGATATTTGCCAATTATTTATTTATAAGTGAAATATTTTAATGAATTTCCATCAGACTTCAGAACTGACTAGCTTCTTGGCAGGTTTTCCAACCAGCTCTGGGATTCAACTATGTTTTAAACTGGTGTGACATACAATGGGCTTCATCATAATGTATATTTTTAAATGTTTTAAAGTTGTTATAATATTGTATGCCTCATTTTACCTGTAAAACCAGGACAAAGGAAAGAAGGGTTTCATAGATTTCATAGACATTTGAGCTGCAAGGCACCTCGGAGGATCATTGAGTCCAGCCCCCTGCCCCATGGGCAAGAATTCAGCAGGGATCACAGGAACCCAGCAAGATAAGCATCCAAATGTGTCTTGAAGGCATTCAAAGTGGGTGCTTGAACTGCCTCTGGTGGCAGTCTATTCCAAACCTTGGAGGCTCAGACAGTAAAGAAGTTCTTCCTTATGTCCAGCCGGAATCAGTCATGGTGGAGTTTGTGACCATTTGATCTTGTCATCCCTTGGGGTGCTCTGGTGAACAGACATTCCCACAGATCCTGATGAGCACCCCTGATAAATTTATAGGTGGCCACCAGATCATCCCTGAGCCTGTGCTTTTCTAGACTGAAGAGTCCCATGGCTCTCAGCCTCTCATCAAAAGGTCTGTTTTCCTGACCTCTGATCATGCACGTGGCTCTCCTCTGCACTCTCTCAAGCAAGAGAGTTAATGGGGGAGTCAAGGGTTAATGGGGTTCCTGCTCTTAACAGAGCTTCCAGGAAAAAGATAGCTCCAACAACAAAATAATTTAATAGTTTTATTGATATATCAGCAAGGTAGGATGACAGGTTACACCCAAGAGGCTCTAGAGAGGCTGGAGGAGATAAGCAGGACAATGGATAGGACAAGGTGAACACAGAGTGGCAGGCTGGGGGTTGTAGAGTATAATGAGCCCTAAGATATTTAATGGCAATATGATGCAGTGTTTGCTTAATCAGAGTTTGGGTAAGAGAAGAAAAGATGGAGGAAATGGATAAATGAGTGAATGACAGATGTGGGAATAATTTTAGAAAGTATAAGATGTGGGAAAAATAGCAAGTATGGCAGAAGACAAGCTTGGTTTAGCACAGGACTCTTCAGTGAGCATAAACACAAAAAGGAAGCTTACAAGAAGTGGAAGCTTGGAGTTACAAGTTGGGAGGAATAAAATACTGTTGCTTGGGCACACAGGGAAGGCCAAAGTGCAACTGGAGTTGCAGCTAGCAAGGGACATGAAGGGTAACAAGGATTTCTACAAGTATGTTAGCAACAAGAGGAGGATCAGGGAAAGTGTGGGCCCCTTACTGAATGGGAGGGGCAACCTAGTGAAAGGACAAGGTGGAAATACTCAATGCCATTTTTACCTCAGTTTTCACCGGCAAGGTCATCTCCCAGACTACTGTACCAGGCAGCACAGTTTAGGCAGGAGGAGAGCAGCCAACAGTGGAGAAAGAACGGTTTAGGGACTATTAAGAAAAGCGGGACATGTACAAGTCCATGGGGCCAGATGGGATACACCTGAGGGTGATGAGGGAGCTGGCCATTATCTTTGAAAACTTGTGGTGATTGCGAGAGGTCCTAGATAATTGGAGAAGGGCAAATATAGTGCCCATTTTTAACAATGGAAAGAAGGAGGATCCATGGAACTGGTTAGCTACACCTCTGTCCCCAGAAAACTCATGGGGCAGGTCCTCAAAGAATCCATTTCTAAAAACTTGGATGAGAAGAGGTGATTAGGAACAGTCAGCATGGATTCACCAAGGGCAAGCCATGCCTGACCAACCTGACTGCCTTCTTTGATGAAATAACTGGCTCTGTGAATATGGTGAAAGCAGTGCGTATAATATACCTTGACTTTAGCAAGGCTTTTGATACTGTCTCCCACATCAGTCTTACAAGCAACCTAAGAAAGTATGGTTGGGATAAAGGGAGGATAAGGTAGATAGAAAGCTGGCTGGATTGTTGGGCTCAATGGGTAGTAATCAATGGCTCGATGTCAAGCTTGCAGCCAGTATCAAGTGGTGTGCCCCAGGGTTGGTCCTGAGGCCAGTTTTATTCAATATCTTCATTAACAATATGGAAGATGGGATGGAGTGCACCCTCAGCGAGTTTGTGAATGACACCAAGCTGGGAGGTGTAGTAGATACACGGGAGGATAGGGCTAGGATTCAGAGTGGCCTAGATAAATTGGAGGATTAAGCCAAAAGAAATCTCATGAAGTTCAATAACAACAAGTGCAAAGTCCTGCACTTAGGACAGAATAATCCCATGCACCGGTACAGGCTGGAGGCTGACTGGCTGGGCAGCAGCTCTGCAGAAAAGAACCTGCAGGGTTACAGTGGATGATAAGCTGAATATAAGCCAACAGTGTGCCCTTTGTGCCAAGAAGGCTAACGGCATACCGGGCTGCAGTGGTAGGAGTGTTGCCAGCAGGTCAAGAGAAGTAATTATTCCCCTCTATTCTGCACTACACTATTCAGGTAGTTAAAGGATGCCATTATAGTTTCATAGTTTCTAGGGTCGGAAGGGACCTGAGCAGATAAACTAGTCCGACCCCCTGCCATGGCAGGAAAGAATACTGGGGTCAAATGACCCCAACAAGGTGTTCATCTAACCTCCTTTTAAACACCCCCAGGGTAGGAGCCTGCACCACTTCTCTTGGAAGTTGGTTCCAGACCCTAGCCGCCCTGACTGTGAAGTAGCGCCTCCTGATATCTAACCTAAACCTACCCTCTGCCAGCTTGTGACAGTTATTCCTGGTCACTCCTGGCGGTGCTCGAGGAAACAGTGACTCCCCCAGTGCCTGCTGATCCCCCCCGACTAGTTTATAACAGGCCACAAGATCCCCGCTCAGCCTTCTCTTTTGGAGGCTGAACAGGTTCAGGTCCCGTAGCCTGTCCTCATAGGGCCTGCCCTGTTGTCCTCTGATCATACGAGTGGCCCTCCTCTGGACCCTCTCCATGCTGTCAACATCCCTCTTGAACTGTGGTGCCCAGAACTGGACGCAATACTCCAGCTGCGGCCTGACCAGTGCCGCATAGAGGGGGAGGATCACCTCCTCAGACCTGCTCAAGATGCATCTGTGGATGCATGACAAGGTGCGGTTGGCCTTCCTTACTGCCTCTCCACACTGCTGGCCCATGTTCATCTTGGAGTCAATGATGACCCCCAGATCCCTTTCCACCTCCATGCTGACAAGAGGGGAGTTCCCCAACCTGTAGGTATGGTGCCAGTTGTTCCTCCCGAGGTGCATCACCTTGCATTTGTCTGTGTTGAAACCCATTCTATTGTCATCCGCCCACCCTTGTAACCTGTCTAGGTCTGATTGTAGCCTGAGCATATCAATTATATATGGTTTAGGACAAGGCATAGCTTAAATCAAGGAAAATATAAGCTTATGAATATTAATTGACATAGAACCATTAGGATTTTTTTTTTAATCTTGTCCTTGTTTAGTAAGCCTTTTGATCTAAGCTAGGCAATAAAGTATAAAAAAGTCTGGATTCACCATGTAATCTATGCTCTTTAGCCTTGAACTGTATTCTTGCTGAACAGCCCATCTGTACATGAACCAAGATAAGCTGTCTTTTAAAACATAATTTGAAAACTAGGTGAGAAGTCCTTTTCCTTAACAGACTGGGCACCCATTAGAAGCTTAAAGGCGTAAATAAATCACTTTTACATTATATCAAATAATAATAAAATTACTATTTCTTTAGCTGAAAGCACATTTTTAATAAATTTTAACCAATTGCCTGAAATGCTTTACCTATACTATTTGGTCATTTATATTTTACCACTGTTCAACGTGTTTATTAAGTATATGCATGCTGGCATACAAAGTTTCTTGACCAAGCTTACAGGTGACATGAAACTGGGAAGGACTGCAAACAAAATGGAGAGCAGGACCACAATTCAAAGAGATCTTGACAAATTATAAAGCTGGGATAGAACTAACAGAATGAAATTCAATGCTGAAAAATGCAAAGAAGAAGAATAATAAAAAAATACAAAAGCAAAATGGTTGATATTTGACTGGATGGAAGCACTACAGAGGAGGATCTGGGAGCCTTGGCAGATTATAGATTCAACATGAGCCTGAAATGTGATGCATCTGCACAAAACGCAAATGTGGTTTGGGAAGAATCAGGTACAAGACATGGGAAGTGATAGTGTCTCTCTACTCAGCATTTGTGAGGCCTCATCTAGAATACTGTGTGCAGTTTGGGGCTCCACTCGCTGTATAACAATAAGGCTATTAAATTAACTTTTTCCTGGAATCTCCAGTAAAATCAGGGACCCCATTTACCCTTCTTTCCTCTGTACTAGTTTTACAGATAAAACGGGGCATGCAATATTATAACTACACTAACACATTTTAAAAATATATATTACAATAAGTTGGTTGCTTAAGAGGAGACATGATAGCAGTCTTCAAATATTTAAAGGGCTGCCATAAAGAAGAGGGAAAACACCTTTTCTCTCTTAATGAGGAGAGTTGGTCACAGACTAACAGCTTGAACTTGCAGCAAAGTAGGTTTAGATTGTATACCAGGAAATTTCTTCACTGTTAGAACAGTGAGGCAGTGGAGTAGATTGCCTGGGAAAGTTGTAGACTTTCCATCATAGGACAGTCTACAACTTCAAGAGGAGGTTGGATAGGCATTGGTCCAGAATGATTTAGGAGCAGCTATGCCTATGCTGCACTACGGGTATGCTGCTTCTGTGTTTTGCTGGTTGCCACATGAGGCAAGAAAGAAATCACCTGCCCCCCTGCTGCTGTAATGTGTATTTTTTTAAGCCTTCCTCAGAAGCATTCGATTCTGTCTGTCCCCGAGGGTGAGGATTCTGACTGGGACATGCCAGTGCTGGTGGGACTTAAAGCTGGAAGTTCCTGGCTAGAAAGCCTTGCTTCTCTGCTCAGGGTGAGACCAATCACTATATCTAGGGTTAGGAAGGTATTTTCCCCATGGTCAAATTGGTACAGAGTGTAGGGTTTTACTACCTTCTTCTGTTATGGGAAGGTGAATGGGAGAGGAAGCATGGCCCTCTTCCCTGAATCTGTCGAGCACTTTTTAAAACAATCTTGCAACAGCAGGACACAGGCCTCTGTGGTTCCCCTGATTTATCTGTAGCAGACCATGGTGTTATGTCTTATGTTGCATCAGGCAAGGTTAACTAATTTTGCTAAGAGGTTATATTATGAACTTCTACATAATGGTTTGGATAGTGATAATCCTGCCTCAGACAGTGGTTTGTACTAGAAGCCTTTATATGATTCTTAATATTTCATTATTAAATTTGCTATTAATACATATCTACATTTATGCTTTGAGTATTTAATTCTGATAGGGCTGCTGCTTTGAATCTTACCCAGAATAACTCAGGGGGCTGGGGAGCTAAAGAAAGAGACCAGGAGAGCAGCTTTGGGGCTCCAATGGAGAGTGACCAGCTGAGCTAACTTTGTAGTGCTCAGGGATTTTTTGTGGATGGGATCAGGAACAGAGGGAATGCCTAATCATTTGCAGGGGGGAAAGAACCTCTATTTGGGTGGCAAAATGGGCTGTATTAGATTTGGGTTTGGATTCAACCCAATCAGGGACAGTGATTCGATTAATTGATTTGGATCACTGTCCCGATTCGATTCGGCTGAATCCAAATCTGAAGATTTGATGCTGATTTATAGAATCAGCGATTCGACCTTAGACACAGCTTTAAATGTTTTTTCTACATACCTTGAGGTACCAGGTGGGACATCTGAAGGCTGCAATAGTGGGGTAGATGGAGCATCCCATAGAAGCACAGCACCACTCCTTCCCCACCCCCACATGTTCAGTGGTGAACCCAGTAGTGGACCCAAAGTATACTTACAGGTTTACTTCTGGGTCTGCTGTTGAGTGTGTGAGGTACCCCCATTCCCCCCCAGCTCAGTGATTGACTCCAGCAGGACCCCCAGTGCCCCCCCAGACCCAGGAGGCACCAGTTGCTGAGCCAGGGGGTCAGTGAGCCAGCAGACCTGGAAGTGTACCAGAAGTAGACCCCCACATTCCCATTGGACGCTCCATCTGCCTGAGCAATTCAGCATTCACAAGCTGCTTGGTACCTTGAGGTATGTAGAAAAAGCATTTAAACCTGTGTCTATGTCTGAATCATTGAATCTTTCTAAATCTCTCCAAACTGATTTGGAGGGTACTGATTCAATCTGGAGAGATTAATGGTGTCCTGATTCAATCTGAATCAGGCCAATTCCCCAACACACGGGGAACCCTCCACACCCTGGCTCAGCATAGTAAACTATGCTACTGAGCAGTAAAGCATGGGGACTGGGGAGCCCTAATAAAAAGCAACACCTATGCCAGGTTCTTGGAATCAAGGGTCAGGTGACTCAAAAGCGTGGCTTCTAGGGCTATATAAGCCTGACTCCTGTGCTGGAGAGGGGATTCCAGCCCAGATTACTAGAAGAAAAGGAACTCTGCAGAGTCTTATATAGAGATAAGTTTTTTTATGTTCCATGATTGATTGTGTTAGCTACATGGCATGGGAGTGGCTAAAAGGGAGTAGGGAAGCTACTGTAGGTACCAGGGAAGACACTAGGTAGTTAGGGGAGCTAGGAAGAGAGCAATCCCTGGATGTAGAAACCAATAATTGCAAGTTGGCTGAGGCCAAGTGTTAGGGATAGATACTCTGTTCCATGGATAGTGATTAAAGACTGGGATTCATGACAAATGAACTTCATAGTTTCATAGTAGTTTGGGGTCAGAAGAGACCTGAACAGATCATCTAGTCTGACCTCCTGCCACTGGTAGGAGTACATGCTGGGATCACATGACTCCAGACAGGTGTTTGTCCAACCTCTTTTTGAATTTACCAAAGGTAGTAGTGAGGACCACTTCCCTAGGAGGTTGGTTCCAGATCCTAGCCACCCTAACAGTGAAATAGTGCCTCCTAATCTCTAATCTGAACCTATTCTTCAGCAATTTCTGGCCATTGTTCCTCATCACCCCACGTGCTGCTGAGGGAATAGGGCCATTCCTATTTGCTGCTGATCTCCCCTAACAACTTTGTAGGCAGCCACAAAATCCCACCTCAGCCTCTGCTTGCTGAGGCTGAACAGGTTCAGGTCTCTCAGCCTCTCCTCATAGGGCCTGCTCTGTTGCCCTCAAACCAAGAGGGTGGCCCTCCTCTGAACCCTCTCAAGGCAGGCCACCTCTTTCTTAAAGTGCAGTGCCCAGAACTGGGTGCAGTATTCCAATTGTGCCCTGACCAATGTCACATAGAGGGGAACTATCACCTCTCTGAACTGGCTTGAGATGCAGCTTTGGATGCACGACAAGGTGCAGTTGGCTTTGCTGGCTGCGGTTTGGCATTGGCGGCTCACGTTCATCTTGGAGTCAATAATGACTCCAAGATCCCTTTCTGCCTCTGTGCTCACAAGGGGGGAGCTCCCCAGTTTGTATGTATGCTGTGGATTCCTTCTCCCCAGGTGCAGCACCCTGCATTTATCTACATTGAACCCCATGCTGTTACCATCTGCTCACTTCTGTATTCTGTCTAAATCTAATTGCAGCCTCTCTCTCCCTTCGAGAGAAAAGACTATCCAGATCAGGCATTCAGATTAACTGTTTCAAATAATGTGATAAAATAAACTCACTGCTGATGACAGTAACTCATTTCTAACATCATTTCTGGATCTAACATCTTCCCAACATGTGAAATATATCAATGGGGATTCCATGCTTTTCAACTCTTATTTCTCCAGTCTGAACATTGGTTTAAGGTAGATTTGCTGACATAGACATGTTGGCTTATGGTATGGGAAGATCACATTTATGCTCATAATGCATTTCGTTTGTTATTCTTGTATTATGTTGAAAGCTGGTACAGTTATGTTGAAAGAAACTGCTTTCAGTATATGCTACATTTACAATTGGGAGGTTTGTTGAAGCCTCTACTGTAATTCCAGGATAGTCAGTCATTACTAATATGGCCAATGGAATATTGTTCATTTACTCCCTTAGGAAATTAGATGGCAAATCCCTGGAGGTCCTGACCATGCAAAACCATTTGAGAGGGGTGATTAAAGTTGATCTCCAGTTCTCATATTCCATGGTCCACTTCATTGTTGACCTTATAGAGATTCCCAAAAGAGCCAGTGCAGAATTTCCTATGCATAGTGTGAGTTGTCAAACTGAACATGGTAACCCCATAACTGCTACCTTTTGGTTTACCTTACTTTTAGGCAAGGTCATAGTTTGGGGGAGGGTAACTGATTATCAACAGAATCTCCTTTATTATGAAGACAATCCATGTTATTCTGCCTTATTGTAGAATTTGAAGGAATAGAGATTTCACAGCTTCTCTATAGTTTGTTCCAATGCTTAACCACCCTCATAGTCAGAAGGTGCTTAAATTATAGGATTATTTATGCAAAGTATGCAGCATCTAGCAAGAGGTTCCAATGTAAATGAAAATGACTACCTAGCTACAAAGATCTGAGATCAACATACTCCCACTTGCTGTACTACTTTGTGTAAAATGGACATATCTAGTATGCATCAGGGTGATTGTAGTAAGACATTTACAGATTATGGTATATACAGTAAATATTAGAAAATACCTCCTGCTCCATTTAGTTCAAGATGAAAACAATGTCTTCAGAAAATCTAGAGTATGCAGCATCCATTGACCTACTGTTGAAGAGTAAGCTAGAGTATTCTGCCTAGTGTGTGATAATATAATATAATATAATTAAACACTCTAATAAATGCTGCACAATGTGAAAAGCAAAATGTTATTGACTCTGAATCAATAATATCAACGTTGTTATCACTAGCAGTATATCATGCAATACTTTCTTTCAAATTCAGATAATTATGGTCATTTAAGTGTGATCTGAAATATAACTAATACAAATACTAATTTGTGATAGCACGATTTCTGCTGTAAAAATATAATGGTAAAAGAGTAGATAATTCCATTTTCTAAAGCTAAATACTATGTATGGCTAATCCATTTCAACAAAGACTTCAGGAGACAATTGAGCATTTTCATAAGCAGTTTTGCTGAATAGGCGGAGTTGGTCTAGCTGTGGTTAGGTCCCCTTCCTGAGGCAAATGCATCCCTATTTTTTAAATTCTCTAGAATGGAAGATAATATTTTTTTAAGCTTTGATATTTTCAATGGGACATTAAAGAAAGGCAATGGGGGACATTAAGGAGATTGGATATCTGATCTGTTGTATCTCTGGCCTACAAAATGAAAATTTGACTTCTAATAAGTTTTCTTCTATCTCTGGGCCTCTCACTTCATCATATACAGACCAAATTCTTCTGTACTCATGCAAGCAAAGTAGTTTTTTAATTAAT
This sequence comes from Crocodylus siamensis, assembly GCF_052110815.1. NCBI lineage: Eukaryota > Metazoa > Chordata > Crocodylia > Crocodylidae > Crocodylus > Crocodylus siamensis. Next base: position 57,178,262 of record NC_143399.1, read on the forward strand.
TTGGGAACTAAAGCAAGGGCATATGATTTAGCTGCTCAGTCTCTCAGCACAAACAATGACTGGTTGAATATACTGTCAAAGCAAATACTTCAAAGTTCCCATAGGCTGAAATATATTCAGAGAACAATGATGAATACAATCTAAATAACATTTAAAGTCAATCTGGTCACAAATAACTAGCAAATGGAACAAAATGCTAAACCAATCAGATAATTTGTTTTCTATGAATACATTTCCCAGCACTAGTTATTGCTATGCTGAACACAATCAAATGTCACCATGGCAACTTGAATCTCTTATCCCCCTGCTCTACACAAGCCTCTGTTGCCTCATCTGCTGCCAATATGTATCCTGATATACAGTTCATAGCAGTTTGTAGGGTCGGAAGGGATCTGAGCAGATAATCTAGTCCGACCCCCTGCCATGGCAGGAAAGAATACTGGGGTCAAACGACCCCAGCAAGATGTTCATCTAACCTCCTCTTAAACACCCCCAGGGTAGGAGCCAGCACCACTTCTCTTGGAAGTTGGTTCCAGACCCTAGCCTGTGAAGTAGCGCCTCCTGATATCTAACCTAAACCTACCCTCTGCCAGCTTGTGATTGTTATTCCTGGTCACTCCTGGCAGTGCTCAGGGGAACAGTGACTCCCCCAATGCCCGCTGATCCCCCCTGACTAGTTTATAACAGGCCACAAGATCACCCCTCAGCCTTCTCTTTTGGAGGCTGAACAGGTTCAGGTCCCATAGCCTCTCCTCATAGGGCCTGCCCTGTTGCCCCCAGTCATGCAAGTGTCCCTCTTCTGGACCCTCTCCATGTTGTCCCCATCCCTCTTGAAGTGTGGTGCCCAGAACTGGATGCAGTTGAATAGATTTAAATTCTATCCCTTAGAAGACACTTGTGAACATACAAATTCACTAGTTTGTTGAAACATTAATTTGTATTTAAAGCAATCACAAGGACATACAGGCAGTCCTCAACTTACAACATTTTGAGTAACAATGTTTCACACTTACAACATTTATAAATTTAGACCCTGGTTCAACTTTATGCCATCAGTTTCGACTTTACAATGCCTGATCTGATGCAACACCATGTCAGCGAACAAGTTTGCTGCGTCACTCATCTCCTTGGAAAACATCTGTCCAAACTTCGTCGGACAGTTTAAGAAAGCAAAAAAGACTCCAGAAGAACCTATAGGCAAGACTCCTGAGAAGACTCCATCCAAGAACCCTTCAAAAAGTCCAATCAAGGGCTTTCAAAAAGTCCAGCAAAGTCACCTTGAAGAAGTCTTTCCAAATCAATATGATTGCTATTTACAATATAAATACTTTAATGTAGCAATATTACTCACCTATAATTGATAGAGTACAAAATTCTGGAGTATTTTTTGGTGAAAATAGGGTATCAGGCCTTGGTTCAGGAACCAATCCCCCATTTATAACATTGTTTCTTATGAGAAAATTGGTTCCAAGTTACAACGTTTTGACTTACGACACGGTTTTCAGAAACCAATTATGTGTCATAAGTCTGAGGACTGCCTGTAATACTAAAGTTGAAAATAATTGTACTTCTTGTTAATTGGAGATAAAGGGATTTCAAGGAAGGGCATAAGAGGAGGAAACTACCGATTGTGTCAAATTAATTGAAGAGTACAGTGCAATCCAGATAAAGGTACTTTATGGTGCATATTTCTAAAAATATCCTCTTCCATGTGGATTGTATAAAGGTTGTCATATCAGGGCACACATTTATCAAAGAGTGTGGTAGATCTTATCCAGTGCACCAAATGCTCTAATGGAAACTAGGCATACAAGGTTCTTTGGGTAGATGTGATATTTTTATTAGGCCATATGTGTACTTCGGAAAAAAATGTTCTTAGCAAGCTTTTGGGTGAAATCACCCTTCTTCATGCATAAGGAGTCTCTGGTGGCCTGAGACTCCAAGGAAAGAACAGCAGAGACTTGTTATGCCTGAAGAAGGGTGATTGCATGTGAAAGCTTGCTAAGAACTTTTTTCCAATTACTCAGTTGGTGTAATAAAAGATATCACATCTACCTAAAGAACTTGCCTGCCTATGTCCTTAGCCCAACATAGCTACAACCAAAAATCCACCTAATGGAAACTATGTATGTAAAATGGGATGAAAACTACATACCAAAATGAATAAATACAGTAATAATATAAAGGACAGAGACACGTGAACATGAGTAGGAGAACAACTCACAGGACAATCATTCTCTTTCTGAACTCACAATTCTGGTGATCAAAGAAAATTTACAAAACACTTACAACCATTCGATCTGGGGGGAAAAAGAGATAAATTTACTGGACACAAAAAAACAGGGACTTAATACAGACATTGTCTTCATGGCTTATTATAAACTACCTGCTAATCTCTGAACTCCAGGGTGCTCTACCCTCTTAAATGGTCTTGTTCTTCTACTTATCTGGTTATCCTTCCTACTGCATTTTTCATGTCTTTTGAATAATTCTGGTAAAGTTTATTTAGTATTTCTAATGAAACCCTGACCCATTCTTTTAAGCAAACTGTGCATTTCCATATGGAGTTTTTCACAGGCTATTCTATTAGTTATTCAGGCCAACACACACCTGCTTCTTTCCCATCACTGAAGAATACTTTGTTCTCAACAGTGTTTCTAAAGTTTCTCCCAACCATACAGTTAGTCAAATAAAATATATAACCCAAAAATATCCTTGCCTCCTATGTGGTTGCATATAGCCAGTACCTACTTGAAAAATAAATATGGTATGGGCATGAGATCATCAGCCAGTGTGATTAAGGATATGGATTTACATTGGTTTCTACTAGCTTAAGATCTGGTACTCAGAAGAGATTTCCATAGCCCAGAAAACTAATGGAAAGCCTGCATGAAGTAGAATACATAGGGGAGAGAGAGAGAGAGAGAGAGAAAGAGAGAACCTGATCAAGCTGTGAAGAGGATTGTCCTGAAAGTAAGATGTGACCCTTGGGGGAAGATGGTGTCCTTCAATAAACAAACAAACAAAATAAAATGCAGGGAAGATAATTTTATGCTGTTCCCCATTTCTTTTTAATGTATATCTACTTGGTGCCTAATTTGCAAAAACCTTTCGATGTTTTCTTACCACTGGGTGTGTCTTCACAAGACTGTGTCACCGTAGCAATGTGCTGTGGCAATGTAGCATCATCAGGCACAAACTGTGACACTGCAGCTATATCACCATAGCAATGTGCCCCCTCACTTTATCATGTTGCTACAGCAATGTGGAGGCTAAAAATAAACATGTACCACTGGCACAATTCAGTATTACTGTGCCGTCATTGATGCCAAAAGGAAGTACTAAATGATGGTCTAGTAACAATGGCATAGGGGCATGTCTACCTCTGCCTTTAAGAATAAGTTTGAATAAATCAATACCAAAAACTGTAAGCTCTTAACAGGCAATGTAGTGATATGCATAGACATCACTTAGAATATGTTGGGTTAGACCATTCTGCAAAAGATAAATAGCAACCATCATTTGAACATGGGAAGTAGATTTTGTTCAATAATTATAGGCGTAGGATAAAAGGAAGACTTCCATTCTTCATGTTATGTATTGTTCTTTGTTAATGAAAATTAATTAAAGAAGAAATGACAAATAGTGAACTTAAAGTTTTAGATAAATGTTCTGTAGAAGTTTGATAAGAAATAACCTTACATCACCTCTCACTCCATTCTCTACCATGTTGGAGATGTGTTCTAATTTTAGGTCTTTATCACACACTCACAAGCACAAAGGCTTGCATTTGCCATTTCAGTGCTGGCAGATGGAAAGCTGTGTGCATAAATTAAGATACTTTTTTTTCTGAACTCCATACTTCAGCTAATCATTCTCCAAGAGTCACTAAATATAGACAGGCTATAGACAGTTACAATAATTTATTTGTCACAAAGCCAAATTTTAATGAAAATATTCTAGTGCTATATTCTGTATGACTGAAAAGTGGCCTTCTTTCACTTAATATAGAATGCATTCCATCATGGCCCTGATACTGTGCCCATAAAATCAATTAATATTTTTGTTTTAGTTTGAAGGTCATCATTTTTGGTACACAGATGGTGCTATAAAATCCTGGAATAGATAAAAATAGATAAAAAATGGGATATAAAATGTAAAAATAAGGTCTTTAGAACACAGAAGAGAATGGGAAGGAGTTGAGGGAGAAAATATGGCTGGTGATAGATCAATGTGGGGTGGCTACACCAGGAGCTTCTTGGATGCCTCAAAATCAAATGGAAAATACATGGCCAACAGGTAAGTCATTAAGGATGTATATCAGGAAATAACAAGAACTTGCATGGACAAAATCAGGGATGCAAAAGATAAAAGAAGAGATAATCTTCCTAGGGAAGTTAAGAACAACAAGATAGGATGCTGTAAATATGGTGGTCAGCAAAGAAGGTGAAAGAAGCTGTGGATCCATTGATACATAGGCAGAGTGAGCTATCAAGAGAAGATGTAAAGAAAGTGGATCTGCTCAACAGCTACTTATTTTCAGTTTTCACACATAAACACTCATGCACACACAAACACACACAAATTTTAATTGATTTAAATTAATTTAAGTCAGCTAATGTTGAATGTCATCCAACATTACTGCAGGAACTGGCAAAACTGATCTTGAAGCCCTTGGCAATAACATCTACAAAGGCAATGGATCTAGATGACTGGAAAAGGGCCAACACACTGCCTCTTTAAGTAAAGCAAACAAAAATGACTTGAGGAATTATAGGTTGGTTAGCCTGGGTACAACTATGCATGAGTTTTAATGCACAGTAGCCTATTTTACTGCTTTTTAAAGTGTCATGTAAAAAACTTTCTATTACAATAATACCCAGTAAAATAAGCTACTACACCTTAAGTGTAACCTAAAATGTGTGTGCTTGTTGTACTGCACATTAATTTAGTACCTCACATTGGAGGTACTAAACTTAATGCACATTAGGAAAAGCACATTAAATGTATGTGTAGATGCACCCCCTGACTTCAATACCAGGGACATTAATGGAGCAAATTATAAAGAAGTTAGAGAAAGAGGCAAATGCTTGACTGCAAGCAGCCAACATGGATTTGTTAAAACCAAATCATGCCAAACCAACCTGATCATATTTTTGACAAATTAACTAATTGGGTGGATAAAGGTAATTCAGTGGTCACTGTGTACTTGTATTCAGTAAGGCTTTTGATAGTCCTACACACCCTTTTCATAAGCAATTTGGAGAAACATAAGATAGATAAATTACAATAATATGGACAGATATGTGAGACACTTGGTTCAATAGCTGAGAGCAAATGGTGATTATAAATGGATGGTATGACAGGAGGTATTGTGTTGATCTATTTTAGGTCTGGTGCTGCTTAACATGTTTATTAATTATTTTGATGCCAAAATAGGGGGCTTCTTGAGCAATTTAGCAGATTAAATGAAACTAAAAAGGATTGCAAATGCACTGTAGGATAGTATCATTCAGAAAGATCTTGATAGATTGGAAAGTTGGGCAAAAAACAGGATGAATCTCAATGCTGACAAATATAAGAATACAAGATGCATTTGGAAAGAATAAGCAAAGTATAAATATAGAATGGGAGAGAACTGGCTAATCAGAAACATTTCTGAGAAGGTTCTTTGTGTTTTGGTTTTGGTGGATCACAGGCTTAGTATGAATCAGCAATACAATGCAGCTGTAAATAAAAGAAAAGAAAAAAAAGCAAATGCAATTTGGGGCGCCATTCACAGGAGTCTTAGGTGGAAGACATTGAAGGTGATAGTGCCATTCTCCTTGACCTTGATTATGCCTCAACTGTAGTATTGTGCACAGTTCTAGGCTCCATATTTTAAGAAAGCAGTGTAAAATTAGAGAGGGTCTAGTGATGGGCCAGAAAAAAGGATAAAGGGTTTTGAAAACAATTCATATAAGGAAAAGTTTAGAGAAGTAAGCTCATTTAGCTTACAGAAAAGTCAGGCAGAGTGAGCTGACAGCTATATTCACATATCTGAAGGGCTGCCGTAAAAAAAGAGAACTGTCTTTTTTCCTGCTGAAGAGTTCAAGACTTGCAGCAAGGGTTTCAAATTGGCTCAAAGTAGATTTAGGTTAGACAGTATGCAAAGCTTCCATACTGTTAGAACAGTAAATAAGTGTAACAGACTATCCAGGGAAGTTCTGGAATATTCTTCACTGAAGGCTTTTAATAAGAGGCTCAATAAGCATTGGACAGATTTATCAAAGCTTAAAGGGCCAATATAACCTGGAGGAAAAAAAAAAATCTCACTTCATTAGTTAAACTGACAGCAGCCAAAATTTGCATAGTTTTCTTACTAGAAAACATATCTGACTGGGACTGTGATGAAAAACAAGTTATTTTTTAATCTTGTATTTCCTATGAGTTCAGCTACAAAATTACAGGATGGATACCTAGTACCACATGACAACCCTAATTTACTGGCCTACATATAAACACTGAGAAAAAAGTGTCATTCTATCATTTTTTATCCCAAGTATAGGAGTTTGCTGGGATCTGAAGAGACCCCTGCAGAGGCAATTAAGAATTGTGTCTGAGTAGTGGTTGGTAAATACCAATGCTTGGAGCTGTGGCTATAGGGGTGGTTGGGGGTCACAGTGTTGCCTGGCTGCCATTGTGTGCTTTGAGCGTGGTAATAGTCAGGGACCAGACAGTTGAGACCATGAGAGAGAAGCTCTGCAAAGGCCAGGGACCCAAGGGGCTGACCAAAGGTCAGAGACATGAAAGGCTGAAGCCAAGAGATTAATGCCTGATCAGAGAGGCTGAGACCCAAGTAGGTGACGGGATTAGAACAAGAATTGCAAGGCATGAATGTGACTATGGAGGCTGCTAGAGGGTAGGATGAGGGCCAAAAGGGACATGGCTAGTGCTGGAGGGGCATGGCCAGTGGCCCAGTGCAGAGACAAGGAGGAACAGAGGCCTGAGCCCAGAGAGGACTGTCAGAGAGTTCCAGAGTCCAAGGTTAAGTGAAGGCCTGGGACTGAGACCAAGAGGAAGAGTCCAGCTCTAAACAAGGATGAGCAGGGCCTGGTGAAGGACCCAAAGCCCATGTTGGCCTCTGAGGGGAGTCTCCTCAACTGGCTAATCATTTCATTCATCATGGCAGGTGAGAGAGCAGGGTGATCTTCCCTAGTGTGGGACAAGTAAGACAAGTGGGGCTGCTGGAGGGCATCACAGCTAGCCTCATCATCAGATCCTGCTACAGGGACCTGCTGTGTAGATCAAGACACAAACTACATATTGAGCAACATACTCCAGAAACTTAAGAGAAGCAATAATAACATGAAGAAAAAATGTCACTTCATTCCATTGATACATTTTGAAAACATTACCTTGAAGTTCATCTTATTTTGTCCAGACTGGTAATTACTGTGTAAACTTAAAATAGGACTAAAATAATCTGGGTTTCCATTAGGCAGATGAACAGCAAATCTTATTTAATAGTCCTAGCAAATACAACTTATACTGCAGTAATATATTGTAAGGTGAAATATTTAAAAACAACTCATGATACTGGGAAATGTTCAAAGGAAATGGAAAATCTATATGTATTAGTAAAATGGAAAACCTTGAAACAGTTAGACTGTGTTTATCAGAAGGGGAACCATATGACCTATTTGTATTTATCTTTGCATGATTTCACAGATACTTTAAGCCTCTAGAGGGGAATAACCTGACATACAGAGACTTGACTGGGTGACATTTCAAAGATCTGAAAATGAAACAGCTGTTTCCCATCTCCATCACCGATGTGTTGAACATTACCACCTGTCTTACACCTTCAAAGGAGTGTATTATAATGACATTTCCCATTTTAATGTGTGTTAAGAGGATTTCTTATTTTATCTATAGCAGTTTGATTGTTATAACTAATAATTGGCTTGTAAATGAGCCAGCCCTCACAAGCAATGTGAAAGCTGTTCTGTAAGTGCATTATGATAGTACACTGCATGGCTTTATCTGATAAATCCGTTCTGTGCTTTCGTGCTTTTACAGAAAAATCTTCCCATTTCATTTTTTAAAGGTGTAGTGTAAATAACATGTCTTGCTTTTCATTGTATATATCAGTCCTCTTTTAAATCAAAATTGTTACAACAATATAGACTTCATTGTTTTTAAAACACTATAATTCTGTATCAGAACATCTTACTGTTTCTTTCTGTAGTTCTGAGTTCAACCGAAATCATTTTGTTCCAAGGTTAGCAGTATATAGTTCTACAAACTCCTTTGCTTTCATGTTTTGCGCAAGTAATATACAAAGGGTTTTAACCCAAATTTAGAACTCTTTTTTTTTTTATTTCCCTATTTGAGCAGACCGGTGTGGCTCCTCAGTGATTCCAGATCTGAGTGCCTGGGGTCTGCCATACTGTAGATTATGACTCTGTTTCTGGCATTTCACTACATACGTTATTCTCTTACAATGGGCCAGCCAGAAAACACCTTACAAACACATGCTTCAGATGTACAAACATATTTGAAATAAATGAAATAGTTGATTTGTAAAATCATTCCCCTTAATATAAATATATGTTTTCACTTGACAAGAGTGGATTTGTTCTATTTTTGGCATTAATGATTTAAAACATGTAATCAGTTAGAGGCTGATCTATTTATTTAGACCTTTAGCTGTAAATTCACTTAGCAGGCAGAGCATTGTCAAAGAATATGCACTTTTAACTCCTTGTTTTAACTAGTAGGAAAGAGACGTTAAAGAGTGTTTTATATGTGTGTAGCTAGAGAACAGATATTTCACTCTTTGTATTCTTCCAACATGTATATATGAGGCTACATAATGTGGAATTATCAAATGGACTTGGATGTTTTAGTCAATTGGACACTTTGGAGGTTTTATAAATCAGAATTTCAGCATAGAGGGCTATGTCAAAGTATAAAACATGTGCCACAGTCATTGGGTGGGCACAGAGATGCATCACCCTAGGGAGGTGGTCCTGGAGCAATTCTGCCCTGAATGTACAACCTTGCTTCTGCTGCTACATCCCTGCAGAAAGAGCAGCACGTTCTTTCCTCTCCCTACATAATACTGCATGGCCCTACCTCTGCTCTATTCTTCTCTATATTGTGTGCCAGCATCGACACAGAGGGACCTGTAAAATTTTGCTGTTAAATTTAAAATGCAAGAGAGAGGCTCTTCCCAACTTCTTTCATTTGCCTACCCAACTTCTCATCCAGTAAAACGCATAAACACATAATTTTAAACATTTTACTGAACCCAGTTTACTGAAATGAAACCAAGTCGTTGTCAAAGATCAAAGTCTTTGATTTCAGATGCCGATGGCAAAAGGTCAGATGACAAAAGGTCAGAAGCTAACACAACAAACTCTGTGGTTGTAATTTATCCCTCTATATTAACAGTGTTGCATATACACACCCCTATCTGTGCCTCATTTCAAATTACTTGAGTTCTCATACTAGAGAGACAAACTTGCCTTGACAATTCAGCATGAGAGCTATCGGTACCCATAGTGACCAGATAAAAATGAAACTACTTTAATGAAGTTGTAAAATTAAATATGCTACACGCGCCATCCTGTGATCAAACAAGAACCAGTACCACCCAAGTAAAAATAACCCCCCTTTTTTTATGAAACCTGAGCAAACAAAGAAAGCACAAGTGCCAAGTCATTAATTATTTATAATTGGCGCATAGTGATTGGTCACCTGTGAAAAGTATAACTTTGAAAGAACTTCCGCCCAAAGCAGAGAACAGAGAACTGTGTATACACTCAAGAAGAACAGATTGTGCACAACGAATGTTATCTCTTCTGCTTACGTATTTTTTTATTTTATTTTTTTTTGGCATAAAAATATGGACCGTCTCATCTTACCGGTCCATTTATCTCTTTATCTTTGACGTTATCTTTCTTATCAAGAGCTCTTACAAATCTGCAGACTGCAACGGCTTATATGAATCGCTTGGAAGCAACTGTCTTACCCACCCTGTAAATGCTGGGTAACATGATATCTGCATGCTGTAACTGAATGAATAAATCAATTTCACTGCCTACGCTCTAGCTATCAGAAGTGTAAGTAAACTAAATCTTTTGTGAAAACATCATGCTGTGTTTAAATCATCCTGACTCCTGCTCACTGTTATCACCCCCCTGCCTGGTCATAAATCCCACTCCTCGCGCCAAGCCGGTCGTGTCGTCCCAGGCTCGCAGGTCATGGGTGCACCAGCATTATGGGGCACGACAGTCGTGAATGCGCTTAAATGTTTTGGATTTGATTTCCACTGAGTTTTGATTTCCACTGAGTTTTGTCCCAGGCAATTGTCTGCAGCATTATATTTCAATATTTTGGGAAAAGGCATGATCTTAATACTTGGGATTAATAATACCTTGTAACACCTGACAAAGAATTATTTCTATATAAGCCTTGGTTACAATGAAATTACTATTTTTGTTAGTATGCTGTTTCCATAAGCTGCTTGTACACATGACAGGGGCCTAGTTCCCTTAAATCAAAACAGTAGATTTTAATTGGTGGGGTTTTAATTGTGAGGATTAAAAACCCACCATTTCAATTTAAGGTCTATCACTGTTATGATGAAGGGGCCAATCCTTTTTTTTTTCCACAGAGCCTGCCTATACCTGGGGAGTGAGCTGCCCTGTACTGTGAGGGGCCCCGGTCCTTCCCTTCAGAACAACAGCACCCCCTGGGGCTGCCTAAGCAGGTTACTAGTAAGCCTGCTTCTGAGCTGGGGCAGCACCCGGATTACTAGCAGCCTGTATGAGTGACCCAGGGGGTGCTGCCATAATGGAGGAAAGGACCGGGGCTCCCCACAGCTCAGACAACACCAGAAGCTTGCCCCCCTGGCTGTGGGCAGGCTCCACCAGGGAAAAAAAGGAGTCAGGTGCCTCACTGCTTCCCCCCCCGCCCAAGCAGGGCCTGCCCATGGCTGGGAACCAAGTTGCCAGGAGGCCAAGGAGCCCCTGAGCTGTAGGGGTCCCTAGTTCTTCCCTCCATGGCAACAGCACTACCTGGGGCTGCCTGGGCAAGCTGCTAGCAGGCTCGGTGCTGTCTCTGAGCTGCGGGAGCACCCGGCCTGCTAGCAGCCCACCTGGATGGGCCCAGGGGGTGCTGCCACCATGAAGGGAAGGATTGTGGCCCCCTGCACTTCAGACACAGCGAGCAGCTCACCCCCTAGCTGAAGGCAGGCTCCACTGGAAAAGAAAAAGGATTGGACCCTTTTCGGCTTTTTCCCACCCCTGTGGGGGCTTCCAGCACTCTGTGCACTGTCCCAGGTGCTTTCTTATCACCTAGGACTCCTCAGGAATGGGCTGGCTTGTTCCTGGGTCAGTGCAGAAAGATGGCAGGAAGGCAGCTGGGTGTGCTTCTGGCTGGAGAAGTGTAACAAGGGGCCATCTTGTGGTCAATCAAATCTTTGGCCCACCATCTGTCTAGGGTAGTCTGCCCACCTGCCTCTCCTGCCATGACTTTGATGTATTTAATTAGTTGTTTATAAGGTGGGAGGTGCCCATTTACTGCTCTAAGCCAAGGGCGTAATACATGGCTCCAAACCTCCCCTTATACTGTGTCTCATGTCTCACAGATAGCATCACTATATAGCTCCAGCCCTAGACTGGGCCCCATTACGTGCCCTACTGATGTTCGGACCCCACCTGAATCCCTTCTCTTCAAGTGGTCAAATATCTACCTTCATTCTGGGCTGCAAAACTCCCTAAGCCCTTTCCCCTCTTGGCACTGGCCTCCTCCAGGACCTTTGGCTTCATAGGCTCTGGCCTCACCTCTAGGCAAGTCAGGACTCCAGGCCTCTAGTCTCTGGCTATCCCTCATAGTGGGTTCTCTGGCCCTTCAACTGGTCTGGTCCTGGCCCCAGCATGGGCCAGTGAGATTATTTCATGCAAGTACTGAGCTTCTTACCCTCTCGCTCCTGTATGGATCCACCTTCTTGGGCCCCTCTAAACACAGCTCACCATCACTAAGGCTGGACCATGCACAGTCTTTCAGGCCTCCCCATGTGAACCCTACTCTGAACAGCTTTCTCACTCGCACCCCTGCCCCCTCACTGGTGCCACTACACCGCCCCCTCACCGGGGCTACTAAGCCTTATTCCCCTTGGGCCTCAGTCCTTTGATGACATGCCTGGACCCCTCACCTGTCCCCTCTACAGGATAACTTACCAAGTTGTGGGGGCTGAATCTATACAGTACCCCATACTCACCTTTCACTTGGAAAACACTGGTGTGGCATTTCTTGGGGATCACCCCAACATAGGCAGCCCCACCATACCATCCAACACTAGCAAGGTGTAGTTTTAGGTCATTCCCCAGAACTAGGAACCTCCTTTATCCCCATAGCTCCTACCCTTGACTTCCAGGTGTTCTGGGAACATCAGCTCCAGCTGGGTGATGTTACTCTGATAGCATCCCTGCAGCAACTCAGTTCAGCTCTGAGGGCCTGGGTTTATACTGAGGCTGCTCTGTATCATCTTTCGATTCAGAAGCCCTCCCATGGTCATGTAACCAACTCGTTAGCCCGCATTGCACTTGCAGTGGGAACAGCTATTCCACAGCCTGCTTAAACCTGTTAAAGTGGCAGACACCAAAGGTTCCCTGCCACAAGAAGACAGTGGGGATGGTGCATGGGGTGCTAAAAGCCTGCCAAGCCCAAGCTTCCCCAAGTCTCCCAGGGCTTCCAGCACCCCGTGCAGCATCCCCACCTTCTCTGACTTCCAGCACACCAAGATGGAGATAGGACTAGCTTCCCGGATTAAGGACAATAAGAAGTCCTTCTTCAAATACATAGGGGGTAAAAAGAGGGTCCCGGGTAATGTGGGGCCCCTGCAGGACACGATGGGCAACTTAGTCATCACGCCAGATGACAAAGCTAACATATTTAACGGTTTCTTTGCCTCTGTCTTCCTAAGTAGGGACAAGTTCAGCCACCTCCCTGCTGGGCCCCCCTCGGGCCCCGGGAGAGACACGCCTGGGCCAAGGGTTAGCGAGGAGTTAGTTAGGGTACTTCTGGAGAGGCTGGACGTGTTCAAGTCCGCTGGTCCGGACGATCTTCACCCTAGGGTTCTACAGGAACTGGCCGAGGTCATTGCGGGACCCCTGGCGCGGCTCTATGAGCACTCGTGGTGCTCTGGCGAGGTGCCGGAGGACTGGAAGAGGGCCAATGTGGTCCCTATCTTCAAAAAGGGAAAAAAAGAGGACCCGGGAAATTACAGGCCAGTTAGTCTGACCTCAATCCCGGGTAAGCTCTTTGAAAAAATTATCCTGGCACACATCCAGGAGGGCCTTGCGGGGGAATGCATGCTCAGGGGCAACCAACATGGGTTCATCAGTGGCAGGTCTTGTCAGACCAACCTGGTGGCCTTTTACGATCAGGTCACCAAATCATTAGACGCAGGGGTTGCTGTGGATGTAGTCTTTTTGGACTTCCGGAAGGCTTTCGACACTGTTTCTCACCCTGTCCTCATCAAAAAGCTGGGAGACTGTGGTGTCGATGCCCACACAGTCAAATGGGTCGCCAACTGGTTGGAGGGCCGCACCCAGAGGGTGGTAGTGGATGGGTTCTTCTCGACCTGGAAGGATGTGGGCAGTGGGGTTCCGCAGGGCTCGGTCCTCGGGCCTGCACTGTTCAACATCTTCATCAGTGACTTGGATGAGGGGGTAGAAAGCACCCTGTTCAAGTTTGCTGATGACACTAAGATGTGGGGGGATGTGGGCGCACTAGAAGGGTGCAATAGGCTACAAGCTGACCTTGACAGGTTGCAACGGTGGGCGGATGAGAATAGGATGGGGTTTAGCACTGATAAGTGCAAGGTGTTGCACATGGGGAGGAAGAACCGGCACCACACTTACAGGTTGGGGAACTCCCCTCTTGCCAGCACGGAGACGGAAAAGGATCTTGGAGTCGTCATTGACTCCACGATGAACATGGGCCGGCAGTGTGGGGAGGCAGTCAAGAAGGCCAATCGTACCCTGTCATGCATCCACAGATGCATCTCGGGCAGGTCCAGGGAGGTGATCCTCCCCCTCTATGCGGCACTGGTCAGGCCGCAGCTGGAGTACTGCGTCCAGTTCTGGGCGCCACACTTCAAGAGGGACGTGGACAATATGGAAAGAGTTCAGAGGAGGGCCACTCGTATGATCAGGGGTCAGCAGGGCAGGCCTTATGAGGAGAGGCTACGGGACCTGAACCTGTTTAGCCTCCACAAGAGAAGGTTAAGGGGGGACCTTGTGGCCTGCTACAAACTGGTCAGGGGGGATCAGCAGGTATTGGGGGAGTCCCTGTTCCCCCGTGCGCTGCCAGGAGTGACCAGGAATAACGGTCACAAACTGGCGGAGGGTAAGTTTAGATTAGATATTAGGAGGCGCTACTTCACAGTCAGGGCGGCTAGGGCCTGGAACCAGCTTCCAGGGGAAGTGGTGCAGGCTCCTAGCCTGGGGATTTTTAAAAGGAAGTTAGATGAGCACCTTGCCGGGGTCATCTGACCCCGGTGCTCTTTCCTGCTAAGGCAGGGGGTCGGACTAGATGATCTACCTAGGTCCCTTCCGACTCTAGCTACTATGAAACTATGAAACTATAAGATGTCCTCCTGCGACTACCCCATGCTGCCCCAGGGGCAAGCTGGGTGGGCTGGTGGCCAGAAAAGGTGGCAGGGATGGTGCACAGGGCACTGGAACCCTGGGTAGACTCAGGGATGGATGTATCACTGCAATTTGTTATGTAGCAAAGTAAAATACATCGGAATGTGTTTTAGTTTGCTGTATAACAAAATCATTTAAATCACAATATATCGCCACACATGTACAGTGTCACAAAATTAAATTGCAATATGCCGCCTCACGTGTAACATGTGATAATTAAACCACTAGAAAAGGGCAACTGAACTACTAAAAAGGGCAATTTTGTTATATGTACAAGTAGCCATAGACACTCTAAAGAGATACAAATGTAAAATTGGACTGGAAATAAGGTGGATTAAAAGTTTCTCCAAATGCCATACTATTTTTCAGTCTACAGAACAATGCACTTTTAGCCTACAAAAAGAAAATTCAGTTTTCCTGGCTATAGACATCACAAGTTAACTTGGAGAATGACAGTCACAGTTATATATCTCACCATTAATCCTTATACTGTGACACTTCAGTATGAGGTGAGACTGTAGCAGAGATCATTTTTCTTATAATTGGCTCATATTCTGTGCTCCTAACCTAATGACAGTGACATTGCCACTTAATATAATTTAGTACTAGCCCCTGCAATGTAACACTAACCAGAAAGGAAAGAAACTAAAGAGGTGATAGTTTAAAAAAATTACAACAGTATAACAAGGATAGCTACAATAACTTTTTTGTAAATCTCATTTTTAATAGCTTCACTCTTATAATCCTCCTTTCCTTCTAACACTGTATTTCATTAATAAGTGCATTTTAGGGTGAGATTTTTCAAAACTGCATAAGGAATTTGAAGGTCAGACCTCTAAGAAAACTTTGGAAACCTAGGTCTTTTTATTCTTTGTTTCCCATTTGTATATTGTTTAAGAATGAATCGCATAGTTTTAAGCTCTTTTTTTAAGAGTTATTTTTCTGCCAATTATTCCTACTTTGAATGATTTATGACATCTTCATTCCAATGTCTCCTTATTTCTTTTTCTTGAAATCCTGTAGGAATTGGGCACCCAAATCCCTTATCAAAATGACACAATTTTTTTTAAATATCTGAAGCTTTTGTTTGAAACTTTTTTTTAAAAGCATCATAATTTTTAAGGAGGAAGGAGGGAGACCCTAATTTTAAAAATCCTTTTCAGCTGTTGCTATGACTTCTGTAGTGCTTACCACCATTAAAATATCACACCAATTATTATAGCATCAGTACCAAATGAGCAAGTGACTTCACTATGCATTCAATCTAGGTCAAAGATATGAACAGAAGATAGATCTAAGCAAGCATCCCAATTCTCAGGTAAGTGTCCAAAGTTATCTGCAGACAGAATTATCAGAGTATGAGTATGTCTACTTTGCCTCCATAATGCCCTCTCAACTGCTTCCAAAACATAGCCCCGATATGTCTGTTCATGTCCCTCTTCTCAAGATCTTTTGTTTTCTAATGGCAATCTTGAGCACTGACAAAACAGTATAGTAATCCCACAGGTTTGAAGTGTAAGAGTGTTTTACAGTTAGGAATAGAGCATATAGAATTGTCTTCCTTCAATATGCAAGTGCCATTATCAGCACTTGTATCTCTTTCAGAGTGAAAACAAAGCTGAAATATCAAAATTTCCCACAAGTTATTAAATAGTCCTAAATCAAAAAGTGGTGTGTGACATGTTAAATACAACCCAAAGTTTTCAGTTTAATTCAATTAAAAAATCATCATCATGGTCATCATCAGTTTAGATCATCACCACAATCTGCCTAGCTCTGCATTACCTCATGCTGTCTTTGGCTAGGGACATAATTTCCACATAAACCAGTATAAGTGATCAAAAACTGGTTCAATTCTGTCATACAACAGAAGTTCAGTGCACATAAACTGTTTTCAAAATAGCTGAAACCAGTTTAAAATACATGTACCCCCTTGCAGGGTGGGCTAGCTAGCCTTGGACAAACCTGTCTGATCCAGCTGAGCAGGTAAACATGTTCTAGCCTCTCCTCCACCCCACAGTTTCTGGCCTAGGCCACTACAGGTATGTGTCTGCATTTCTGGAATCAGAAGTGAAAGTCTGTTCACTTGCTTATCACGTCAATCTAACCTGCAAAAATTGAATTAATTCAGCTGGTGTTTTCGGCTGTCTGTTCTTAGTCTTTATGACCCATGGCACAGATGAAAATCTCCCATGATTCAGTGATGTAATTCATTATAGGAGTTCACTATACATGTTGGTCAGCAATGAGGCCATTGCACATCATGGGATGTATAGTTTTGTCAAGGATCAAGACTGGAGTCATGAAGCACCTGAACAGCAATTCATATGAGGCATCTTAGACATATTTGATATTAGACTGACTCAAAACAAAATGTTTAGGCAATTTTAAATAGTCTTAAAATGCATCAGAAAATAAAAAATTCAACACAACTGAAATTTTCCTAATGGTAAAACTTTTGTTACAGAAGCACTATTTGGGGGTTTTCCAAACTAATGACAATAAAAAATAAAATGCCTCTTTTTTGTTTCTTATGAAGGAAGTTACAATAATTTGAATGGGCTGATGCATTTCATTGCAATGTAGTCAGAAGAAGAAAAAAGTATTAATCAAATGACGACAAAGCAATCTCACTGAAACTGTGTGAAATGTCAAAGTTTTCTTTGTCACTAAGTGAGATATATACCAAAGTGAACTAGACCATATCTGATTAGATTCAGAAATAATAGCTATGATGTTTCCTCTATATTCCCCACTCAGATTCAACCTAGAGCGAATGAATTCAAGGACTCAAGAAAGAGAACATAATTTTAATAAGTAATACAAAGAGATTAGTGATTCAGTGAAACAATTCAAGCCTCATATTTCAGTTCTAGTAGCAGAACTGTCCAGTCACAAACTGCATGTAAAAAAGAAGTGATTACTCATTGAATTTGATTATGGGAGTGATTTACAATTGCTCAAAACTAAAAGTCTTTTCTAAAAATATATCTGGATGACTTTTCTTCCATATTTTTTTCTATAATAGGTTACCTGATTTTTTTGAAATGGGAGGGATGACATTTATTATTCAAAGTGGTAGCAACTGTTGGGTGCTTTGTTCCATTCTCCAAAATGGAATTTTTGTAGTGCCTAGGCCTTAAATTGACCTCTATGGGTGTGCCCATATGAGACAAGTTAATGCATATTAGTCTAATTTAGTGCTCAATATGGGCACATGTCTACAATGCACACCTTTACTGCAAGGTAAAAATAGCTAATTGTGACTACATTTGATACCTGCAAATGCAGGTATCAAATTTAAGCATGATTAGTTAATGCACAGTAATACACATAAATATATCACCCAGCACTAAAGTTAGTGTCAGGGTCTGCCCAAGCACTAGGGGGCTGGTCTGAGCCCAGTCCCAGGATTCCTGGCTGGCAACTGCTCCTGTCCTGTTCCAGGGCTGGGCTGCTCCCTGGTAGCTCCTACCTGCAATGTGTAAAAGCCTGTAGTCATTTTGTACCTTGGGGTATACACACTAGGGAGCCTGAGGAAGTCTATTCTGTGTCCAGGAGCCCAGCAGGACTTGTGTGCCCTGCTGGACAGGCCACAGACTGCCTCTGCCTGGTCCGTCCCATCTGCAGAGTTGCTAATTGGCAGCAGGTATGTGTTGCCCAGTCCTGAGATCCCTGCAGGGGTTCTGGCTGGCTGATTCTGGCATGACGGCCAGCCTGTGCAGTGTTTCTTCGCAGGTGTTGTGCTGAAGTGCCTCTGCCACACACACAGCTCCCGGTCCCTGGCTG
This sequence comes from Crocodylus siamensis, assembly GCF_052110815.1. Classification (NCBI taxonomy): domain Eukaryota; kingdom Metazoa; phylum Chordata; order Crocodylia; family Crocodylidae; genus Crocodylus; species Crocodylus siamensis. The sequence continues at coordinate 57,196,756 of NC_143399.1, forward strand.
TGCCCTTCTGCTGAATGCTCCTGAGCACTGTCCAGGGCTGGCCACACAGGGACAGCCTCATGGGGTCCCAGAGGACCTCATGGCACTGGACAAGAGCATCCTTCTTGGCATCCCACCCACTGAGCCCTGGCCCTGACCATGTATGTTTGCTGAGCGGAGTGCCTGAGACCCCCAGGGGTCCCCAGAGGAAATTGGAGGCCCCATGGCACTCTGGAGCCATGCTGACATGCAGAGGCAGTTCAAACGGGCAGGTGCTCAAATGTCTGCATTTATTAATCCCTGCCAGGTCACATGCATGAGTGAAGGCACTCCCAGTCAGTGTGGCAGTGTCACATTAAGGTCAAGGCTTTGTGGGCACAGTGGGTGGCTGTGAAAAATACAATCATTAGTCTGGTCATGTCCATAATACCATGGCCTTTATGCGGGAGCTGACCTATATTTTGATGCCCTGGGACCCAGCCCATACCCCTGCAAGTATCATCAGCAGGGGTGGCCTGGCTGAACCTTCACCCCACCCTGAACCCTCCAGTGACATGTTGCTGCATTCACTGGCAGCTCGGGGAGCCCTGTCAGCAGCTGCCTCACCCCCAGTACAGCCCCAGACCCTACCATGAGAAGCAGCCGGTAACGTAACTGCTGGCCACCAAAAGTACCAACTTCTCCCTTGGGATGGGACCCTGGGCTAGCACCAGCCCACCATACACTGCGGACCATGGACACCGGGAACAGCTGGACCCAGACATGTGGTAAGTCCTACACTGCAGGATGGCCCTCCCAGTCCCCACCTCTGCTCCTGTCTCTGGCCCCTGCCCCAGCCCCTGCCTGTGGCCCTGGCCTCTGCCCCCACTCCCTGCTCCTGGCTCGCCCACACTTCCCTGGGCTGGGTTCCTGCCCACTACAGTATGCAGGGAGGTGGAACATAGTTCCTAACTTTATTTAGAAGCTGTGTCCCTGCAGCTTGGGGCAGGGGGAGCGGGGTGGTCTTGGGGCACATCCAGCCCCTCACCTTCATTGCCCAGGAGTCCTGCATGCTTTGAGCATGCTTGCCATGGGCTGGGTGGTAGTGCAGCAGAGCAGTTGGTCTGAAAGGGAAGAAGAGTGTTGAGTGGGGTCTGGAGCCACAGCAGCGGGTACTTCCAGCAGCCTGACCTGTCCCACCCTGGGAAGGGGGTGGTAGAGGAGAGCTGCCTGCAGGCAGAAACCAGCAGTCCACTAGCCCCAGTGGACCAAGTGGGGGTGGTGGGTTTGGCTGGAAGCTGCCTGTCCAACTGACTTACCATGGCCCTTAAGCACTCATGCATGGCCAACCCCAGATCTGAACCTGGGCAGCACACGCCACCTGGTGCAGAGCATCTTATCTCTGAAATGTTTCAAACTCACAAAAGGTTGCTGTCTCTTGCCTCTGCAAGGCCAACATCTAGACATGGGGAGTGCCCATCAGCCCCAGCAGGGATGCAGGCTCTGGGTCACCATCACCCACTGTTGGAACTTTCCAGGTGCACCGGCTGTGCCAGTGGTGCACCATGGACTAGACCCTCTTATTCCAGTGGTCGGTGGGGGTTGCGGAGGACTGGGAGGCACCAGACCAGGCTTGGAATGTTGAGAATGTTGCCCAGGTGGAGGCACAGGACTGAGCACAAAGCGACCACTGGACCTGAATGGAGACCCTGGAGTTGGAGTGCCTAGAGCTGCTTTAGTAGCAGAGGGATGCTGACCACTAGGTCCTGGACACCCTTCTGGGCCTGGTGGCTACAACCATCCCCTCCACCTGGCCACCACCTATAGCTCTGCAGGGTCTCTGGGTTCAACCTACCACCCCACAGCAGGCCTCCATATGGCTTGGGGAGAAACTCCTTGGGTGCCTCCTGCCTGCCAGACCCCCTGGCCCGGCCCCTGCCAGGGCCCCACCACAGTCCCCCACACCACACACATGAAGTCCCAGCTGTGCTTGAGGCTTCTGGAGTCATCACAACCCCTGGAACCCCCAGGGAACGTCCCAAGGCTGACATGCTGGGCATCTGTCCTGGGACTCTGTCCCCTAGGTCCCCACAGTCCCCTACTCTGGACTCAAGGACCAAAAATATTGTAAATAGTTTTCCGTCTGTAAATAGTGTTCTCCATCTGTAAGCATATTTTTTATGCTGGGTGTGGAGTGTGGTGGAGGGGCTTTGTTGGTTGATCGGGGAGGGGATTCTGTTTGTTGAGGAGGCTGGGGGGAGGGATGGGGTGGGAGTTGTGAGGGTAGTAACTTTTTTTGTTTCATGTACATGTCCTAAGCATGTATATGTCCTAAGAGTGGTACTGAGGATGGGCAGAGAGTAGGGGGTGTGTGGGCAGCAGAGTAGGTGGTCTGGATCAGGGGGTGCAGGAAGAGTGGGTTGGCCAGGGCCTTCCGCAGATGGTGCTGGCAGCCATGTGTCTGGAGGCTGGAGTTTTCCTGGTGGTCACATAGGGACATGGCTGGACTGGAGGTAACTAGCACTAACTTTAGTGCCAGTTGCCTGCATATGAAGATACCTGCCAAAAATCAGATACTTCACATTAGGCTAATTTGCAGTAACTTTAATCACAACTAGTTGCATGCCCTACATGTATGAATTTCAACCTTACAGAAGTTCTAAGAAAAAAAGTGCCACATCTGGGCTGTTGACATCATGTCCTCAAACTGTCTATATCAGGGAAACCATGCTTCTGTATATATTCTTACTTGTAGATAGTCTTAGCAAACATGAGATTTCAATGTATTTCAGAAGTTGGTTGTAGACCATTTCATTTTTAAAATTAAGTTATATTTAACAGGGTATAACCAGAGGCAAGGAAATTCCTCAGCATGAGCTACTCATAGTGGAGGCTGGAGGTGAAAAGGTAGAAATATATTGGGACCAAACTAAATGAAAAGCTTCACAACAAAGGTAAGATGCATAGGCTCTTTCCCGCCACAGCCCTGGAACGAGTTTTTTGCAGGGGGAGAGGGGCAGGAGCTACATAAAGCATTTATTCATAGTATAAAGCTCATTTACTAGGAATGGCCAAACAGGCATTAGAATCATTATAAAACTTCAAAAAAAGAAAAATTCAACAGAACATTGTACAGAATAGCTCTGTTGTATATTAAGTAGAAAATTTGCAGTCCGTATATGAAAAACACCTTTTTGAAGACTTTCCAAATGGATATGGAATTCTAGATTTTTTATGAAGAGCTTTGTTTTCATTTAGGCACCAAAGTCAAATTATGTATTTTATTAAGAAATGACCAACTAGTGTATCAATTACTTTTTGAAAATCTAGTCCTTGTATACATGCTCCAAAAGTGCCAAAGACTAAATAACCCAAATGTGGATGCTGATGACCAAAAAAAAAAAAAGATCTTAGCGTTGTAGTCATCAGTGGCAAGTGGCCTTGAATGGATATTTATTTGGTACCCCATAAGGTACGTAAAAATTGTCCATATGGTACTAGTTAAGTCAGCTGTGTACTGTAAAGCTGGAATTCTGTTAATAAATTATGACAAATTCAGGTTTTTCCAGATACATGAATGCCATAGGTCCCTTCACAGATAGTGAATCTAGTTTACTGAAAAGTGTAAAAGAATGTAAACACTATTGGAAACCCAGGCTCTAACCAGGTGTTGAGTTTTTAGGATGGGCCCTTGCTGATTCACTTTTGTATTGCTTTTTTAAAGAGGCTGGCATAACACACTGGTAAAAAAGGAAGCCAGAACTGCCCATCTTCAGGATATAGGGGAAGATGCCTAAGTCACAACCAAGTCCGAGGCAAAAGGGGGATGCTGGAATTGATTTGGCTTCAGGTGTCAACATCATCAAACCCTAATAAAATATTATACCCTGACCCAGTATATCGACTAACATTGAAACAGTGCCACCAGATCAGTTTTATTACAATGGGGGTGGAGATATTCTAAGACACTTCCACTATTTAATTAATATTTTATTATCCACAGTCACTTTGGGGACTCATTGTGATTAACACCTCAAAAGTATGTTGTGAGCTCCTACAAGAGGGAGCTCCCACTTCTATCTAAATCAAGAGGCAAAAGATGAGAAGACTGAGTAACTTGAGTGAGATCACCAAATAAGCTAATGGCAGAGCCAAATATAGTCCCATTTATCTGTCCACTTTATGATACAGTGTTAAAAATCACACTTATTTAAAATAAGTAAATGAAAAGCGTTACTAGTAAAAAACACTTGCTAACATTTCAGGGACTGATGATTTTTCTATATAGTTCTACTTGTTTAAATTCCAGAAACTCCTCATCTATACTCATTACTGTTATGAAGCACATTCATTTTAAAAACCAAGCCATTTTTTAGTAATAGGAAAGATTGAGAGTTTCTTCAAAGCTTGGGATCTGTTTGTCCTATATCTCTATTACTTAAGAATGGATTTGAAGCTGAGAGGTAGTTTGTCAAGTATCTGCTGAGAGCAAAGGTTTAAACTCTTGGATAGTGGTACATATAAAAGACAAACAATATAAAAGTATGCAGCCTATAGCTGCAGGAGTAGCAGGAATCATGTCATCCAATTCTAATAAATAAAAAGATAACACAGGGAATTGAAATACCCAGAAGTCAAAATATAAAATTAGTGGTTCCCACAATAGCTGTTACTCATTTGTGCACATGCAGAATAATTGGTATTAACGTCTATAAGGAAAATAATATCTGTCTTGTTATAATTTTGGGATCTGGCTATTATATTTTCTAGAAAAACCATCATAATGACATTTCGGAGATTCTGGGTTTTCCTCAGAAGTGAAAAATTGTTACCCCATGGTTACAGCATACTTCTGAGATCAGAAAATCACAGTTATTTTACTAAAATTGGTGTTGAATCTTGGAGAAATCATTTGTCCTTCAGTCCCCCTTTCTGTAAAATTTGCTTGTGTATTTCTTTATTAGCTTTATATCCTTCCCTGTCCAAAAGGCTTGGAGCAGCTTACAATAAGTGAACAACCCACAGACAGAAATCGCCAAACAATATCCAAAATCCAAGAATTCCTACACCCACACCACCACCCCCTGCCTAAACCCCCACACAAGCAAATACTCCCACCAATCCCAATCATGCCTGCCAACTGCTGCTTCATCCAGGTACAAGAAACCTTTTAGCATTCTCTTGCTCTCCTTCCACCCATACTTATGCCTCTGTGCCAGCCCTAGGGGAGATCACCCCACCAAAATGGGTAAAATTTCTTGCACGTTATTAGAGGGCTGCTGAGAGTCTTTCTTTAACAGCATTTGTAAATAACTGTATAACAAGTTTTGCAGAGAAGTCTCAGATACACAACAAGCAATCAGACTCTACCATGTGTTTGGGCAATTTTGGAGTCCAACAGTCAGCCTAATGTTATGAAACATTTTTGTGAAATTTAGTCTATATATTTCCTTGCTCATTATTCTCACTGGATTAATAAGCATGATCTAACTTCTTATTGGTAAGAATCATCTCAAGTAGCAAATCCATAGAAAAACTGCTTATTTTAATGTTTCCACAGCATCACGAAAATACATTGTAATTAATATGAAAGCAAATGTTGCAATTCCTGAGTATCTACTGAGACCTGTTTAATTTCTCCGACTCTCCAGCTCCCATGCTGACTGACCCTAATGATGACATTTACTACAAAATCACAAGTGTTTTTCTTCTAGAAGTCCTGCTTGGCCTCAGAGTGCCAAAAAGCTCTAGTGAATATATTAAATTTAACAAGCAGCCATATCAATGGAATGTCAGTGAGCATGAAAATAGCTAAAGCAACCTTTTATATTGTTCATCTGCATTAAGCTTTCAGCCCTTTGACTTGTTTTTTACATAAAGAAGATTAGGTTCAAGATTACTTCTTATTTTTTTTCCAAAACTAGTTAAAAATTAGAAGATGGCAGCCTCTTTATTTAGTTATTCCATTGAGAATCAAAGGTTTTTAATTGATCTGAGATCTTGTCTTTTTACTGTGGGTTTTGTATCTGCTACTTCATTCTGTCTGAGATACAGCCAGACTCTTGCCTGGACCTGTTCTAAGTAACAAAGATAAAACAAGTATTTTTCTATTAGTATCAGCTGCCTTCAATTCATGCTGCTCCCTTCAGAAGAGTGACACCAGATCCTTAGCCCATATGTCTCTACAGAAAAAAAATTCTTAGCTTGATACTTTCACTTAGTTTTTTGTGTATTTTTTTCCTCTTGTGCTATCCTTCTTCAGTGACATGTTTTTAGTTCCTTCACATTTTGTCACATTTAACCATTACTGTTGAGGCAGCTTTTACCGTGCATTATTCAATAAATTTCTTGTCAGTAAGCTGGTTCCATTGTGAGACCAAAAGAGATAATATCTCAGTAGTGTAACCCAGGGGGGAGAGGAGGGGCAGAGAAAGGGCAAACAGGGCACTAGCCTTAGACATAATTCAGAGGGCATGCCAGAATGGTATCCTCCAAGGAGCCCATCCTGCCACCTTGGGGAGCTTGCACTGAAAAACAGTGGCAGCCCTAAGTGAGCAGCAAGTGCTTGCAACTCCCTCCCACTCCTCCAGCAACTCCCAGAGTACCAGGATTTCAAGTCACACCTCCAATATTTCATTTAACTAATTTGGAATTGCAAAACAAAATTTTGCAGGGAAATTTCAAAATTTTGAACTGCTTGGTAGTTGATATCATGTATTTCCATATCACAGGGAACTGTGTAACTGTACATCATTTTCCCTGATATCATTATAGTCCAAACTTTCCTAAATTGACCATAGTTAGAATCCTGTACATGTATTCAAATACATAATTTGGATCTTGAAGTCTGTTTTTATAATATAGTACTCCCCCTCTGTTAAATGAGTGACATATAACATGTTCTTCCAGATTGTCCCGCAGTGGAACAAATGCAGTATAGTATCTTACCTGAGATGGCAGTAGTTTACATAGCCTCTGTTTGTCTGACAGCAATCCGGTCACTCAACGGGAAGCGAGGAAAAACCTAAAATTATGCCATGCTGTTATGTCACTAATTTTCATATGCCATACAGACAACACTTACCCACCCTAAGACAAAAGTCTGCTTCAATGAATTGTGGTATTTTGGGTAGTGCTGACAGCTAAGAATCCATTTAACTGACTCCTTCATAAATGGCATGTCCATTTGAGATCCCAGAAACCTGGCACTTACACACCTCCAGTTGGGATAATTGCCATGGACCTGATTCAGTGCAATAGTTTTCACTGACTATGGAGTGAACATAAATGGAACATTTGATACCAAGTATGTCTTTTAAAGGATTATCTGTAATCCTGTTCACAGATGTGAATTGGTACTTGTTCTGCACCACAGACTGGACTGGCTTACTTCAGCTTGCCTTCCTGCTGCTAAGTGAATTGCTTTCACAGTAATATATTTTTGAAGATACTTAAATACTTTGGATTGTGCTTACTTTAAAATAACTTCAGAAAATAAGTGACAGATTGAAACAATATGTATCCAGGAGCTTTTAACAGTTGTGGTGATTGCTGGACTGGCACATTCTAGCTTCCAAGGTGATGATATGAGAACCAATAATAGTCGGACCTGTAGACAATGTTTTAGCAGATAGGGTTAAGGTATTTTAAAGTTTTATTTTTATCAGGAGCATTTAGCAAATTCCTCATTGCAGTTTAATTTATAAGAATAGAAATTCCTTATACAGAGCTAAGGGCAGCTCACTTCTTTTGACCATAACTATAAACTCTTACTTGTTACGATTTATAATTAACTGCTAGTATGGAGCTCCATGGCAAAAATATTTGTTTTTAAATGACTATGTGTAATTATTTCATTATACATTGTAATGTACTCAGTACCTTGCTCATGTTGTGTTCAGCTACTTAGAAAATATGAGATCAAATTATTATGCATATCCTGACCATGTAATGGAAAATGAGCTTTCAGTGCTATGGTACCTGAAAGCTTGTCTAAGTCTATTCCAAACATGCAGTTGGTTCAATAAAAGATATCACCCATAGAAATCTTGCCTCTCATATATTTCACGGACCATGGCTTATAGGATGTGTGAAACAGGCCGTATTCAATTCGAATTCAGATTCAGTCCAAATTGGGGAGAGTGATTTGATTCACTGATTGGAATCACTGTCCTGATTTGATTCAGCTGAATCCAAATCTGAAGATTCAGTGCTGATTCGGAGAATAAGCAATTCCACCATAGACACAGCTTTAAATGTTTTTTCTACATACCTCAAGGTACCAGGCACAGCTCATGAATGCCATGATGATGGAACAGATGGAGTGTCCCACAGGAGTTCGGGGAGGGCCTGCATGCTTGCCGGCAAACCCAGACGTGCACCAGAAGTACTCAGATCTACTTCCAGGTCCACCATCAAGTATGTGGGGGACAGCCCCACCCCTCCCAGCTTCGCAATTGGCCAATGGGGGGACCCTAGGTGCCCCCCTAGACCCAGGAGGCACCAGTCACCAAGCTGGGGGGGGAGTCCTTCTGCACACTCCCTGGCAGACCTGGAAGTGAACTGGAAGTGCTTCCAGTCCACTTTTGGGTCCATTGCCAAGTGCACTGGCCACCTCTCCCCGCCGCACTACCGTGAGACACTCCATCCACCCAAGCATCTCAGCATTCATAAGCCGCCTTGTACCCTGAGGTATGTAGAACAAGCATTTAAAGCTGTGTCTATGTCTGAATCATCAAATCTTTCTGAATCTCTCCAAATCTATTCAGAAAGTTCTGATTTGATTTGGAGAGGTTAAAGGGTCTCCTGATTTGATTCAGATTTGGAGATTTGGTTGCCAAATTGGGCTGAATCTCTGCCAAATCGAATCAGTGACTGAAGCTTCACGCAGCCCTAATGGCGACAACACCACTTCAGTACTACCATTAACATTTGTTTTCAGCTTAGGACTGAACGTGTTGTATATCCCATGCTTGAAGACCTGTTATAAAGCTGTCTGCTTTTGTTGTTGTTCTATACTGATTGACTACAACTTCCATATAGGTCAATGAGACTTATGGTTACCCATCAACATTCAGAAACAGGCTTTGAGAGTAGTGGGGGATAAAGGAAATTAGTGCCAAGCAAAGATAATAATCAGATATTTTTGAAGAGTTATTCTGTGATTTGTCATTGAACTGAGCTTTGGGAAAATGTGGTTGTTTTCTAGCTTTAGCAGGCTCACTTTGTGGAAGTGTGGGCAAGACCTGTTTCTATTCTTCAGTACCTGAACTTCTAAAAGGAACAATATTGCCTATCTCATGGTGTGTGGTAGGATAAAGTCACTTAACACAGGAGTGCTTCATTCCATAGAGAGGTCCACAATGAAAGTAAATACTTCATTTCTAGGTGTTGAGTTCTGACAATGGTATGTGCAGGATTTCTGCGTATAGGAATATAGCACTATCCTATTAATTGTTTGAGATCTCTAAAGGTACTTCTTTCCATATTTTAGAAACCTATGTATTAGGGTGTAGTCAATAAACTGGCACTGCTGGATCCAAAATAACTATATGTATCTTCTCCATATTTATTGAGCAGAAATCCAAGTGATAGAAATAAAACTACTATATAGATTCTTATTTACAACATGTATAATATAGAGTACATTTATTATTAAATAACCTGCAAAGTATTGTTTATGAACATTAGATCAGGCATTCTAATGCTGAATATGCACTGTAGCTATATATAGATGACAAGAACATGTTCCTAAGATTAATCTAAATCTGTTGCAATTAAAATTTTCAGTGTTTTTGATGAAAAAAATGATAAATGGTAAGTTGTGAATGTTTTGTTTAATGAATTTAGACTAGATGTATGTCATATGCAAGTAAAATGGTTGCCCTTGAGGTCTGAAGTATTGAAGACTAGATTGCTTTAAAACACTATCTCAAGGGAAGCGTGTACTTGTAGGTGAGGTATTTGTGACATGCACAATTCAGCTGAACATTATTCACAATTTTGTCAACACTTTTCCTGAGTATTTGAAGAGGTTATTTAAGAACTCAGGGAGTGGGAAAATGCCTCTTTGAAACATAATAGATGTGCAGAGAAGAAAGTTGAAAAGTACTGTAAATGACAGATTTTTATGGCTTACAGTGAAAAATGCTGCTGTAGAACTCTGCCCAGAAGGGAGGGGAGGGGTGAAAAAGGAATTTTTTCCAGATGTAAATGGTGCTTTGTCTTACTTAACCAAGGGGTTTAACTTTGTAGGCTGGGCTTATTTTTTTCTTCTTTTTTATTCTTCTGTTTATTGTTTGCTGTACTCCTGTACAGGAAAATATTACCATGAATATTCTCTTACATGGCATGCAGAGCCTTTCCTGTAAAATTTTCTAGAAAGATAATAGGAAAAAGGGATGGGGAAATTAATGGGAAATGGCACAATTTAATTCTGCAGGAAGTGTCTTCTTCTCCACGGCTGTATTTAGAAAAACATTCCATCAAGAAAATACTTAAGTATGTGCTTAAGGATCTCAACAATTAGTGAGGTTTAAACCAGTTCTTAAGCCCTGTTCTTTATAGGAATTTTAAGCATGTGATATAGGCTATGGACAGCAGTTACACACAAATCACTATAAGTGATTGGAAACTGGTTCAAATCTGTAACACAATGGAAGTTTAGTGCACATAAACTGCTTTCAAAATAGCTAAAACCACCTTAAGATAAACCTGGATAAGTGTAGTAATCAGGCTTAGTAAAAGTCTGTGGCTGCATTTCTGGAATCAAAAGTGAATGTCTATTCACTTGCTTATTGTTTTAATCTATGCAGATTAGACTAAACTGCAAAGATTAAATCGATTCAGCCTTTTTGACCGTACATAGCCTATGCATTTCTCTCTGAGCTGGTGTCCACTAGCACATAGACCTTATAGTTCTTGAATCTTTTAACATGGAGAAGCTAGTATTTTTCTGCAGACAGGTCAAATATTTGACTAGCACAAAATTATCTTTCAAGAATTTCTCAGAAATATTAAGAAAATAAATGTAAAGCTGGTGAAAACTGCTTATGAAATGATGCTTATTTTGTGGATGTAGAGAACATTAAAGTAGCAATATAAGATGGTTCATGCTACTGCACATATATTAATCTTCTAACTGGTGCTGCTCTCAGTAGATGAAGATGTCAGATGGTCTTCACACACATTAATTAATTTCATTCTGTACTAATACTGCCAATTAATGTTATCTATGGTGTGTATGGGACTGGGACGTATATTCCACTATTCTTTTTTTGTAAAATAAATAATTCTGACAGCATTATTTAACATAACAAAATATACTTTTGGCTAATAAAACTGTACTTTTGTATAGTAATCACCATATAAAAGTGTCATTTGTATTTTATCATATAAGCAAACTATTTTCCAGTGGTTTAGTAAGTCTCTGACTGCCATGACAACATGAATAATGGTTTCATTTATTGGTGGCAATTAGAGTTCAATATTATCCCCATGATTTAAATGAGTGATCATAATCAGATACTACATTTATACAGATTGTTTCTAAATTAATCATAACCAAGTTACTTATCACTGGTACCTGTAATCTTAAAAAAGGAATTGAATTAACCCAAATGTCATTGACTAGGCATTTCACTAAGTATATTCTAATCATGTTATAAAAGTGAAGAGAAGTTAGACCTGTTAATTCAAAAAAGAATATACTGAAATTCTGAAATTCGAGGATATATACACTCAAACACCAGCCAAGATACTAATTTTACGTATCACTTACATGATATAAAACTGAGATTTGGAAAATCTGGGTTAGATGCAACTTGGTCACAAATTTCTGGTGTGCATATGGGCAAATTGCTTAATCTGTGTCTTGGTTATCAATTTGTAATGAGAGGACTCAAAATCTGTAAGTTTCATGCAATTTGTTTTTCTATTTAATGTTACAAATTCCTCAGGGCAGGTCATGCTTTTCTTTATGTATATAGGGCCTCAATTTCAGTTGGAGATTTTAGATTCATACAAAAAGCAATGAACAATGACAGATTCAGGAGAGCAGGTGTTAACATATGCCTTTCTTATTTCAGTTTTTGAAAGAGTGCATACAAAAGCATGGAATCTAAAATGGGCATGGTCATAATTTAACTGTCTTCTCTGAAGTTAGCATAGAATTGTTACATCAGAATAACAGTATTATTATATCAGCTGTAAATGTCCTTCAACTCAAAACAGGAAGAAGTTCTTATAATGACATGCATACTGGTAGTTATTAATGATAGCAGAATTCTGTTTTCCTTTGTGAGCCTAAATGGAAGGCTTTTAGCCATATAAGTGGGATTTTGGGTACATATGTCCTGTTTGCATTTCTATTACCCCTGCATGGAGGATGGTTCACCATATGCACCTAGATGGTATGCTGTGGGAATGGGATTCTGAATACATGGTCATTCTTGACACTTAATTTTATCCAAGTCATGAAAATGTAGCAAGCCAAAAACCCACCATTGCTTAGGGGTTTCCAGAGGGAGGGGAAGACGGGGAAGGAGAATTTAGGAAGACAAAAACATTCCTATGTTTTAGCCTTGATAGATAAGTAGTTAGGGCAGTTTCCCAGGAAGTTAGAGACCCAGCTTTTAGGCCTTTCTCATCCCTCTGACTTCCCAGGATAGTTCTCTAATCACCACACTATAGTTGAGGCATTATGCAGTCCCCTCTCCAGTGCTTCTTCTGAAGTGAGCCCTTTACACAATGTGCTAGCTGTAGATATTATATACTGTTTAAGACCCCTTCTCAGGGATCATCACCCTACAGGGGGTGACAGGGTGGGACCTAGACTAAGTCACCTGGCCTGTCTATGTGGTGTTGCATTCCTCACCTGCCATGACTTTGATGTAATTTCCAAGAGGCAGTTTCCCATAGGCAGCCTCCAGGTCCCTCACCTTGTTCTCTTTGTGAGGTTCCAAACCTCACCTTTACCCTATCCAGTCTCTGATAAAGATATTGTCAGGAGTCTGACAACTCTAGCAGTGCGTGTTCTCTGAAGCAAACATAATAGCAGCTGACCACTTGACTGGCCTTCACCTGACCTTGGCCATTCTCCCTGCTGAGCTTCTGCAGCTGCTATTTAGCTAGCACAGCATTTAAAGTACAGTGCTGGGTCTAATGACCCCAAACCAGTCACTATGCCATGGGCAACAGCTGCTGTTGCCCTGCCACACTGGCATAAAAATAAATTTGCTCCCAGCCTGGGATCCCCTTATGGTTGTGGCCTTTACATGCCCTGGACCTGCCACTCAAGACCCCTTTAACAATCCTGCAGGACTTTATTGGCCACCAACCCTCACTCATAGGGTCTGGTTGCAAACTCTGGGGCCTCCTGCTGCCCCTGTTCTTTTGCAGAGTGCAGAGCCTGGATGAAGGTATAAGCCCCAGACCATTCCCTTACTCCTGGGTCTGATGATACTTTCCAAGGGGTAAGTACTGTCTTTGCACCTGGAACCTCCATCCAATCCACCTCCACCCAGGGTCCCTCTCACCTGTAGGTAATACCATCATTGTTGGGCTGACTGAATGTACTGAACCTTGATCCCATATCTACCAGTCAATCGACTTGGAAAACGATGCTCCTCTGAGCACCCTGCTACTCAGGCTGGACTGGCTGCTCTGCTTCAGCAGCTGGCTACTCCTTGTCTGGGAACTGCTCAGCCTGCTGCCTCCACTGTTTGCTGCCACCACCACCCCCTCCAGGGCTGGAAATATTCCTCTGGGTGTGCTCCTCACCAATCCAGAGCATTACATGGATCCAGAAGTGCTGTTGCATCTCCTGTATACTGCTCCCAGGGATTTCCCACACCACGGTAAATTCAGGATGCTGGCCATCTTCTTCTTTCTTTTGCATTTTCTTGCAGCCTCTCTCACAGGCAGTAAGAGATAGAGGTATGAAGCTATTTTTTTTCTCATTGTTTTCAGCCAATACTATTTGCCAGATTCCCAAATTTGCAAATAATTCCTAATGTTTTATTGTTCAATATATTTTCTATTCCTCAGAAAAATTTCATGTCTCATTTCTCAAATGTCATTTTTCAGACCATAATGAATAGGAGTAGTGCAATGACACTAGGAAGGTAAGACCAAACAGACACTGATTGTATTCAGACCCAACAAAAAGGTTAAGGAGTAGCTGTAAAGCAATTGGATGAAATTCTGGAGACTGAATGAAACAAAGTGATTGAGTTAGGAGGTTCAGGTTTGCTCAGAACACAAAAAAGGTACAAAGTGAAATGTGATGACATTGTAAAGTATAATGTTCCTTTTTCTTATTGTGCAATACAGCATTTCTCAACCACTGTGCCATGGCACACTGGTGTGCTGTCAGGCACATCCAGGTGTGTCGCTGAAGCCATACCCCCCACCTGCTGCTTCTGGGGGCAGCCAGAAAGATGGGGGCAGGGGACATGGCTTCAGCCAGTGATTAAAACATTGTGCCACTCACTTCTCACTGTTCTGTGGCATTTCACCACCCACTAATCCCTCCTCCCCAGTCTTCCGTGTTCAGCCACTCACCACCCTATCCCCCTATCTCTCCCCCAACCCTGCTTCATGGTGTTTGGCCACTCGCCACCACCTGTACCCCAGTCTGCAGCATTCAGCCACTCACTGCTCCTCACCCCACTTAGACAGTGTGCCGTGGGGTGGGGGAGGCCATGTAAATGTGCCATGGAGTGAAAAAGGTTGGGGAACACTGGTGTAATACCACAGTCTGAAGGATATTCAGATACTTTAGGGTACGCAGAGCTGTTCACTGCATACAGTTTATGCTTGCACAGTTAACTTGAATTTGAAGCAGTCACACCCTAATGCTAAAAACCTCTGAATGTTCCTCACCTGCACAGATGTGACTTGCCATGAGAGGGCTAGTAGCAGGCACCTTACTAGTTGCTACAGCTATGAGTCGCTACTACAAGGCTGGTGAACCAAAACAAGATTCTATTTCTGCTTTAGGTGGGGGGTATGATAGATGGTTTGGGGGGGAGGCAGGCACATACAGATGGGAGGCAGAGACTTAATTGGATGGGGGTGGGTAATGAAATGGAAGGTGGAAAGGAAATGATGGGGGAAAGGTGGTAAAATGAATAAAGTAAGCCACTGAAGGATAAAATAAAAGTAAATATATATAAAATTTAAAAAGAAATAAAGAGGAAGTAAATTAAAGAGTGTATCATGTTTTAATAAATTAGTATTTGGGATTAAAGAATGAGGGTGCTGATTAATCCAACCCCTTTTCTTGTTCTATCCCTCTCCTTCCTTAGACCCCAATCCTAGACCCATCTGTACTCTTCAACCTAGCTATCTGGCATGTGTTCTTCAGGTGTTTTGCATATGGTTGCACCCCTAGGGATAAGTAGGTCACCCTCTCCCCAATGGTAGGAGGGGGAGTTGGCTTAGTTACAGAACCACCTCATGGGCAGTACAGTTCAGGGACTGGAAAGTTTTTTCCACATAGAATATGAAGGTTGGGGAGGGGACACTGAATTCTGGATTGCTAGAGGACTGCAACTTGGGTGGACCATCTGTGGAGAGTGGCCACACATTAATAAAACATAAGCTAGGTAACGTGGATGAGAGATAAACCTGCCAGGAAGCGTGCTTGAAAATAGTTTTGGGTGTTTAATGTGTGGAAAATCCAGGGATTAAATCCAGGAGCCACCTAAAAATAATGTGTAACAAGGCCCTTATCTTGCCTAGGGCATGCATATTTTTTGCCCTTCTCTACTCTTAAAAGTAAGCATTGGTGCTACTGCACAGACTACTGGTCTTGGATGCTCCATTCAGGACTCCTTATATGCGCAGACAAGATCTTGGAAAAGCATCAGTGGCATTAGGAGAAATTTCTATAAATCAGTCAATCTTTGTGTGAGTTCATATACAGGTTTGAATGATCCTCAACATTACATGATACAGATGATATGGATACCACTAAGACTACTTCCAAAATGAGACTTAATTAAAATTTTCTAATAGATATACAAATAGGGATAGGCAAAGCAGAATAATCAGAAAAAAAAGAAGAGTTATAAATGTTTCTTTGGCTTATTAGTTAGCAGTAAACTAATTTGCCAATTTCTGTAAGACATAGTATCTGCCATTCTAAATTGGGGAAAGTGAGTGTATTCAGAAGCATCTATCAAATTGTCTGCAAAAAAGTTATAAGAATAGTAATGAGCATAGTGACAACCATTTCTAGGAATACTTCTTAAAGTATGGAGATCATCTAGCCCAACCCCGTGCTCAGAGCCAGGACCATCTCCAGCTAAATCATCCCAGCCAAATCTTTGTCTATCCAGGTCTTGAAAACCTCCAAAGATGGAGATTCCACCACCTCTCTGGGTAACCTTTTCCATTGTTTTACTACCCTCCTAGTGAGAAAAATCTTCCTAATACATAACCTAACCTTCTTTTGCTACAACTTGAGACCAATGCTCATTGTTAGTAATTTGTCACTACTAAGAACAGTCTAGCTCTATCCTCTTTCAAACCTCTGTCCAGGTAGTTGAAGGCTGCTCTTAAATCCCCTTCTTAGTCTTCTATTCTTAAAAGTAAATAAACCCAGTTCCCTCAGCCTCTCCTCATAAGTCATGTGCCCCAGCCCCTGAACCATTTTTATTGCCTCTCCTGGACTGTCCAGTTTTTCCACATCCTTTCTTGTAGTGGGGAGGGGGAGGGGGGAGGGACTCAGCCCAGAACTTCAGATATGGCTCACCAGTGCTGAATAGAGGGGAAGAATCACTTCCCTTGACCTGCTGGCAACACTCCTACCACTGCAGCCCAATATGCCATTAGCCTTCTTGGCAACAAGGACATACTGTTGGCTTATATTCAGCTTATTGTCCACTGTAACCCTGCAGGTTCTTTTCTTCAGAGCTTCTGCCCAGCCAGTCAGCTCTCAGCCTGTACTGGTCTATGGGATTATTCTTTTCTAAGTGCAGGACTTTTGGCTTATCCTTATTGAACTTCATGAGATTTCTTTTAGCCCAATCCTCCAATTTGTCTAGTTCGCTCTGAATCCTAGCTCTACCCTCCAGCATATCTACTACTCTCCCCAGCTTGGTGTCATCTGTAAACTTGTTCAGGGTGCACTCTATGCCATGTTCCAGGTCATTGATGAAGACATTGAACAAAACTGGCCTCGGCACCAGTCTCTAGGGCACTTTACTTGATACCAGCTGCCACCTAGACATTGAGAAAATTGATTATTACTCTCTAAGCCTGATGTTCCAGCCAATTTTCTGTCCATCTTACAATCCAGTCATCCAGTCCATACTTCCTCAGCTTGCTTGCGAGAATGCTGTGTAAGATTTTATCAAAAGCCTTGATAAATTTAAGGTATATTATGTCCACTGCTTTGCTCACATCCACAGAGCTAGTTAGCTTATCATAGAAGGCAATCAGGTTGGTCAGGCATGACTTGCCCTTGGTGACTCCATGTTGACTATTACCAATCACCAGGGCCAGCCCACAATTTTTGGGGGCCCTCTGCAAGATGTAGTTTTGGGGCCCCCAATCCATTGGCAGAGATGACTGTAGCAGGGTGCAGAGCCTGGGGAAATCAGCCTGTGTGGGGCCCCCTTTCCTGTCTCACAGCACTTACACCAGTACATGAATATTCCAGCACTCCAGACACAGGGGAAGGGGTGGTGGCCAGAATTTCTGTCCAGAACAGTTAAAACAAACATCCAACCCACTGTGCAGGTGGGCAGGCTACGCCACAAACATGAGAGGGACTGTGGCCTCTCCACCCAACTCAGCTGGGCCCCTTGGCTGCAGGGCCACCTGTGGATGCAGGTTCTACAGGATAGGATGGGCCAGCCCTGTTAATCACCTTCTTCTCTGAGTGCTTAGAAATTGATTCCTTGAGGATCTGCTCCGTGATTTTTCCAGAGACTGAGATGAAGCTAACTGGTCTGTAGTTCCCTGGAGCCTCCTTTTTCCTTTTCTTAAATACAGGCATTATGTTTGCCCTTCTGCAATCATCCAAGATCTCTCCTGATAGCCATGAGTTTTAAAAGATGATGGCCAGTGGCTCTGCAATCTCTTCAGCCAATTCTCTCAGCACCCTCAGGTATATCCCATCTGGCCCCATGGACTTGGATATGTCCAGGTTTTCTAAATAGTCCCCAACCTGATCTTCCTCCCCTGTGGGGGGTGTAGCCCTTGTGTGGGGGGCTGAACCATCTGTTGGGGGGCTGAACTCCTTGTGTGGGGGGCCAGGTGGGGAAGCAATTGGGGGGTTGGGGTGGGGCATGTGGGCCTTGCAGGGGGGTGGCAGCCCCTGTGGGGGCATTTGGCCCCCATTGGGACGGCTGTACCCCTTGTGTGGGGGATGAACCTCTTGTTGGGGGGCCATACCCCTTGTGAGAATGCCAAACCCCCTTTTGGGGACTGAACCCCATTTTGGCGGGACAAACCCTTTGTGTGGGAGGATGAACCCTCTGTTGGGGGGCTGAATGCCCTGTTGGGGGTGTAGCCCTTGTGTGGGGGGCTGAACCATTTGTTGGGGGGCTAAACTCCTTGTGTGGGGGGCTGAATCCCCTGTTGGGGGGCCATAGCCCTTGTTTGGGGGATCAACCCCTTGTGTGGGGGCCATCACCCTGTGGGAGGCCAGCAAAATATGTATTCATGAAACCTGTATTTAAGGTTAATTTTATTATTATGATAAAAGACTTGCTTTAACACTGTAGCTATATCAATAAAACATTGTCCAACTGATCACTGTCTCTGTCTCGCTTGCTCTCTCACTTTATAGTGGTTTTTTGTTTTACTTGTGGAGGAACATGGATTTGGGGGTATTTTACAGAGTGACTTTGGGGATTTTTTTTATCAGGGGTTTTTCAGTTTTCCAATAGAGAACACCAGAATTTCTCCTAGGGAGGGCAGTGGCAGGACCCTGCCTGCTCAGAGCTGGCACCTTGGACCCATCGGGCTGTGGCTGACCTCCTAGACAAATGGGACCAGGAGGACATGCTGTGACAGTTCAAAACAGGCCACCACACCCAGAACATCTTCCTGGTGATAGCTGCCCAGATGGCCAGGCAGGGGACACAAATGGCAGTAGTGTGGCACAGAGGCCAACCCTGCAACTGCAGTCCACTGGCAGTTGGCCCAGAGGGTCAGATGCCTCTACTGGCTCTGCAGTCCCCATCGAAGTCTGGAAGGTGCACAGCAGGCCTCAGCCAGGCAGCAGCCCCCACTGCCAGACTGCTGCAGTGGGTAGAGGGTGCAGGGAACTCTCAGGGCTGCTTCAGCAGTCCATCTGGCACAAGGGGTGGTGTCCCCAGGTTACAATTGGCTGGGCCCCAGAAGCTCCTGAGAGCTAGTAGCCCTGAGCTACTTGCCAGGGTAGCTTTTTTTTCTGCTGGGGATAGCATAAGGCAGCTTTTTATACTGCTGGGGACAGCGCAGGTGCTGGCCCCAGGCTCTAGTTCCCCCTGGCTGAAGGTCCGGGAGGAGCCCAGCAGTGTTATTTTGCCCCAAGTGGCACAATTTGCTCCACAACAAAGTGCATGTCCAAGTAAGTTCGCTGAGCCAAAAAGCCGCAGCTCAAATTTGCACTGCTTCTATTTGAGCTGCTGCAAGTGCACATATTTACATGTGTGTACGCACCCTTTGAGTTTTACAAATGGGACTCAGGGCCCTGAATGCAAAATACTAGCTTGTTTCATTTTGGTAGTGTCTATAATTTTATAATTGCTCATTATTAGCTAATGAAATAATAGTTCAAATAGTAAGTGTAGTTTGTGTAAACTTTTTGGATTAACTTGGATCATGATATAAAAAGTTAGTTACAGCAGCAGAAAATTCAATCCAGGATTTACATGGAAAACAAAGCCTTTTATAAAATTCTGCAACTCTCAGCTGAGAGTATTTTGCTGAGCTTTGACAGTTGTTGCATGTCCATGGAGGGTTATGCAGACCACTGTAGATCAGAAGAGGGAGGAGGACTTGGAAGAGGGGAAGGGAAGGATTTTCTTCTAAGGCTATTGTTGCCGCTGTCGCTGCCACTGCCACTGTAGGAATATCAGTTCCATTCAAGCAGGAGCAATGCCATGGCTGACCCTGTTGCCCCATCCTTCCCTCACCCCCAACCTAGTAAACCTACTGGATATATATATATAAGTTAGAGGCACCGCACAAGAAATATTAATTATTTCTTGCATTTCACATGCTAACTATAATTTCTTCTACAGTGTCATTTTAACAAAGAGACAAATTTACCAGTTCTCTTGTATACTGGGATGACCAAGGGTTGGTGAAAAATACTTCTCTTTCAAATTTTCATCTTTTGTAAAAGTACTCAGCTTTCAGTCCAAATTAAACAAAAGCAATCTGAGGCAATAGTTGTCTTTTGATTAAGAAGATTGTGTGGGTAGCACAGTATGTTCCCAAGCTCTGAGCAAGACTCCATAAGCTACTTCAGCACAAAGAGAAAATAGCAACCTTCCCAAATTACTTACTGAAAAAAACTGAACCATGTATATAGCTTTGGATAGTGCAATATAATATACTAAGATGATAACCCCTTATTGCCCTATTGTTTCCACTAAATTCAATTGCAAAGCTTCTACTGACATCTTGGTGGTTCATTACTGGCTCTTTTGTGCTTCAGTCTGCAGAACTCTATTTCATCCTATCATGTTAATTTAATATTCATATTTCAAATTAAATATGGTAGCAGATGATGCTCAGTATGGTGCATAAGTCATTTATCACCTCACAAAGTAATATACTTGGTATGATTATCAATTTCAGGGAAACTGAAGGTAGGGTAGATTTCTACCCTACCTTTTAGTTAACCATGTTAGCCTGAAGTCAAGTAGGTTTCCATTCACAGAAGTGACATACAAAACTTGAACTACTTTTTCCTACTTATTTCATGTTGTTGGCTCCTCAAGGCAGTCAACATAGAAATCAATTTGAAAACTGCAAACATTTCAACACTGAACTTCTGGCCTGGTGCTCTTACTTTCTAGTGTGGAACTTTGCTAGGAAAAAAACAAACAAACATTAAATATTTTTTTCTTTTGCATGATTTGCTAAGCAAAATAGTAATAATCTATTAAAGGCTGAAGGCAATCCATATATTGAGCCTTATCAGAGGCAGGCACCCAGAAGGCTGAGATAGTAAGCGAGCAGCTTTGCTAACAAGCTGTGGTGGAAAGGCAGTGTAAGGCTCCTCTGCTATAATCTGGGTAATCAGCTCATTCATACTTATGCCCTGCAGCTCTTATAGCTGGGGCAGCTGCACTTCAGCTAATTAAGGCCAGATGACCTCTCAGCCCTTTTTGAATGATTGGTTCTGAGGCTGCTTTTAAGAAATGCCTCCAACACCAGTCTTGCTGCATTATTTAGTGATTTCCAGTTCTTGTTTTGGCAACTTGTCTGGCTTTTCTTGATCCTGCCTCTGCCTTTTACCTTGTTCCTGCATTTTGGTCTTCAGTCTCCCTAGTGATCCCTGTCTTCTGACCCCAGTTTGGCTTTGTTATTGGACCTTGTGCTATGGATTGCTCTTTGGCAGCAGTATTTAGAAAACCCACAAGGAATTAAGGGGAGAGGGTTAATACTGGGGAGTGGGGTGAGCAGGGGAATTGCATGGCACAAAGCTGCCTTTGCTTTATCAGTAACTTTTAAACTTCCTGGATGCAGAATAGGCAAAGAAAACAACAGCTGTACATCAGTCAGCTACTTCTACATAGTCATCTTGTCTTTAAGCATGCTTCCTAAAAATGTCTATATACATAGTGTTTTGTTTGCTTGGCTATCTTGTAGGAATCTTGAAGACACTGAAATATCCTGGTGGCACATAAAATAACAAATACTATTTTGTAATAATGATTAAAGATCAATGGGAGTTTCATCTAATAGTCAGTCAGGTTGGTGGAAATGCTTTTACTAACATCAATAAGAACTGCATTACACATCTAGAATTCTGTTGTAGGATCATGCTTGATTGAATAATACTTTCTGGTTCTATTTGGTGTATTATCCACCTTGATCATGCAGTTTTATGCTGTATATTTTGGAATCCTGATGACCCTTCATCACAAACCAACCTCAAGACTGGTGTTGTATTTTAGTTAAAACGACATAGAATTTATCTTCTTTATGGAATACATATCTTTATAAGGCTCTTACAAAAGCTATTTGGGTACTATATATTGCACAGGCACATTTTTGATGGGGTTGTTTGTTATGCTAATAGTGGCACTTTCACTTGAACAATAGAATAAATAGTGGAGTAAAAACTATAAATGTCAAAATGTAAGTTATACCTATCTGAGGTCCAAATATCCCGTTAAAATTCTGACATAATTAACATGCAAATGTATTTAATTTATAGGGCAATAAGTGAGGAACTTTATAAAATTGTATTATGTCTGAATCTGAAGTGTATGTATCTGATAGGAATTCTCAGCTTGTGTGTTGTTTAGATAACAAGGTTGTTGTATTTGTTTTATAAGCCAAGAGGCACTGTGAGCAATTTATCTAAAGTTATTGCACATCATTTTAACTTTTTTATGTTTGTTTAAATAATCTTGCTTTTCATTCTATTTAATACAAACTTTTTATTAACAAATTATAACCCAAACCTTTCTGGTGCATCTAAAATTCCATTTCAGTACAACACAGCATGGGAGGATTACTTTATATAAACAATAATGTCTCATAATAAACAGGCATACATGATTTCTTTTTTATTTAGGCAGATGTATATTTTATTGGTATGAGCACAAAGTGGATTTGTTTGTTTTTTTTCTGTGTGGTTTTAAAATCAAATTTATTTCTGTTGAAATGAGGACATAAATGAAAGTTTCCAGGAGAGGAGATCAGTTTTCTCTAGACTGGCAATAAGATTGTCTATGAATTTTGACCAAAACCAGAATGTGCAAGAAAAGAAAAATAGATTAATTTACATCTGCTTTTCTTTAGTGTATAAGCAGTACAAAACAGACATACACACAGATTTTAATACTGTTATCTTAGTGCTTGACAGACAACATTCTCTACTTTAAGTAGTCAAACTCCTGGGGAGAAAGGACAAAATGTACTCATTTTTTTAATAAGGTTGCTTATTAGGGCTGTGCAAAATTTTGTCGGCAGTTTCATTTTGATACTGTTTCAACTTGTTTTGAGCTTGAAACAGCAAAATTGAAACAAAAATGAAGAGCTTTGAAACAGCCTCAAAACAAAATGAGGCAAGTCAAAATGGTTTGAGTTTCAAAGCTCAAGCTGGGCTTGCCTGCAGGGACATAGAAACTAAAGTAAGGAGAGGGAGGGCAAAAGGGGAGGAGTGCTTGCATTATTGACTGTGTAGCTGGCCAGTGACTCATCCTTTCCTGAGGTCTCTTCCAATCTCAGTGCTCTGGGGCAGGATGGAAAAACAACATAAAAGACAGCATTGTTTGAACTGCCCTGCTTTCTGCCTTGATGTCAGTTGAGCAAGGGTGCACCTTACACCCCCCCACACCCCCCCCACACACCCTCCCACCCATGTCATGAGTTTTGCCCATTGACAGCTTCAGGTGCAGGGCCCCAGAACCCAGACTCCCCCTGCACCTATCTCCTTGACAGCTGGCAGGCTTCATGGGACTGCAGCAGGGCCTAGCAGGCCTGAGTTTTCACCCTCCTGTGCCCCAAGACAGACACAGTCTCACAAGCACCCATATCATGAGTTTTGCCTGTCAGCAGCCAGAGGTGCAGTACCCCAGGAGACACTTAATCTCTTTGAAAGCTGGTAGACTTTGTGACCTAAGTAGGTGCTAGCATACTTGCAGTTTTGACCCTGCTAGGGCTTAACACATACATGTGACATGAGTTTTTTGCTTTCAAAACTTTGAGGTGCAGGTACCCTAAAACCCCTGCATCTGTCTCCTTGAAACTTGGCAGGCTCCATGCCCTCAGAAGGGGCTACCATTCCTGCAAGATGCATCCAAATCAGGCCAGAAATGACAAAGTTATAGACTGTTTCAAGCTTCCCCTTTATAGCCTATGGGTGAAACATCAAAACAGTTTCACTGTTTCAACAAAATGAAAAGGAACAGTGGTTTCAAATCCAAATGAAATTAAAAATGAAACACTGTTCTGTCAAAATGCAAATTGAAATGGAACAGTGCCATTTTGCACAGTTGTCTTGCTTATACATTTAGCCCCTCTTGGTAAGCACATCATACTGTGATCAGGTCACAATTATTAAAGCACTGGTATCTGACAAAAATCCATTGTGGAATTTTGTGAAATTTTGAAACTGCTCTTTTAACTCTTAACTCATTAATTTCATTGTCTAGTATGGTTATTGTTTGTCCCTGTGTTTGGATACCTGAAACTGAACAAGGCAAAAAATGAATAATGAACTGTATTACTTTTCTGAATGCCTCTCAGTTCATGAACAAAAATTATTTGGGGTTTGGAAATCATGTGCGAGTGAAAGAGAATGCAGAACATTATAGACTTTATCCAAAAGCATTCTGACAATTGATTTGTTCACTCTAAAAGAGCCCAATTTTCTTCCCCTAAAACAGCTTCTAATCTAGCTCCCTATCCCTGCAATTCCTACAAAACAACCCAAATAAACTACAGCTGCTGGAACCAGCATATAATATAACTTAGACAATGAGGGTCATTGACTATTATAACAACTCTGTGGTACTGTACAGTGGCTTCTCCATCACTTGGTGTCTTTAAATCAAGATTTGTAGGGCATAGAAGTCATGGGTTTGAAAAAGAATTGCTAAGTAGGACATTTAGCCTTGAGAAAGTCAGGGTAGATTATGATATCAGCCTGCAACACCAGCCTCCCCATAAAGTAACTTGTAAAGCGATTCTGTTTTTTGTAAATTGCATTCAATAGTCAGACTTTAGCCAAAGGTGAATGAAATCCATTTGGAATTAATTACTAATTTAATAAAAAAGTAAAAATTCTGTTAATTTAATATGAAATTAAGCATGATAATTTTTACCACAGAACTAACTCCTGTTTAAATGAAGTTTGTACAGAATGGAGGAAATAAATCAATCACTCTCACAGGGTGTGTATATATTAATCAGAATAAATAAATACATATGAATGTTTAATGCAGTATGTAGGTACACTGTTGCAAAAATACTAATGTGTGTGTGTGTGTGTGTGTGTGTGTGTGTGGCTGCACAGGCACACTATGCAAGGAAATCACAAATATGCACAATTATGCATCTGTTTATCTTTTTTTCAGGTTTTTTGGGGCATGGTTAAAGCTTTTCTGTTTCTTGCTGGCAGGAAAATTGCTGAAACTAGCACAACTTGTAAGATAAGCTCAATAAGTCAGTGCTATCCAGGGATATCTTGCATCTAAGTTTATACAGTACACTCTTCTTGATACTAAAATTTCAATTAGAATGTAAGCAGACTTCATTTTGCAAAGAAAATAACTCTTTCTGATTAGATTTATGCTTTAATGATTCAGTTAGCACTTGCAAGTACATTTATTTGCAAAGGGTAGAAAACAACAACACTAGAAATTTAGTAGGTAATGACACATTGTTCATGAAATCAAACACAATGGAATAAAAATTATAGGTCTAACAAGATCTATTATGAACAACTGATGAAATGAGAAATGTGTTTACAGCACAATACTCTGCTCTGTAGAGTTACTAGGGCTAAAGCTGTGCAAGCTAGGTCAAATGCTGGAAGCAGTATAGCTATGTTGGTGTAGCCTTCTAACTCAAGCTAATTTACCCTGTTAACATTGCTACCTTGTTTCCAGTATACAATCTGTCTTATTAGCTCTGGTATCTCTATGTAACATTGTGTTGACTCGTATAGATAGGGACCTACTTAACTTGCAATTTTACAGGTTTTGCAAGAACTCCAAAATTGGCATTGTCAGCGCAATCAGGCAGTGTCCACAAAATCCACAAACCAACCCCCCGCCCAACAACTTACTAAAAAAAAATTTAAAAAGCTGGCTCCCCAGTGGGCATTAGCAGTCCTCATGGCTGATGTAGCCCGGACTTGCAGCCCAATGGGGAGAGGGTGCTGGTGTGAAGGGGAGCGACCAAGATGGCAATCAGCCCCTCACCCTTTATCACTGATTGGCTGAGAGGGCTGCCCAAACACACGGCCCTACCCCTCTCCACCAATCAGTAACAAAGGGTGAGGTTGCATGACAAAGCCTTCTCATCTAGTTAGTGGCAAGGGCCACATAAAAGACAGCTCTCTTGATCAATGATCAGTGAGGGGCAGGGCCATAGGGGCCCCTCAGCCAATCATCAGTGAAGTGCATTCCATATAAAGTGAAGTCCATATAAAGGCCATAAAATTAGCTCTGTACTACAACCAGCCTGTGGAAATCCCTTTTGCTCACTGTGACTTAGATAGATCCCTGCATATAGACATAACTTAACTAAAGGAGAAAAAAATAAAGGATTTCTAAGGCCTCTGGTGGACTGATATATTAAGAGGTACAGTATTAATTCTAATATAAAATGCCCAGCCCCACGGACCCTAGGCATGTGGTATCTTTATGTTCATCTTGAGGATGTCCTTGAAACATTTCCTCTGTCCCTCACTTGTCCTTTATCCTTGGCTGAGTTGGGAATATAGCAATTGTTTTGGGAAACAGACATCAGGCATGCACATACAGTACCCTGTCCACCACAGCTAATGTTGAATAATCAGTGCTTCCATACTGGTGGTGTTAATATTGGTTAGGATACTGGCACTTGTGTGATGATCCTCCCACTTTATGCCAAGGATTTTCTTCTTGTTGGTCACCTAAGCTTCACAGCCATAGGGAAGAGTTGGGATTACCACAGTACTGTATAGTAGGAACTTTGTTTAAATCTTGATGTCGTGGTCATTGAACACAATGATGCATTCTTCTGGAGCTGGAGCTGGCACATCAGTTCTTGTACTGGACATCCTTATCGATGCTGGCCTTCTTTGAGAGATGGCTGCCGAGATAGGCAAGGTGTTTAACATTCTTCAGCTCCTGTCCATCAATGAGCATCTTTTTGGTGGGATTTGAGTGGTCCAGAACAGAGACTTTTGTTTTTATGATGTTAAGGGTCAGTCCCAGGCACTGGTATGCTTGAGAGAAGTAGTTAAGGACCATTTGTCGGTCCTCCTCTGTATGTGCAATGACAGCACAATCATCAGCATACTGCAGTTCCACAGTTGAGGCCAAAGAAACTTGTTTTGACAGGGAGGCAGAAGAGATTGAAAAGGTTCCCATCCATCCTGTATTCACTGCCAGTATCATGGAAGACAGTCATGAATAAGCATCTTGATGACCACAAGAAAGATGTGAAACAGAATTGGTGTGATCATGAAGCCCTGCTTCATGCCAGTTCTAATAGAAATGGGCTCCATCATGGAGCCACTGTATAGGATGGAGGTTGTCATTTGGTCATGAAGGTGTCTTAGGATGGTGATACATTTCCCTGAGAAGCCAAACTTTGATAAGGTCTTCCAGTTCAGCAGAATTTGAGCAAAGATCTTCCCGGTGATGGAGAGGAAGGCAATACTTTGATAGTTTCTACAGTCAGACTTCTCCCTTTTTTTAAAAGGTGACAATATTGGCATGCCTTAGGTCAGTGGGAATTTCCTCAGTGTTCCAGATTTTGACAAACTGTGTGTGGAGTTTGTTGGTCATAGTTTCCCCATCTGTTTTGAAGACCTCAGCTGGTATGCCATCAGGGCCAGATGCTTTGTTGTTCTTCATCTGTATTATCACCGGTGGACTTCTTCAGAGGTTGGTGGATAAGCAAGTGCTTTCCTTACCGGATGCTGAAGGATGGATTCAGTGGCTTCATCAGTCATCATCAATTCTCGGTTCAGGAGCTTTTGTTAGTGCTTCTTTCCGCAGTTTTTGATGGACTCATCTTTGAGAAGTGTACTGCTGTCTTCAGATCTAATTGGGATGAGTCTGCAAGAGCCTGGTTCATACACAGCCTTGATTGCACTGAAGAAGCTCCACATGTCATGACTGCCAACAAATTGTTGGATTTCTTTCACTGTCTCTTCTTACCATTTGTTCTTGATTGTTTTCCAAATATTCCTCTGGGCTTCAGCTTTAAGCTGTCAGAAAGTTCCTTGCTTCTGAATGGATGTAGGATGGCTTTTCCAGTCACAGAAAGTTTTTTTTTTTTTTCCGATCAAGAAGGGATTTTATCTCAGTGTTGTTTTCATTAAACCAGTCTTGATGGCATCTGGTGATAAAACCAATTGATTCTGTGCAAGCCTCATGAATGGTTTCCTTTAGCCCTTGCCACACTTCCCCAACACAAGTGTTATTGTTTTTATCTGAAGATTAATGAATGTATTGCTGAGATGTGTTCAGAGGGCTTTGCAGTGTTTAGGGGTCTGAAGGCATTTGATGATGTACTGCTTTTGGATTGATTTGCACTGCAATAGTTCAACAAAACCCTAATGGACATGATTGATCTCACTAGGTGATGATTAGTTCAACAGCCATTGGCTCCTCTCATAACATGCATGAGATGAGCATGTTTTAGATCATGCACTCTTATGATGACATAGTCAAGGAGGTACTTATTTCAAGTAAGGGTGTTGCCGTGTTGCTTTGTACCTTTATCTGTACTTGTCACATTGTCTGAAGACAGAGTTAGTAATGCCAAGGCCACACTCTGTGTATTAAGAGGATGTTGTTGGAATATGTCTTCCCAACGCCATTCTTTCCAATGGTGCCTTGCAATATATTAAAGTCCTAGCCAAGTCTTGCATTGAAATCTCCAAGGAGGTTGATCTAATAGTCTTTCAGGATGGTAGTCAGGATTTAATCAAGGTTGGTGTAAAACTGTTCTTTCTGTTAGTCCTTGGCATCGAATCTTGGGGTATCTGATAATGGTAATAAACAAATTGTTGGTTAGTTGGAGGCAGAGAGTCATGGGGTTTTCATTGATGTCAACAGGGAATTCAGTCATTTGGCCAACAATCTGGTTTTTAATGGTGAAACTAACACCATGTAGTCACCTGTTGCTTGCAGGTTTTCCTTTCCAAATAAATATATAGCCATCCCCCCTTTTCCCTCAGATAGCCTTTGCCTGCATGTATGATCCCACTGAAAACATCAGTATTGATGGTGTATTGTGAGAGTTCTTGGGCAATGATAGCTGTTCCACATTCAGGTTTTTCACTGTTTGGGTCATATAGGCGGGTTTGTACAATCAGGGATGCAAAGGATATTTTTGTGTTTCAGCCACAATCCTCCTGGAAGCAGCTATCCAGTCAGGTAAGATGGGACAGTCTATGTTCAGGGTGTCTTTTCTAGCCCCCTCCCCAAGTTGGATGGAAAGAGAGGATTCTAAAAAGGACTGATCAGTCATAATTGCAGCTGCTGATTCACTTACCTATCCCATTCCAAGGATGAATCAACCAACATACAACCACTGCCTGCCTGTGGATCTGTGACTAGAAACTCCCAGTGATCACTTTAGCTGTCCCTGTTGCCACTCATCCATTACTGCAGGATTTTGTAGGGGTTATATGTATTGGTGATTGGTTATTGTGGTAGATGTTGGATCCAGTGGGAACAAACCTTGTTTTATGTGAGAAGGTTGTTGAGCATTGGCAACCATACAGATCTTCATGGAGAAGAAATCTAGTGGCAAGAAGATTCAAGATACCTGGAGTTACTCTTCCACAGCAGCCTTCATCCATCTTTGCAGCTGTTGAGAAGTATACCTTCTTCATCCACCTATCCCATCACTGAAGTTTTTGTTATATTGGACTGATCTTTGTCTGATACCTCACCACCAGGGGTGACCCTACCAGCAGTACAAGACTCCCAGCAGTGTTGCTCTTAGCATTCCCCCAGATCCTGATGCACACCCCTAATGTAATGATTCATTTCTTATGGTTTTGTTGCTGGTTCAGTGAAATTAACAGAAATTTAGCTATTGGATTAACGTATCAATGGCTAAACTTAATTTTAGAAAATGTGTGTTGTAACTGGTTATTGACAACTTTGATGTAGTTACTTGGTCTAAATGAAGATCATAATAAACACCGGGGGATAGACCTTTGTACATAGCTACTTTAGTGGGATTCTGTGCAGATACAGATCTCCTTTTGTTCTTGTTACAGCACCAAGGCCTTATGAATAGAAATTCAATCCATGTCAAGTTGTATGAAGTGGCTATTCCAATTACCTCCTTGTATGACAGTAATTATATTAAGATAGGGTTAATTTTTTATCTTTTTCTGCCAATCTTTCCATGACATGTGGTCTAATGTATGTGCTGACACAATGAAATGGAATCTTTATGAGGGATGATGGACTCTACTGCTATTTTTAATATGTCAGTAATTTATAGATAGGCTAAAAATGTAAGTGATGATGATCTCTTCTTGAAAAGGTTGGCTCTTCTAAGATTCTGACTTTTTTAAATTCATGGCCTTTACTGTAGTCTGTAGGCATGTCTACACAAGATGTGTTAATGCACATTAGCCTAATTTACTGTGAAGCATGGATGTGCATCTACAAGTGTGTGCTCTTTACTGCACAGTAAAAATGGGTAATTGTGACTAAATATGATACCTGCAAATGCAGGTGGCAAATTTAGTCACAATCAGTAATATGCAGTAATGCACATGTAGACATGACCTGGCACTAACTTTAGTGCTGGGTCTGCCCAGCCACTAGGGGCCAGCCTTAGCCCAGCCCTAGGGCTCCTGGATGGGAGCTTCTCCTGCTCCAGGCCTGGGCTGATCTGTGGCAGCCCCTAGCTGCAGAGTATAAAAGCCTGCAGACATTTTGGCAAATGTTGGCAGCCATGTGGCTGGAGGCTGGAGCTCCCTTCAGTGGCCATAGCGTCACACAGCAGGGCTGAAGGGACTTGGCACTAGATTTAGTGATAAGTCTCTCCACATGTAGACACCTACCAAAAATCTCTTGCTGTGCATTAGCTTAATGCATAGTACCTTCAGTCATAACTAGCTTCACATGTAGACACACCCTGTATTACAGCAAAAAAATATTAAAGGGAGTAAATCTAACATACTTTGTTAGACTCAAGCTGACCAATTTCTTCATTTAATACTATCTACATGCTTCTTTTTGAATACATATATTGAGTAAAAGCCTAGCTGGGACTAATCTATATTCTTTGCAAAAGGTGAGTGTGCATGAAACTTTATTGCAAAATATCAGGCTTGCTTCTACAAAGATAAGAACATGAATACACCCATTTTTAGTATGGAAAGTATAACAGAGACCCAAAATGAGCACATTATCCTTTATAAAATGGGCCACAAGATTTCATTTTTTTAGTATGGCTTATGTCGGAGGGTATCAAACCTGTTGAGCAGGTGCCACAAATGGCATTGCAGCCTTTGTGCTTGGTTTGCAGCAGGTTAGGGAAGAGACATTTAGCAGAGTGTCTGACAGGTTAGTGAACAGATAGCAGAGCATCAGATCAGTTAAGGAACCACATGGCACTCAAGGAAGGTGTGGGACTAGCTTGTGACACACCTGCCAAAAAAGCTAGTCCTCATTGACCTAAGTTCTAATGATCACCACCAGGTTCAAAAAGCAGAAACATACAATGGATAAGAAAAACCAACAACAACTTTATTGTAAAACAGTAGGCAACATCTGCAGACCCTTGGTATCTAACACACCCTCTGGACCACCTCCCAGTTCTCAATATCTTTCAGTTTTCTAAGGGATTGCCTTGAAATTTTATCTTCTACATATCTGCTTTACTATATAAATGAGTTAGTATCAGTAAATTCAGGGTATTCTGAAACTATACAGTTTTCAAACTAAAATGCATTTTTTTAAATATTGATGTTTTAAATGTTTATGGAGTTACGTTTTAAAGTGTTCTCACAAGCATAAATATTGAGACTTAGAAAAAATAGGTGCTTATGGATTCATTAATCTCCTGAACTGAGGTGTTAGTAACAAACTATGCGTTTTGCAAGTTTTATAAAATCATGAGGTGGTCACACTGGCCTCTGGTTCTTGCTCACAATTAAATGCTTTGCTAAATCAGCAAAGCTGAAAATGCCAGCAGAAAGAAATTGGACTACCTCTATTATATAAAGTTACTCATATTCCCAAGTCCAGGAAGGTAGGTCCTTAGGCTGTCATTTATTTCAGTGTTGTAGAAATAAATCTACATGCAATTAAATTGTGTTGCCCAAAATGTATCACAAAATTGATGTAATAATCTTGCCTGATAAAATGGGTGAAATTGTACAGATACATTAATAGTTGTTTGCAAGTAGTCCTTTCTGCTTGGATGACGTAATTATGTTATAATTTAAACAGTCAATATATATTGACTCTGTGTGCGTGACACAGTGGACTCATCTGCATATGCTAAGGTGAAGCAATATACTCGAGCACATATAGCACTGTAGTTTATTGCTTCTGGAAGCTGTGTTTATATCTGCATCAGGGACTGCAGCATGTTGAGCCAGGTCGGAGTAGCCCCGGCTGTCAGAGAGCCTGGGGGGTCAGCCTGCAAGCCCAGGGCTGCTCCAGCCCAGCTCAGTGTGCTGTGGAGGGGCTGGCTGGTGCACAAGGCACCCCCCACATTGAAGCACCCTTGTGCCCCAGACAGCCCCATCAACATCTACACGTGTGTTGCTATAAAGAACTCTGCAGCAGGAAAGTATTTACAAGTACTATCTTGTGGTGGAGCTAATTTTTAATTAATTAAAAAAAATAGCTTTAGTTGTACCTAATAGCACCGCACATATAGATGGTGATGTTTTACAGAACAGCTAATTGGGCAGCTCCCTAATAAACATCTTGTGTATTTTTAAAATATGTTTATAAATTTTCTTCATCTTTATTAAGCAGTTTCAGGACAAATATCCCTAACAAGGCAGAGAAACAAATCTGCTGGTGAAACAAAGTATATCTGTTTTAAAGCAAACGTGACCTTTTAACTTCTAAGGGCCTGATCAGGTGAAAGTTCTTAACCATGCTAAACATCTGTTGATTTCACTTAGTGCATCTACGTGAGACATTTACTACAGAGCTGCCTAATAAGCTCCACAGTGAAGTCTCAGGGTCTACATCCATGGCCCCATTAGGCCATAAGAAATTAACTCTGCTGTAAGTTAGTACTTGTAAACACAAATACCATCTTAGGGTGGCATTCTTTAGTGTGCAACAATGCACGTGTCGATGCTGATGGAGGTCTCTAGGGTATGAAGATGCTTCAGTGTGGGGTCTGCCTGGCAGTTAGCCCCATAGTGGATAACTCTTGTGCCCTAGCCAGCCCCTGTACAACACACTGATCCAGGTTGGAGCAGCCCTGGGCAGGCAGGCTGACCCCCGCCAAGCTCCCTGCCAGCCATGGCTGTTCCAACCTGGCTCAACACGCTGCAGTCCCAGACACATGTGTAACATATTGCCTGGGACCAGTAAAGTCCAGAGTGATATGGAGTTTACTGAATCACATTTATTGCATGTGTAGTTGCACCCAGTGAGATCTGAGGGTAGTCAACTTATTTCAATAGAGGCTTGGCATATACCAGATTTCCTTCCCAAATAATGTAAACAAATCTACACAATTTAATTCAGGAGGAACTAGCATGTTGCTACTAAATGATAACACATGCCTTGAGGAAACTAAGCACAATTCAGTTCTGTAGTAGTCTTGAAACTTTCATGTCAACAATTAGGTTATGATAATTCCTCATGACCATAAAAATGAATGAATTAATACTGCTAACTGCACCACTCAAAAATGATTATTCCTTTCTCCTTGCTGATTAATTTTTTTAGTTGGTTGGGTTTTTTTTTGTTTGTTAGTTTGTTTTGGGGGGGGGGGTTGGCATTAATTGTTCATCATTCTTTTGGTTTTTGAGCCTGTAGGGTGCAGTGAGGTCACCCTTTCAAACTTTCCTATGCAACCCTGGGTGACAAAAATAACATTTTTTTCTTTTAAATACAAGCTGAGATTTCTATATAGTTTGATCATTCCAAGAAGAGTCACCTTAAGAATAATATTTCAAATTGCAAAACTCAGGATAACTGACAGAATTGGAAAATTTACCCAGCTTTAAGGAGAAACAATTTTTAGATTCAGCCTCACTTGAGCAGCAGCTATTCATGTCAGATGTATCTCAATTTTTACAACTAGGGTTGAGAGAGAGTTCATTTTTAGTTGACAAGGATGCCAGTTTTTGCTTAGAAGGATTACAGTTCCAGACATTTATAACTGAAGGCAGTAATTTCAGTTTACAAAAGGGGAAATATATAGGCATCTGGGAATGCTAGACCTGTGGTGCGGTAAAAGAACTCTGATGTCCTCTTCCTAAATAAATAAATAAATAAAAAGTCTTAAAACCCCTCTCTTAAAAAACTTTCCAGGTATAGTATCTAAGGGAATTTTAGCTAACAGCATTCCAAGCCTAAAAACTTGAAGGCTTCTGTCAGAAATACATCACAGGGTAAGACAGCATAATTGCAAGGAGGCTCCTGTTTGCAACAAGACAGGCTGTAATGAGAGCGCAAGGTGTTTAACAGTAATGCTATGCTTTTCAACCACAAGTTTGTAACTCTCAAAGTTACCAAGGCTTGCCTTGTACTTGTGTTACAATTTTGCAAGGGCTGAAGCGGCTGACCTCTTTCAGTGAAACTGTTAAGCATGTACCCAAAGTTGAACTGGTGCTTCAGTTTTAAACAGTTAACGACTTTGATGGATTGGCCTACAGTTCTCCCTATAATGTTATCAAGGGCTGTCAAGACTCTGGGCAGGTCTCAAGAAGACTTTAGTTTAAATTTATAAAAGCTTCAGGCTATTAGAAAATAAATGTAATCCTGATATTCTGAGTATTCACCTTACACTTACATCATGCAGGGTTGAGCTCCTAGTGAAACCCTCAAATAGAAGCAAAATATCAATGGAAAAAGAAGCATTTAAAGGCTTTGCTTAGTCTGTTTCCCTTGTCTTAAAAGGCCTTACTTGGAGGAATGCTTCTTATCTCCATGAATTTGTTCTTGGGTAGGAACAAAATTAACTGCCTATAAAGGTGACATTTTCTTTCCCCAGAACCAATTAAGTCCCTTGAGCCTGACGGAGACCTGCTTCTCATGGGTTTTTAATGTCACTTGTCATTTAGCACAAACCTGCTTTACTGGGGTGGCTGAAAGTCATGTTCAATTTTTCTAACCTTTATTAATAATCAGTTTTTATCTCAAGAGACAACTCACCATACATTCAGAAAACTGCTTGAATTTTTTACAGTCATAGCCACAGGGAATCGCTTAAGGAATGCAAAATCAAATTGATTTAGACTATTGAAATTAAATCAAATCGACATTCCATATACAGTTGGTAAAACTGATTTGGGGAAGTTTTAAAGGCATTTCTGAGTTGGAAGCATGAATCAGGAGACTGTATAGGGGTGAAAAACAGAGTGTAGCAGGCTGGCTCACAGAGGTTTGCAGAAGACTGCAGCTGTAGTACTCTGCAGGCTTTCAAGGGTTACAGCCCAGCTATAAGCAGTAGGCACTGCCTAGAAGGACTGGACCAGCTGCAGAGGATAATTAGTGGGTCCACAGGAACCTAAAAGGCTCCCAGGGTAGACAGGTAGGGAGAGCAAGCGAGCGAGCTAGAAAGAAAGAAAGAAAGGAAGGAAGGTCGGTCGGTCGGTCGGTCGGTCGGTCGGTCGGTCGGTCGGTCGGTCTGTGAGAGGAGTTGGGCTAGAGGTGGCAGAACTGAACCAGGCTACCTCACAGGGTCTGAGAAAAGATCCAGGGGCTGTAAAGCTGGAACCAGCAGCATCACACCAGGAAACTCATACCAGCGGGAGAGGAGGAAGATGCTAGTGCTGAGAGAGCAGCAAGGAAATGGAATTACCTTCTCAGAATTGGAGAAAAGGCCCTAGGACTGTGAGTTAACCCTGTGTTGACTATTTTATGTTTGTGTAGTTGAGGGCCAACTTATGTTCTAGTGTTCCTGAGAGGCAAGTGTGCCTAAGAAGTAAAGAACTGTTTCAAGTTTTAAAAGGATTTGACCTACCAATAATCCTAAAACTGTTACAAGGAGCACATAATTTTTTTTTCTTGGACCTGAATCTCTACTCTCATCTAGCATTAATCAAAACCTAAAATGTTCCTGGAAGTTATGAAAGTTTCAGGTAACTTTCAATAAAACACTTTTTAAAGGATTTTCAATATCTTATGTGCCCCACAGGGTTAGAAACAAATTCAAAGTATAATAAGATATTGCTTTCTTCCAGTTAAACGTAGGAAGAAATAAGAATTGATACTTTATTTTCAGTCCTTTTGTTTTCCAGGGTTTGCTTTCCAATTTGGAACCATAATTATGAAGTACATAAGCCATCCTTTCTAAAAATTGCCCATCAGAATACAAAAAGGCCTTGGTTTGAATTAAAGACCAAAAAAAAAAGAGAGAAAGAAGAAAAAAAAATGGAAGCTGTCAGAATGACGATTCAAATTTAAGCAAGAAAGTACAGAAAACACATTTCAGTAGCAGTCAGTACTGTAGGTCTTTCCTCAGCTTGTCTTTTATTCATTAATAGTTCAAGTTTCTTCCTGTGATACGGCATTCTTACAATATATTTATCATCAAGTGTTTATTACCTGAAAATAGCTTCGTCCTCTTTGTACAAACACATAATTTAGGGCAAACTCCACATCCCATACTTGATCTGAGCTCCATTAAACATGTATCTATCTGGCTTGATAAATATTAGCAAGTTTTGGTAATCTTGAAAATTGTTTTCCAGTGATATTTAACCTAGTATTACAAATGTGAGAGAAGCTGAGACAGTGTGACCCCACAATGCAAAGGGAATCATTTGGTATTGGCCTAGCATCTTTGGGTGTCTATAAGTGTTTGAAAAGCATGAAGAAGAACCAGTCTAAGTTATGAGGTTTAGTGTGAATGACCTAAACTTGAATTGATAGAGAAGCATGTAGACATTCACAATTGAGGGAAGAGGTGTGCAGGCAGCCTGCAGTGGCAATAACCTGCAGGTAGAGAGCCATTCTGTGCACATCCTAGTATGTTATGCAGGCTCCCTGAGCTGCTAGAGATTACTGAGCATGTGGGCCATCCCCGATTGGATAGCTGCTACTGGGAACCATACTCCCACCCTGCAGTGACCTACCCCTGCCCAGAGGATTCCAAAAGATCCTGAGTGAGTGCTGCCTTGTTAACTGCACCTACCTATCAGCTGTGCACAAGCTCATGGGATATGTGGCACATAATTCTTGTTGGCCTGCATGACTCTTTCATTGGAGGCTATGGGACATTACATGTCCCCATATGGAGATGTTCTGGCACATAATCATACTGGTATGTGCCTTGATACCCATAACACATGAGCTGGATGTCCTGTGCAGGGCCATTTACCACACTCTCTATGGCAACCAAGCATTTCTGCATAGGCCAACAACTTTCACATGGCTAACAAGGACAAAACCATCCTGGGTGTCTCAGGTGCTCTGACACAAATTTGGAGGGGCATTTTGTAGGGTGGTGGGGAGACATGCTGTTTGGGATTGGGAGAATATAATGTGGCCCTAGGGAAAGGGGTGTGGGGGTTGCTGATAATTTGGTATAGTGATTTGTTGCACTGCGAAACTTGGAGGTGCCTTACTCAAACAGACTTCCCCTTGGGGTTGGGG
This sequence comes from Crocodylus siamensis, assembly GCF_052110815.1. Lineage (NCBI taxonomy): Eukaryota > Metazoa > Chordata > Crocodylia > Crocodylidae > Crocodylus > Crocodylus siamensis. Next base: position 57,234,390 of record NC_143399.1, read on the forward strand.
TGGGACTGTTCAAGTTCCACCTGCAAGCCTGTCCAGAGGCACTACTTGCAAGTGACACTGGCTTGTGAATTAAATTAGCTGCACTTGCTTCTCATCTGTGGGACTCCAACCTTCTCATATGTGCCTATGTGGGGAGGGAAGAAGGGAAGTTGGAAGGGGGTCTTTGATGTAGTGCAGTTCCAACAGTTCTGAGACCAGCATGTTTTCATAGTTTCACAGTTTCATAGTTGGTAGGGTTTGACGGGACCTGAGCAGATCATCAAGTCTGACCCCCTGCCATGGCAGGAAAGAGTACTGGGGTCAAACAACCCCGGCAAAGTGTTTGTCTAGCCTCCTCTTAAAGACCCCCAGGGTAAGAGCCAGCACCACTTGCCTTGGAAGTTGGTTCCAGATCCTAGCCGCCCTGATGGTGAAGTAGTGCTTCCTGATGTCTAGTCTGAATCTACCCTCTGTCAGCTTGTAACTTTTATTTCTTGTCACTCCTGGGACTGGTCGAGGGAACAGGGACTCCCCCAGTGCCTCCTGGTCTCCTCTGACTAGTTTGTAAATGGCCACTAGATCCTCCCTCAGCCTTCTCTTGTGGAAGCTGAACAGGTTCAGGCCTTTAGCCTCTCCTTGGAGGGCCTGCCCTGCTGCCCCCTGATCATGTGAGTGACCCTCCTCTGGACCCTCTCCATGTTATCCACATCCTTCCTGAAGTGCGGCACCTAGAACTGGACACAGTACTCCAACTGTGGCCTGACCAGTGCCACATGGAGGGGGAGGATCACCTCCTTGGACCTGCTAGAGATGCATCTGTGGATACATGACAAGGTACAGTTGGCTTTCCTGACCGCGTCCCCACACTGTCAGCCCATGTTCATTTTGGCATCAATAATGACTCCAAGATCCTTTTCTGCCTCTGCACTGATGAGAAGGAAGTAGGAATGCTGCTGGTTCTTCCTCCCCAGGTGCAGTTTTCACCTGTACTTCACCTGAATACTCTATCCGCAAACCCATCCCCATGAGGCTACAGACCTGAAATGCCAAAACCAGCTCCTGCACATAGGGAATGAGTCTTGCTTTTCAAACGTGGGGTCTCTAATTATGTTTTCAAGTCTTGTTAGATTTGGTGTTTCTGGCTTACTATCCGAGCTCTGAGGTCCTGGACCTGTGGGTCTGCGCACAAGTCTTGTGGTCTGGGGTTTTTGGCTTGGTGTGCAGCTATTGGGGTTTGTCTGTGCCTGGGTCTTTATGTGCTCTTGCTTCAGTGTTTGGGTATACATATGGGTCATGGGGTACTTCAGGATGAAGTCTTGAAAGTGAGGGCATGGGCTGGCGTTTCAGGTCTTCAGGGGACTGAGTCTTATGTGAGGAATATAGCTGCCTCAGTCCCCCTGTGTCTTTCTGTGGCCTGCAATACAAGGTGGGGTGGAGGAGAGGAATTGGGCTTCCTCACCCCCATGGTATCTCACCATAGTAGAAGAGTGCAGCCCAAATGTCAAGGCCTCTCCCAGTGGGAGAGGGGTGGGGAGCTGGCAATGCATACTCCAATGTGGGAGGACAGCAGACTAATGTGAATTGATAGAGCAACCTGGCAAGCATTCATTAGACCAGTTTATACCCTATCAATTTTTTTTGTCTGGCATAACAGAAATTTAGACTGTATACACCACTCTTAGCCTGACCTAAGCTATGGAAACATTTCATTCTGATGAGTTTAGACCAAGCTAAGTTTGATTAAATTGCTTTAAATGTAATCCTTGCATATCCCCTTTTATTATAGGTGTTATGGGGTAAAATTCAAAAAAGTCCAGATAGAGGCCCCTTCTCTGGAGAGGGTCCAGAGATAAGGAGATAATTATTGACTAAGATCTATATTGTTTTATCTTTTATATTTCCAGGCATTTAGAATATTATGTAAACAGAAAAAGGTAAAGTTCAGAAAACATAGGAAGTGAACAAGAAACAAAAACAACCCCCCACCTCTTGACAGTAGGCATTGTCAGACCATTCAGACCCACAGAATTATGTCTGTCTGACTTCTTTGTGCCGTTAAAAAAGCATCCAACTATTTTAATGGTCATGTTAATTTTAGTCCTATTGGGAAATCAAGAACAAGAAACATTAAGTTGATTGTATTTGAGCAACATTCACTAGATGTTTTCTCACTAGTTTCCTAGATAATGAATGGGCATAAAGCCCTGTTTATAGCAGTAATCAACCATAAATACTTTCAAGCAATGATGCGTGCCACTTCTCTCCCAACATAACCTGGTGTGTGAACAAATGTGCCATCTAACTAGAAGCTATGATTTTCCTCAGATAATATAGAAATTGGCATGTCATCATTGCATTTGCTTTCTACAGAAAAAAGCAGATATAGCATTTAGATATAAAGAATGAAAGACCAAATTATGATCATGTCTTAGAAATGAATAAAGAAATAGGAATTGAAATGTACATAATAGTTCTGAACTACCAAACACAGATATTGCTTAAGCATCTATTTGTCATGCCAGGTCAATACACTGCTTTGGGTAAAAAAATGAATTGGGTTCTACATGAGGCAAAGACTAAGTGGGGCTGAAACCACATTTTCCAAAAAAGTAGCAGTAAATGACCTTTTCTTTTTCATTGCAGACTAATTGTACATAGTAGCTGAATAAACTAAAAAAATGAGCAAAAAATTTCAGGCAGACTTGAATTATAGCATGAAAATACAAGTTGACAGTTCACACAGTTTTGTCCAAAAATGGCAACCTTGTCTTTTGAGTGAGAGTTCATGTGCACATTCCATGGGTACATGTAAATATCAGATCCTCAAACTGCACCTCCTTTTGTCCAGAAGTATTCATATTAAACCTGCCCCTATATTTTCCTGTTGCTTCACCTTAAAAAGTGGATCATGCCATTGTACTCCATTCCTTCCAACTGTTTCTCACCATAACTTCTTCCTATCTATTTAGTTCATTCTCTCTCTCAATATAGATATATTTCCTCTCTCAGCACATTTTTGAAGGTTTCTTTGTTCCTGAATGGTGCCATGGAAGTCACCTGGATTAAAATATTATCCCTCTATTCCATGAGAGACAGTTATCCCAAACTAGGGTAGCCACTCCAAGGGACTGGGCACACGTCTCATTTAATTTACCAGACTGCCTTTGGTGTATGCAGTGGTGGTGAAGATACTCTACGAAAATCACTCTTAGACATGATTTTGATTCCTTCCCACCCCGTCCTTCAAACTAGTTTAATATTTTCCCTGAAGTGGTGCAAGTAACCTGCAAAATATGCATGGAAGAGAAGCTGCTCTTGCTACTTAAAATTATAGTTATATATCCATCACTGCTATGTAGTAAAGCACATCCTAATGACCTTCAAGCCCAAGGCTTATGGTCCTAAAGGGAAGAAATACTGTACATGCACATGCTGGAGTTCAGGGATTACCACAAAACCTGTGAATCTTTTCTCCAGCACATCTTGGGACAGTTGATGCATATCATGATAGAGAATACTAGGACTAATTATAACAACCTGTCCCCGTCCTTCCCCCCCCCCCCCCAAAAAAAAAACCCTTAAAAAACAGGTGGCTTGAGCCCTTTCCTCATGCTACGAAATGATTGTGGGTTTTAAACACACGGTTTTTAAAGGAATTTTATTTTTCTTCTACTTGGCTTTGGACATGTAAGTCTTATTTTTCCAGATAAAAAGGATACAGCACATGGTAATTTTCCTTAAAGGCACTTTAGAAAATTAAGTACAGCATCATGCATGTTTAGGTTCAAAATGCATGCTAATTCCCCTAAACCTTTTCTATTTAGCATTAAATTAATTCATAGGGAACAAGTTATGCAGTGATTTTCACTTAGGGGTTTTTTGCTTCTGGGTTTGTTTTTTTTTTTTTTTTTTTGGAAGTAGGATACTCTTCGGTGTACCTATTCAAAATTATTCTCTTGAGCATTAGAGGCTCATTTTAGGTGTTTGATAGCTGAAGATGTCTGTTAAGTTTAATTAGACTTGAAGACCACATGGTATATCTAAGCCCTTACTGAACATGCATAATTTTTCAGAACAAAGTTTCAGTGAAGAGCATGTCATTTAAGTTTAAAATATCATTTTAAAATCCGTTTTTACTAATAATCTCAGAGAAAAAAATGGAAACTATTTTTTTTTTTTTTTATTTAGAACTTCCATTCAGATTCAGTGCAGTCTGTCATACCATCCAAATTCAGTGGTACCATTCTCTTGCCACATGTCACACCATCTTCTATATTTGTTAAGGAACTTGGCAGCCTCACTACATGTGTATAGACACCCTTCAAGTTGCTGTAATTACAGCTCAATTAAATAAGTCGGCGTGGTAATTACTGCGCTTCAGCAGACTCCAGAGTCGCATGTACAGGCAACCCCTGCTTAATGCTGTTTTGCTTAGCGCTATAACACTCATTTTAAATTGATACCTGATTTCACTTAGCACTCAGCCAGTTTCATTATAACACTCATGGTTGCCATCCTGGGTCATTAAAAACAATTGCGGTCACCATCTTGGGCTTTCAAATACTTTTGGTTTTCCTTAACGTTTGTTTCACTTAATGCTTGGTTTTTCAGGAACCAATTAAGAGTGCTAAGCTGTGGTTGCTTGTATTGGCACCCCTCACTGAAAAATGACAATGGGATGTGACAAAGGGGTGTGAAGCTCATTTGACAAGCTTTAGTTAAAGCACCCCCACCACCCATTTTTTTCAGTGTGGGGATGCTAATACATATGATGATCTGGGCACTTTAGAGTGGCTCTCAGAGCTGCTCTAATTAAAGCATGCCCCTTCCCCGCCGCCCCCCACCCCCAAGCATGTATATACATACATAACCTTAGCACTTAAGAGGGAAAGAGGCAGCAGTGAGGGCTCAGGTGGCAATTAGCGCAGTCATTTGACGAGCAAAGGGCTGGGCTTGGGGAGGATATAAAAGCCCATGGCCCAAGCTGGGGCAGGGAGTCTTATCCTGGCATCTGGCAGAGAAGAAGCTCCTGAGCAGGCTGCAGAGGGAGTGACTCTGGCCTACGCTGACTGTGTCTCTAGGTATAAAGTCTAAGGGTTGGGAGCTGGTATCACTGCAGTTTGTTTTTAAACCCTCAGGACATTCCTGGGTATGAATTTATGATTTCATAGACATTAGGGCTGGAAGGAAGCTCTGTCCTAGGGGCAGGAAGTCAGACTATAGGATCCCAGCAAGATAAGCATCCAATTTTCTCTTGAAGGTGTTCAAAGTAGCTGCTTGAACCACCTCCGACGGCAGGCTATTCCAGACCTTGGGGGCTCAGATAGGAAAGAAATTCTTCCTTATGTCCAGCCTGAAATGGTCTTGCAGGAGTTCATAACTGTTCGACCTTGTCATGCCTTGGGGCACTCTGGTAAACAAACATTCCACCAGATCCTGGTGGACCCCCCCCCCCCCTTATAAACTTTAGGTGGCCATCAGATTGCCTGTAAACTGGATGGCAAATTATTTATAGCAGAAATGTAAGGTACTAGTGAAATGTCATTTAAAGTATTTTATACATTTCAGACAATTCATGTCCAAGCAGAATTCAGATTGGAACACACAAGCCAATGTGTAGGAAGGACATTCGGGATACCTGGGGAATGGAAAACACTCATATGCCAAGAACCTAAAAGATCTTGGCTTGTTTAACCTAGCAAAATGAAAACTGAGAGGAGATATCTTTGCTGCCTGTTAATATATTGATCATAAACTATGGGGTAGAAAAGAAATATTTAAACTAATTGAGAACAATGGGGAAAATAAGAAATGAGTATAAAAACATCCATGAAGATATTTCAGTTTGGAAATTACAAGAAAGTTTTGTTTTTGTTTTGTTTTTTAACATTCAAGAGAATGTAGTTCTGGGGCAGATTCTCAGTCATGGTTGGGGGGGGCAAGGGCAAAAACAAAACAAATCAAAAAACATGACTAACTTAAGATGGAGTTTCAATTTTTTGAAAGGGAGTTGTATGATGATGTCTGTAAAAGCAGGGGACTAGATTTGAATGACCTCTGTGGTTCCTACCAATCTTATGGCATTACTTTAATATTTAACTGGTTAAGGACAGACATTAAACACAAACTGGTGTAAGTGATTGGAAACTGGTTTAAATCTGGTAATGGAACAGAAGTTCAGTGCACAGGAACTGGTTTCAGAATGGCCAAAAAACAGTTTAAGATGGATCTGAATGAGTGTAATATCAAACACAAATGATTTTAGGTTAAATCAGTCTATTCCACTTCTTTCCTAGCTCCCATCCCTACTCAAGTTAACATCCCAGGATGCTTTGTACCTCCCCTACAATCTCCCTGTCTCTGGGTGGGTGCAGAGCAGGGCAGGTCCCACCCCTGTACTGTCACATTGCAGAGGCAGCAAAGGCTCTCTTCTGCAGCCCTGGTCCTGCCTGCACTTGTCAACCTGGTGGGATATAGGGCAGGAATGGGGAAGGCATGGGAACAGAGCCGCTCCCCCCTCCCCCCGCCCCACCTCAGCTTCATTCCTGATCCCTGGTATATAAGGGTCCCCCCCACTTGGACTTGCACCAGTCACTGTGCAGGTGGGAGCAGTCTCTCCAGCTGTGGGCTGTTCCAAATCCCCAAGTTTCGGTGGGGGTTACCCTGCCCCACTAGGGTTTCCCAAGCCCTAACACCAGTCCGGAGGGTAAATAATTTTCCTCTCTCACCACTCAGCATGGTCCAGCACTGGCTTAACCATGTCTCTGCAGGTGCAGGGAGAGAGAGAGTCCCTCCAACATGCACTGCATCAGGGGTGGGGCAGCAGTTTCACTGTGTTTCAGTGGGGGTTTCCCTGCCCCAGGTAGGGTCCACTGAGTCCTACTGCCAGTTCAAGAGAGTAACTTTCCCCTTCCCACCCCTCTACATTTTCTGATAATGGCTTTCCCCCACCCCTGCAAATGCAGAGGAAACAGTCCCTCCAGCTCAGGGTCAATCCAGCATGAGGTGGCACAGAGGGGTGGGAGTGGGGAATTTCCCTTCTGCACCAGCAGCAGGGCTTGGGGGACCCAGCCCAGGGTGGGAAATTGCCTTGCTCAGATACAGGAAGTTCCCCATGTAGGCTGATGCAGTGCCTGCTGGACTTCAGGCTGGAGGGACTATTCCCCATTGGACCTGTGGGGTAGAGCCAAGTCATCACTGAACTGCATGGAGGGGTGGGAGAGGGAAATTCCCCCTGTGCACTAGTAGCATGCCTCAGTGGACTCTGCCTTGGGTGGGGAACCCCTGCCAAGGCATAGGGAGTCCCCCATGAGAACTGATGTGGGAGTGGGGTTAAGCCAGTGGTGCGAGGGGGGGAAATAACCTTCTGGCATGGCTAGGGGAACCCTTCCTGGGGCAAGTAACCCTTGCTGAGGCATGGAGATCCCCCAACATGGGCTGAAGCCCTGCATCATCTGGGCCTCAGGCTGGAGTGGCTGTGTTAGTCCTGTCCCCCATCCCCCATGCTAGAGTACACCAAGGAATTGGGGAGCATGTGCTGGGCAGCCAGCCAAGGATGGGCCCAACTTGGCTGAATTTGGTTGCCCTTAGCAGTGGATGGCAGGCTGGGAGAGATGCTCTGGATATACCCCAACTTCAGGAATTTAGCTGCCTTTCCAGATTCAAAAGTGCACATCAATTCACTTAATTATCAGTTCAGTCCATGCAGTTTAGAGAAACACGTGAAGAGTAAATTGATTCAGCCCTGGGCTTTTTGACTATCTGTATTTAGCCATTAGCTCAAAAATCCTAATGAATGTTGTATCTGACAAATAGCTTAGCATGTAATCAAAAGCTGCAATTCTTACAAATGCCCGGATGGAGCAGATGGAATCTATGCATTCAGCAATAATACCAGAAAGTGTCTCTTAGATTTGGAAGTTCATATCTGACACCATACAAATTGAGGACGTATTAGGTATAGTAAACTATGAGGCTACAATGGAAAAACATGCCATATGTGTATTTACGTGTGCAAACACAAACATTTGAGTGTCTTCTCTATGTATAAAACACCATATCACTTTTAGGGTCAATTAAAACAAATAAGCAGAAATATTATTTTCTCTTTAGTATTGTGAATATCTCTAATATCTTGTGATATCCACTGGGAGCACAGTCTCCCATAATCCCATTATTTAAGTAAGCATACAGCCAAAGATGATTAATTCACTTTGCTTGGCTACATTTGGATGTAATGTTCTAGTTCCAATAATTACCTCGTTAGAAAAATAAGTTACTTGAATGCATAAGTTACTTGAATGCATAATGTTCATTGTAAAGCAAACAAAACAAAGTGACATTAAAATTTGCATCCTCTAGTACATATAAAATTAGAAACTCTGAGATGGTTAAGGAGTCCATAAATTAGCCATGTTTATGGGTCTAAGAACAACAAGGTACAATAGATTAATGCAAATTCGCTAGCATAGCATCCTTGTGTTGACTCAGATTTTATCTAATAGTGGTCACAGATGAATATGGCCTAAACACTATTCTCTCCAGAATATTGGTCCATGTCATAGAAACACAGATGAAGTATTGACCTATGGGACATCTTGATTATGATTATATAGAACAGGTAAGATTCTCTGGTGAGGCTATGGCAGGGGGTAGCAAAATACGACGCAGAGACCAGGTCTGACCCACGAAGTGACCGGATCCAGCCCACAGCTGCCCCTGCACTGCTCCACTTCGGGGCAAGCCCAGCCTACTCATGCTGGGGCAGTCTGAACCTGGGCAGCTCCCACCAGCACCTGTGGCAAGGCCCCAGCCAGCAGGCATAGCTTCCAGCAGGGCTGTTTCTGCTGTGGCTGCAGCTGGGTGCTTTTCTGCTTCCTCACCTCCAGTGGCTGCTCCTGCCTCTGCCATGCTGTGTCACACCTCACCATTCTGGGTGAGCAGGCTAGCAGCTTCAGCCAGGGGGCTTCTGCTCCAGTGCATGGGGCTCTGGCTTCAGCTCCCATCCACCATCCAATCGAGCTAGAGCCCTTGCACACTGGGGAAGGAGCTGCCTGGCTGAAGCTGCCAGCACACCTGCCCACTGGAAACAGCAAGGTGTGGCAGAGGCAGGACCAGAAGCTGCTGCTGGAAGCAGGGAGCACAGAGTAGCACCTGGCTGGCTGCAGCTGCACTGGGAACAGCACTGCCAGAAGCTGCTCCTGCCATGCCGCACCACTCTGGAAGGGTGGGTGGGTGGGCAGCTTCAGCTTCTGGCCAACTGCAGTCATACTGAGAACAGCCCTACCAGAAGCTGCTTGGCAGGAGGAGGAGCTACTGCTGGAGGCAGAGGCAGCAGAATGGCAGCCAGCTGGGCAAAAGGTGCTGGTGTGATCATGACATGGGCTGCCCCGGCATAAGCAAGCAGGGGTCATGCCCATGCAGAGCATCACAGGGGAAGCATGGCCTGTACCACCCAGACCAGCCCTGCACCCCAGGAGTGTGCAGGGAGCAGGCCCTGAGCCAGAGCTGTCACTTCCCTGTGACCTAGCCCCATGATCCCAACCTTGCCTGCCCCTCTTGCTCCTGAACAATGCTGCCTGCAGCCCCAGAGGGAGTTTTGGTGAGTTGTTGTGAGGGAGGGGGATGCGGACTCAGCTTGCAACAACTCATTAAAACTTTGCATGTGGCCATCAGGCCTGAATATTTGCCTACCCCTGGACCATGAGATAGTGGTAAAAATGTAGAAGCTCGTAGGTGATGATAATGGATGATGGATTCTGATAAAGGGCTACCTTCTGGTTTCAGGTCTGCTACTAAATCTACATGAGTAGATTTAAACCTATATGAATGAAATAACAATCTTGGCAGATTTGTTCTTTAAATATCTACTGCTTCAGACTTGCATCAACAGAAATGAGAACTTTGCCCTACATTGTGATATGTGATAGAAAAATCACTAATGGGAAAACACTAGAATTATGGCTTCCAAGCGTGAGGGTTTCTATTTTGCAAGATATAAATGTCAAAACAAGCTAGTTACAAATAGAAGCATAAATAAATACATCAAATATTACTTAAAAATACTTAAGTATTATTTCAAAAGAAATTAATACTCAAGGTGTGGCCTACCTTTCTTAAATTCATATAATCAGATCATGACATCTATTATCTGTCATCACTGTAATGAAAGATCGAGTTAAACTAGCGAGGTGATCAATGAGCAGATAATTTCTAGACAGATAAAGGAAAAAGGGTTGTTTTGGGTCATCCCGTAATGTTTTTTCCCTTGTTTTTTTCCTTGGGTGGGGGGTGTTTTGTTTTGTGTTGCTTTTTTTAAAGGAGTGTAATTCTGTTGGTTAAATTGGTTTTTGTCTCACCCACTGAAAAACATTTTATTTTTTGTTTGTGTTTTGAGAAAAGAATTCTTTTGTTTTAAGTCTAGAGACAGATTTTTGAAATGAGATTATTTGAAATTTCAGTTTTTTGGCCAAAAATCAATTTATTTATTGTGCGGATGGTTTTATTTAACCTAAAACTGTATGGTCCTGGAAAAAAGGTCATTTTTTTTCTGTATTTAAAGGAGATTTTTTTTTTTTCTCTACCTGCCATAGTATTAGGAGGAGAAGAAATGGAGTGGGAGGGGAAGAAATTAACTGTCACTTGTTATGGCTATTTATGATAATTTTCCAAAAAGACAACTCCTTTTGAGTACAAATTACCAGACCCCAAATGGTCCAAATTTACTTTGAAACATGCAGCTCCTGCTCTTTCATTTTCCTGCACAAAAATTTCTATTGACGGGTTACTTTTGTAAGAGACTGTTTTATTTCAGAAAGGGAAACAAGGGGAGAAATCTGCAGATACTGACTGGAAAGTCACTAAAACTACACACAGCATCACTAGTAAGTACTTCTTCATATTCATCTGAGAAGGAAATGACTACCAGTTTGTAATGGTTTACCAGTTGTTAATAAACTGAAGCATAACTTGAGAGTCTGCAGAAAATAATGAAAACATATTTCTGCATTTTCAATCCTTGCTGTCCATTAACTAAAAATCCATTAAAATGGATGCATTCCTTGTACAACGACAAATCACTTTAGGAATAAGAGAATTGCTTAAATGAGATTTTCATAATATACAGAATGTACCAGCACTTATTATAGCAGCCCACACTAACCTAAATTGATTACTTTCTTTGGCTTGTGCTTGACTGGAAATGTAAATGTTGTTGCTTTCTATTCCTTTTTGCTATTATACATCTATTCATTTTTAAAAGCAAGAAGACATTATCAGTTATTAAGAGTATTTCTTATAAAATACACAGAATAAATAACTCCAGAAGTAGCATTTATTTTGATTGTGACATTTGTGAATAATTGCTTGGTAGGGAGCAGGCTAGAGTGAGATGAGGGACAATGGTGAGGAAATTGTCCAGGTATGTTTTAACTCAAAGTCTAGATTTCACACATCAAAGATCACAAATGTTCAAATACATACTCAGTTCTAAAGTTAGGGACAGCCTCACCCTCCTATGTTGGCTGGTTATATCAGGTGTGGGTGCATGCATCTGTGTACAGTCAGGCCTCAATTTACACAGTGGTTACCATCTTGAAAAAACAACATGCAAAGCGAAATTATGTAAAAATATATGAAGGGTCTGTGGCAAATAAGGGTTTAGGTTCCAGATGCGGCTGTTTAATTTGGCCGATAAATGCCTGTGATTTTGTGAGAGGCAAAGATTTGTGGCTGGTATCTTATATTGTATCACCTGTATTACTGGCAGGGATATAGACAAGCCTTTGGGTATGAAGCACCCTTCTGTCCCTCCCAACTATGCGATTAATCCAATAAAAAATGTCATCCACAAAAATCTTTGCATTTCACATTTTCCTGAACCATCATTGCTACTGCATCACCCCAACTCCATATACCTGGACACTTGGTATGTACTTTGCAATTCAAGTTATTGCTATGATTCCCATTTTCAGTGTTTCAGGACTATACCTACAGGCAGCTATAACTCGCACAGGGAAGAGAGAAGCTTGAAAGAAGAAATTAGAAACAAGTTTACACAGGTGTCCTCTATGGCTTTAGATCAATATCTAAGTGCCTTAGGGTAAGGAAATCAGCTCTGTAAATTAGTTTCACTAAGAAGATTGTGCATTAGACTGAAAACATATGCTTTGTGAAATCCAACAGATAAAATTCACAAAAGATGTCCTGTAAAGGCTTAAGATAATACTCAGAAACCTGTAACTTAAAGCTGACTCAAAATATCACAATAGCACCAGTGATTTGGGAAAATCACTAATATACAGTTGAATATAGTCCAGGGATAAAAACAGGTGATTCACAGCATGATCTTGGATAGCTAAAATAAGCTCTATATGTTATCAATAACATAAGAGATAATAAATGCAGCTACCTGTTTCACCCCTGATTGATTGATTGATTGATTTTAAACTATTGATCCAGGAAAAAATGTACATGGGAGTCTTGGACTTTAAAGAATATAGTAGTATAATTATGTGCTGTTTTGTTTAGGCTAAGCATTGTCTTAAAAAATGATGATCATGATACTAGCTTCTGAGCAAATAAACTATAATTTCAATTAAAAACAAGTGGTTTGCTGAAAATAAATCAATATTTAATTTGCCTAGGGCATGCTAAAAGGACCATTTTTAATAATGTTTCCAATGTCCCCAAATAATAAATCTTTCTTCAGCAAAGGGTCCACAAGTGGTCGTGGTGGCATAAAGTCTAATGGAAAGACATAACTAGAATCTGCTACTCCCATCTTGCATTTAAGTGCACCAGCACAAGAGTTTAATTACATTAAATATTTTTTATCAGTTGGGGGGGAAAAGGAAAAGGTTTGTGCTGGTGATGTATGAAATAAGAGCCAGATGGTCCTTCATGTGTATGCTCATGTATGCATGAATTGTGTAATAACATATATGCACTTGACACATGATTTGATAACTGCATGCACTACTGCTGTGTTTCACCCTATAAAAGATCAAATTCTGCTCAAGAGGAGACATACTACTGTCTGACAGTGAATCTATAAATCACTGAGTATGTGTGAGCCTAGTGTTAAGTAATATATTGAAATTAGGCAGGAAAAATGCTGATAAAACTGGTGGATCAAACATATCTTGGTAGTGTGTAAATAATAATATGGCAGCCAGAGAGACAGTCTGGATAATTTGTAAAAAAAAAAAACCCAAAAAACAAAACAAAAAAACACAAAACAAAACCAAAAAACCTTTTGTTTTAATGGTTTGTTTTTTGTTTTTTTGTATTTGAATACAGAACAAAAAAAATCAAAGGCTTAGTAATTTAGGCCAAATATATGGAGGACCATACATTGTAAAAAAGTGACTTTGAAAAGATAGTAAACAAACAATTGAATGTGAGATTCTAGTTCTGACACTGTGAAAGAGGGGGCTAATGCAACTCTCTTCTGTAAGAAGGAGCAGCAAGGTGATTTTGCTTCAGTATGCAGAATTGATTAAATCAATACTAGAATCCTATATAGAATTCAAATGGAACAAATGGAGTTGCAACCACAAAAATGTAAAGTCTGAAGGAGAAGCGTCTTTAGTAAGAGACAGGCCAGAGCTGGAGCAGCTTATACTCTTTATCTGAAAGTTGCTTGAGAAATGAGTTGATGGTAATCCCAAAGTACTTTCAAAGAACTAAAAAAACCTTTAATACCTGGTTATTCTAGCCAAGAAGCTCATACCAAGAACCTGTGGCATTTAATCAAATTCAATGGCAAATGAGGCAGAAATTTAACCAGAAAAGTAGGCAACTAGTGAAACAAAATACCGGACGAAGCAATGGAGTTTCCATCTTCTGGAGTGTTCAGCAATAAAGACTCACTGAACCATGTATTCTAGAAAGTCATCATAGGATCATTTGGTAAGTTTAGTGTCCTTTAGGAAAGAAAGAACAATGTAATTGTCTCTATTTGTTATTCAAATTTTTTGCACAAAAAAAATGATATTATATCTAGGCCTCTTCCAGCTTATTTCTTTTATACTATAAAAATCCTTTGGATTGTTTGAAATGAGGAAGTTCCCCTACCTTGAGGCATCTCTGGAAAAAAAAGAAAACAAAAAACAAAATGAAATATTGTGTTAGGGACTGGAGCATGGATGGTTTGGCCTAGTGGTTAAACAGCTGAAGAATGGGTGCAGTTTAGGTCTGGTTCCCAAGAGCTGGACTTCCCAAGAGTTGAGGGCACAGAATGATCTGCTGCCAGAACTGGAGCTGTGAGCCAGATGGAAGGCAAGACAGACCAGAGTGAAAAGTCAAAGCAGGGTAAGCTGAGGGGTTAACCCAATCAGAAAACAATAGTCAGAGCCAGAGAGCAAACAAGAATCAAGAGCAGGAAACTGGAATCAGGGGATTCCAGGTGTCCTATCAGAAACTGGAGTTAAAACCAAAGAACTAGCAAGGAAGCAGACACAGGCTCAGAAATAAGAACTTTCATTTTTTTTTTCCCAGATAAGGATTCTGTGGCCTGGGCCTGGCTTTTAAGGGCTATGGGTGCAGCATATTGGCTGACCTAATTGCCTCGCTCAGCCCAGCTGGGGAAAAAAGTGGGTACAGACAGAAGAGCAGCTCTCTATTCCAACTCATATTGCTTTACAGGAAGTGCTGTGGCCCAACAGAAGTTCACTTTTGGGTCCAGTAGTTGGAGATTCCAGCTCCTTGCTGGAAGCCTGCAACTCTGTCTCTATAGCAACACCTCCCCCCCCAGCCAAGATGCTGTTTTCAGAATGAGAGGTGAAGAAAAAGAATGGAGGGAGTTTTCTGGGTGGGGTTTCAGCCAATGTTGGAGGATGGGGTGGGTAGAGAGTGAAGCCCCTCCAACAATGCTAAATTGGAAGGTGTGTTTTGAATATTACTATGATGTATGTTAGAAAATTCAGATGGGTTTTAAGTTCCATTGCCCTTGTATTATCGACAGTTTGGAGTATTTCTTGGAGCTTGCACTCTAACAAATTGCATTTGGAGGACAACTTAGATAGTAATTTCACTGTGTACAAAAGCAATTCCAATTCATAATGAAAACAACCATTCTTACTTGAACCAAACTTACTGAAGTTTCTTACACCGTAGTCACTTTATTCTCCATTATCCTCCTTCTCAAAAAGACAGGACCAAAATATTTTGAGAGTGGCACTTTACTGCAAAATAAACTAGGATGAATAAAATTCAAACCTTTGAAGACTGGTTATCTCTTTCACTTGTGACCATACATCATAATTCTCTCTCGGAAGTAAGATGATTTATGTATGAAAAACCCTATTCATATTCTTCAGATGTGAGAGAATAGTGTCTGTATTGTATCTGTCACTAATGTTCACCATAACTCAAGAACCTTACATCTAACAAGGCAAAGTGTAACATAATGATAAGTAGCATCCATCTATGGTATACTGAAATATATGCCACTGTGCTACATGGATAATAAATTGGTTAACAATGAATAAGCTAACAGATTTTAGCCTGAATTAACTTTGGGGCCTGAAGCAATAACAGAACCTAAAGAGTCTATTAATCTAAAGCATTGGATTAAGACTCAGGAGAGCTAGGCTCTATTTTGAACTTTGCCACTAAGTTGGTGCATATCGCTTCATCTCTGTTCCCCTTGAGTTTGCACTCTTTGTTTGGTTTGTATTATGGCTGTAAGTATTGTCTGAGCAAGGAGGGTCTTCTCGTCATTTGTTATAGAGTGCTTATTGCAACAGGACTCAACATACTGGAAAAATTCAGACACACGTTTTGGTAAAAGTTCCATGTTTTCCATTAACTACATTCAGTTAACAAATTTTCTGATATCTGATCCTTTGAAAACATGGATTCTCTGCCCTTATCCTCAATGCATTGACATGATGGGTTGAACAGGGGTGGTGACTGTTAGTGTTATAATAATATGTGGATTTGGGGGAGCATTGGATCTACAGCTGGAACAGGGCTTTAATCTGTGTCTCAGCAAAAGCTACTGACCACAAGGCAAAATGGTGTATTAAAATATCTTTGCAAATGCTTAGGCAAGTAGTTTTTTATAATGGTATTGTTGTGAGATAGATATAGATATAGATTTTGCTTTTAACTGCATATGCTAAGTAACCATCTTAATTGTTACTTGCTGCTTTTTTCCAGGAAAAATAGTTAAGTTGATGTGCTGTGAACCAGCTACAGTGAGGAATGGGATAAGATGCAGGGGCCCAAAGAGCTGGAGATGGTACAACATGGAACAGGAAAAACAGATTGGAATGTGGAAGATAACACATAACTAAAATGAACATATGCAAAAGAGTGAATGGTGATTGGTAAAGAAGCCCCCAGAGTTTGCCCATTGACTGAAAGAAGGGAGTTCATGGCCTTAGATACGTGCTCACAGCAAAGAGGCATGTAAATGAATGGAATGCACAGGCAATCCCATGCTAATAAAGAAAACAGTAAACAGAGGCGGAGCTTCGGATAGGAGAAGAAATGGGTGGAACAGAAGGAGGGATGGAGGTGGAGTGAATGTTAATACTTCACCACAATGGTTTGCTGTGATGAGGGAACGTGCCACTACAGTGAAGTAGCTGCTGGCCGTGTGTAGACACCCATGGACACTCTCTCTGTAGTGCATTGTTATGGTGACCTAGCATCACATGTAGATGCATCCAATGTGTAGTTTTTGCAAATATGGTTGTATCTACTTCTGCCCAGAAACATCACCTAGCTAGTGATTTTTAAAGAACTTCAGAGAGCCTCCCTCCCCACCTCAAATGGAAACTTCTAAAATCACTTGTGACTTTAGAAAATTAAGTGCCTGCTATCTTCAGTGAAAAATTTTCATTCCATGATCCTTTTGCAGGAACTCTGGATGAGGACCCTTCATTCAATATAAATCTCTTTAGGCAAAATGTTAACTTTTTCACTTTTATTCCTTTACTGTTTGCATGCATCATTTTCATGCAAGTCTTCAATCAAAATAATGCAACTTCTATTTTTTGTCTTATCTGCTATATCTCTCTATTTAATAGATATAGTATTTCTGCAGGTTGATCTATAGATCACATTCCTCCACTCTTAACTTTTAATATAAATCGATCAGAGAAATTTTAAATGGGGTTTGTACATTATATTGTGGTTATTGCTAATGACAAAGTAAATCAAAACATGTCAAAATAACAATTTTGGAGCTTCTTATTAGTGATTAACAAAAGAAATTGTGGTAAAACTTTAATAACCAGTCAAACTGGCTGACTGATAAAACACCATCTTGGTTTAGTGATAATAGTTTTCTCTGAAATTCTCATCAGCTTCAAACAGACACGCCCTGTGACATACCACAAATGCCCAAAATAGTGGTTGTAGCCAAACATAGTATCAATCTGTGCTGTTATTTTGCAGCAGGCATTTTTTTCCTAAGGTGAAAATGTTCTGTCATCTCATAGCTGTGTACACTCCGCAGGCAGGCACTCCCAAGGCCTCAGGGGCCAGATCGTATATGCCCCCCAAATTCTCTCCAGGGAAATTCTCAGGGTGCATTGAGCTTGATCTTCTCTATTTGCAGAGGTGCACCCTGATAATTGTCCTGCAAGATCAGGACCCTTCTGATTTTTCAGGATTGTAGGCATCTGACACTGTAGGATAATTGTTTGTTTAGCTCAATTAAATGAATAAGTTGTTCTAGGACAACCCCCACACAGTTAACACACTTCATGTGGTGACATCTGTTTATAGCCATACTAAGTGAAGTATTTAATGTGCTTAACTCCAAAAAGAACTTCATTTTTTTTTCTCCTAAGCCCATTTCCAGAAAACACCACACATTGACAAGAACACTGCTATTTTTCTGTGCAATACTAATTAGTCATAGCAGTCTGACCATCCATTTGACTAGAAACTAATCTTTCCTTTAAAAAAAAAAAACCACAGAAAACAAAAACCACCCCAAGATGTAATTTTCTCCAGATTTAAATAATTGAAAAATAATGAATTATTTAATCATATCATTGCACTGAAATGTTTAACCTCTGAGTTCTTAATACTTGCTCAGGTATTACAAACCAGCCAAAGGCTGGTACATGTACAATTACATGGACATGCACCAAGTCAAGTACAGTATGTAGTTTCTGGATGGGATCATGATGGGTATTCACTTCACTCCTGTGTCAAGAAATATTCCCAACGATCTTCACTAAAGATTAAGTGAGAACTTATTTAGCCCATCTTTATATGTTTTGCTACAGATAAAGTCCTAGTTCTAAAACTATTTTGAAATGATTGGAAATTTCTCTTCTTGTTAACACAGTAATCCAGACTTAATTTAAAATTATCATGATTTTCATATTGCTCATGGTTCCTTTTGTTGATTTTAATTGCAGCATTGCCAACAATGGGTAAAGGTCATTTTTTTTGAATTTGTAAGGCAAGTTATAATATACTCTTGAAACTATAACCTCAGGCATTTTTAAATTAAATGCAATTGAAGGGTGAAAAATTAGCAGTATGTTAGGCAAGTAATAATCTCAGTTTGCACACATGATTTCATAACCATAAACACTTATTTCACTGCTGCTTAAAGTTAAAACTAAGCAATATAGACTTTTGTTGCAACATTCTATCCTTCAGCTATTCCAGTAACTCATTCAAGCATTTTGCAACGGTATAGAGTTTAATTTAGGAAAGTAATAAACAAAAAGGCCCAATAGCAAAACCGAATTCCATAGAGAACTACTGCAAAATCAAGAATCTTCACAAACAGAAAACTTAAATCCTGAATTGCTTGCAGTACCAAGCATCATGTGGGACCAACACATTTTAAAACAGATTTGGCAGAAAAGCTTCCTTTCTACTTTTCTGTTATTTCAATAGTTGCAAAAATAATAATCTGGTTTAAAAAAAAAATGTTACATCTGCATTTGTAACTTTTCAACACTATCCTGGAATAATAATGTTGTAGAAATTTGGTAGTGAAAAATGAGGAGAGCAAAAGAAGAGGCTGGGGAGATGCAAGGTTGTCCATTCAGATTTTTTACTTTTATTTTTATCAGCTCATTAAAACCAAATTAGAAGCTAAAGGAATTTTACATTTAGAAACAATTAATTTACCTAAAAGAAGAATTATTTTCAGTAACATAGACTTAACATAGTTTGGGCTCCAGGTTATTAGGGCAGAAGTTGGGTCTAGACTACATAAGTGTCCAAGTAGGGATGTAAGCTTTTAAGTATGTAGAATGTGTGGAATTGCTGTTTCTCCACTCCCCCTTCCCACGATCTGGGAGCTACATTAATATGATCTTAATACCTTTTAGGAGGTCTCATTTTCTTAGAAGCATAATAAATTTAGAGTTGCTGAACTAGAGCCTCTCAGGGCTGAGAGCTTTGCAATGGGAAAGGACCTGGGACATGCTGCTTCCAGTATCCAAATTTCACGCCATCCATCCCTAAAGTCATATCAAACCATGATATAAATCATAAATAAAATTTGCAGTAAAACCTGGAAACCAGGTTTTGAATTACACTTTGACTCTTGGGGGGGGGTGTCTGCAAAAAAGAAAAAACAACTACCATTATGATGCCCTAATAATCCAGTAAAATTCTGATCCTGCCCCCCGCCCAAGGTTATGATTTTCAAATCTTACACAGGAGATTTCGTTTCTTATGTGGGGGAGGGGGGCATTCCCCACCCCCCAATTCCCCATGGTAGTTGAACCCTACTGGAAAACTGCCCAGTTTTCTGCCAGTTCACTATGTTCAAGCACAGTTTAAGATACCAGACTTATTTGAGTCAAGTTTATACCAGGGTTACTGCATTTGCTCCAGTGGCATCACACTGGTTATTATAAGAACAAGAGATACACTGGACCTGACCATGCTGTCCTCTATCGAGTATAGCAGTGCTTGTCTTCTAGGTTCAGAAGCAAAAATTACAGCTGTCTCTTCCTATGACAGACTAACTAGAAGTTGATCTTACAAAATTTTATCAGACAAGTGGACATGAATGGCTATAACAAAATTATTTTAATCAGGTCAAAATTCTTAAGTTCTAGCTGAGAGCAATGAAAAGTGGTTTATATACTTGTCCCAGGGAAACAGTCACTGGGGGACAAGAGACCCTCCCCATGGTAGCACTGGGGATGGGGGTGACCCAATCCTACAAGGAAAGCATTGAAACCAGGGCAAACTTACCAATTACAAGCCATGGAGTGCAAGACAAGATGCACCATGCCAGCAGGAAACACCCATGTGGTTCAAGAGCCACGCTTACTTCCAGCCGGAGCCAGTATGGGCAGATGACATCATCCCATGATGCCACCCAGCCAGAATAAAAGCTGGCCCTGGGAGAAACACTGGAGAAGCTATAGAGGTGGCAGATGGTGAAGGTGCTTCCCACACCATGTGTGAACAGCGCTGGCATGCAATGAGGGATCAGGCTTCCTTGGAGCAGGAGAGGTCCTTGATAGAGGAGAGGATCTGGAGCATCATCAAAGGACTACCTGAGCCAGAGGCACAGGGGCTACAGCACAAAGAGACCCTGAGGTGAGGACTGGAACACAGGCAATGCTTCAAGGACAGGAGCAGCCTAGGAACCAAGTCAGGTGGCTGGGTGGCCATTGAAGACATGCCAAAAGATCAGGGTAACCCAGATGCCCCAAGAGTACAGTGATGGGGAGGAGACAACTGTAGCCCAGTTGACATAGAGAGCGGAGATTGATGAGACCAGAGGGTGAGCCACACCAAGACCAAGGCTGGTGTATGGAAGGGTAGTAGGAGAGGCAGATCCCTACAGATACCTGCTAAGAGGCATGGTCAACCTGAGAGAATCCTTAACAGGGGAATCCACCACTAAAAATTCAATCAAAGTTGTGGCCTGAGAGTTTTTGGGCTTTCTCCGGGGTGATTGAGGACCCCTCCAGAGGTCACTGGAGCTCACACTGTGCCCAGCATCAGGTGAACGTGCCAAAGCAGCACGTGAGCATACACTGAAGACCAGGTGGGCACAATACTCCTTAATATTGTTCTGAGGTACAACACTATGCGTGTGCATATACGTGTGTGTGTGTGTGTGTGTGTGTGTGTGTGTGTGTGTGTGTGTGTCTTTAGAATTTCAAGGAAAGGTGGCCAGAACTCTTTTTTTTGATCTAATTTTCTAGTCAGTTGGGGCTAGATCTTTTTTCTTGAGGCAGATGCACGGGAGGGGAGGGGAGTGGGGGAGGAGTGAGCCCAGGCCAGAGGGGAGGAGACCCACTCCTCCCCTCCCCCACTGCTGCTGCATTGGCATAGGCCAGGCCCACTGCTCCCTGCCACCACCACGGGGGGCCGGTTTCTCCCCACCGCAGGCTTGCTCCTCCTCCTTCCCACTCGCATTGGGCTTAGACCCACTCCTCCCGACACTGCCACCGCATCGGCCCTGCAAGTGGCTATGACAAAAGTGGGGAGGAGCAGGCCAAGGCCAGCACCGATGGCCTCTCCTCTCTCCCCCCACAGTGTCCCACTCCTACTCCTCCTACTGTGCTGTTGCCACCAACTCCAAGGAGCAAGGGGCGGTGGCAAGGCCATCTCCGGTATCCTGCCCTGCACTCATTCTGTTTCATCACCGCTACCTACAGGGAGCAGGGCAGGTATTGAAGTGGACTTGTATGCCTAAATATGATTCTGTACCACCAAATCCAAATGTTTCATCTGTTTGTGCCACGCTGGATATGGTGCACATACATTTGGAAATGTTTCACAAGGGGCACATTTTGTTTTAACAGTTATTTGCCAGCAAACTGAAAATATGTATGTAGCAAAACTGATCCAATTTTTAACACTGAATGAAGTAAGAGCAAATGTTTCCCTACTACCACCTTCCCTTTTAAAATGGTTCCAGATATGTGTATTCATAGCCACTGTCACACTTAAAACTGAGTCATAAAAACTCAATGAGGATGAGGAGGACCACCTTCTGCATTAGATGTTTTTCAGGGATTCAAGTAGGGAACATTCAGTAGAATGAAACTTAGGCACCTACCCATATAATAGGTGAAATAGGATCTGACCCTAAGAATTCAGCTCTTTGCCACTGCTATGATTCCATTGTGATTGAAAAAAGTCAATACATAAGAAATCTCTCTTTTTTGACTATAGAAAATATGTATTTTCAAGAGCCAATTCAACTAACTATGAAACTCATTGTTCTTTGAGAATCACTACATTTATAATTCAACCTGAACTACAGTCACCACTTTTTTTTATGAAATATAAAATGTCAGTATATTTATAGCACATTTCGACTGTAAGATTATTTCATTGAAATCTCAGTTCATTTCACAGAGGAATGAAAATGTTACTTTATAGAAAGTTTAACAGAAAAATCTGCTTGTATGGTAGCTAAGCATTTAGGAAGTCATGGTGTTTTGGCAGACCCCAGAAGACACTGGGGAGAGAAGCATCTTTGAGACTAATTGAGTGATTATTTTATCTAAAATCAAAGCTTGCTGTAATTTGAGGTTTGCTTCTATTCAGATTTCCATCTCTATATAAAAAAAAAAAAATTCTCTACCATGGGTTAAGCAATGATGTAATCTTGAGATAAGGTATTGGAGGGGGATAGGTTAGAACTTGAATTTTGTTGATACTCTTGAGTTGGCAATGCAGTGGGCGCACCTACATAAGACATTTACCATGGAGATGACTAATTACCTCTGCAGTAAACATCTCGGTGTCTACATATGCACCCCCAGTATGGCACAGAAAACTAATAAACTTTACAGCAGAGTAAACACGACAGTATTTACCACACTCCAGCAGACTTGATTAATTGGGTTTGCTGCAATTGCAGGCAGAGCAGCCTTCCGGCTTGTGTACAGGCACCCTTCATTGTGAGGTACTAAGAAAATGCACATTAGCCTGTTTTAATGCACATTAACTAAAGAACATGCTTTAAAAGTGATACACTGTGTGTTAGTCTATTTTAATGTACATTAACTAAACAGCACTTTTTTTTAGTGACGCTTTAATGCACATTTAAATAGGCTAATGCACTTTAGAGCTCACATGTAGATACACCAACCTGTATAGCTGAAGTATTGTATTGAAATGATGTTAGTCAAGCTAGGATCAAAACTTTGAACTTGTTTTATGAAAAGCAAGTATAGACAAAGAAGTTCAGGTCTGTCTTGCTGGCAGGATTCCATGTTATAGAGATGTGTTACAATGGAGCGATTTAAGTGACTTAATTCAAGTTAACAGTTGTAGTGCAAAACAAGTTAATAGACCTGCAGTATCCCTAAATTTTGCCATAGTCAGGGCTGGTGCAAAACGTGGAGTTATAATCAGTTTCCTGCTACCCTTTTCATGCTGTGTGTTTGAGGTTATACTGTGTGTATGTGCTCATGCACACCATTTTCTATTACATACAGAGCTGAACTGAAGGGCACGGAAGGGCCTACATTCTCTATTTATATTTTCTATAAACTTCTAGAGTCAGATCTGGGGGAGAAAGTCTTGCAAATTCTTTTATAGTGTTCTCAAAGAAATCTGGCTCCTGTGTATTGCTTGCTTGTTCTTTATTTTTATGGCAGAGGTGATATACTTTTTTTAGAACAATATAAAATGTGTTATTACAGTAAAGGAGCTCAGTGAGTCATGTCTTTACTGAGTTTACCAGGACATGCTGCATAATGTAGAGTCTTGTCTCCTTGGCAGTAAAATAGCAAACTTAAAGCTGAAAAGTAAGTATCAATTATTAGCAGAGGTAGAAAAATGAATTTATAGAAAATCATTTAAAATAGATGTGTGTTTTAAAGATTTCTGGGAAATCTTTACTTAGGGACAGTAAATGTATCTATCAAGTCCAATTAAAGTAGAACCAGCATGAAGCAGCAGATATATACATGCCTTCGTTACAATGTAGTATATATAATATCATAATCATTCTAACCAATGGTTGCAGGGGTGGGGAGGTTGGAAAATTGACCCCAACACATTTCCTTTCTTTTTTAACATCTCTTTATATTTGCAGTGGGAATTGACTACTTAAATTTCTTAGACTCTATGGAGAATGCCATAGTATATAATTCATTTTTCCACTGGGATTCACCAACATAGAAGATCATTGAGTACTAGAGTTGATTATTTAATTGAAAAATTCCCAGAGTTTGATCTGAAAAGAGTTTCTGAATGATAGACAGCATGGCTTTGTCATAGGTAGGTCTTGTCTTACCAATCTCATCTCCTTCTCCCATGTCCAGGTGGCGAGAGACCTGGTTGTAGATGAGGTAGCCATTATATACTTATACTTCCAAAAGACTTTTGATGTAATATCTCATGATATCCTTGTGGGAAACTGGAAGATCGTGGGCTCAGCTGCTCGACGGTTCAGTGGGTGGGAAACTGGCCACAGGGTAGGAACCAAAGAAGTCTCATGAACGGATCTGTGTCATCCTGGCGTGAAGTGGCTAGTGGTGTCCCACAGGGGTCAATGCTTGGACTGGTGCTTTTCAACATCTTTATCAATGATTTGGACGGGGGAGTGAAAATCTTGCTGGCCAAGTTTGTGGACGAAACCACGTTATGGGGCAGTGTGGTCACATCAAAAGGTTGTAGATACAGGCAGACCTGGACAGGCTTGAGAGTTGGGCAGACAGTAATCGGATTAAGTTTAACCCTTGCAAGTGTGAGGTGCTCCATCTGGGAGCAAACAACCCTCAACATACATACAGGCTCAATGGTAACAGCTTGACTTGCACCACAACCAGAAGGGGTCTAGAAGTAATGATTGACCATTGCATGAATATGAGCTGTCACTGCGAGGTGGTGGTCAGCAGGACAAATAACACACTGGAAAAGGTTTCTAATCAGAACCCCACATGTAGAGGTACAGTTCTCCTAACTGATCCAAATTGAGGATTGTTAGGCCTCTCTGAGAATCAGTTTGAAATCATGAACTTGAAGATCCCGATCCCTCCCACTAAGTAGTGGCCTGCAGCCTGGCCCCACTTAACACTAAAATATATATTAATCAGGGCGGGAGACAATTGCACTTCAACAACTGGACAATATTACAAATGGTAAAGTTCAACAACAGAAATCAACAAGTAACAAACAGAGTCTATAATAACATAATATAGAAAGTGAGTTACAACACAGACAGCAATTTCTGTCCTCTGACATGACAGAAGGTGGCAGGCTCTTGCTTGCTTGTCTTGCTATGTCAATGTGCTGAAGCTGCCCTTGCATCCCCTTTCCCTGATGGAATTTCACACCCACAGATAGTCAACAGATAGTCCTACACTCACACACCAATCAACGTTAGACACTCTCAGGCTCTCTGTCTCACCCACCTTAGGTGCAAGCTCCTTTTAAATTCTATCACTTCACTTCTGTCAATCTCACTTTTAAAACCAATCATTTAAACAAGAGTGCTATAAATCACCTGTCAATCACTCAATCATCCAATTGGATCAATCACCTCAGGTGAGTATAGCATAGATCTCTCCAAAACTAAGTTTTAGTGCCAAGTTTCAGCTATAAAACACATAGCCAACTGTGCATGCTTTCCACCTAGAAACTAGGTAATGACCAGGGAATCTGCATTTCTCTGATTTAAAAAAGAACTCCAATTTTCAGTTAAAACAAGTAACCCTGAATCTATGTTTTTTTATGATTGAAAGGAAATATCACTATATGGATATGGATTAGTGGTGGTCTGGTAGTTTAAGAAGCATTTTGCATGCAGGGAACTGCTCTGCAGTTGTAGATATTGGAAGGTCCTGGAAGTTGTGCAGAGTAAACCAAACTTGATTTCTCTTAGTGGGTGCATCAATACATGCCCCTGACTGTGCATGTGGTACTGCACTTGCTTTAGCAAATACTAAACTATTGCACAGTATGCACTGGTAGCATGCAGTTCTGACTGTGTACGGTTATTTTTAGATGCTATGTTACCATAGTGATGAGCTACATCAAAGTAGCTCATTGCTATAGCAACGTAGCATTAACATCATGGTTTGTGCCTGCTAATGCTACCTCATCACAGCGGCAAGCTACGTCACTGTAGTTCGTCACTATGGCGACATAGCATCTTGTGTAGACCTGCCCACAATGCTGTAAAACTAATCGGACAGGTACCACAACATAGTCAGTCCAATAGTTACATACCTATCACCACTGTTAAAGAACTGTTGAATAATAGGAAAACTCTAAATTATACATCCTTCGGTTTCCCTCTTGGTTTCTTCTACATATACTAAATAAAGACCTTGTATTTGACTGTTCTGTACTGAGCATCTCTGAGGCATCATAGATTTCCAATATATTTTATTAGATCATCTTAGTTCAGAGAATTCACTTCTCATCTTTTGATCACTGTACCCACCTCTAACTACTAAAACACAAATGCAGATTGCTAGCAATAAAAAGGTTGATTGCTTTCCGAAGCTGTTCCTCCCTAGCAACTGTGGAACTCTGAAGAAGCTCAACATTAGTAAACAGCTTGCATCACACTTTGTGTAATGGATTTATTTCAGCATGGATAAACATGAAAACAGTTTGCTGTTTATAAAGAAAACCTCTAGAAATAGCTGTCATTCCCAAGGCATTCCAAAACCACTGATAAAAATCACAAGAATATGCATATCTTCCAGGGTCAATAGAAATTTCTGTGGTGAAATATTAAGCCCATTATCAAAAGTCATTGAAAGTTCAAAACTTCTAAATATTACCAGATTTGTTTGCTGATGCAGCAGCTAGTTTTAGTAATGGATTTTTAAAGACTATATTAACATAACATGCACATTTTATGTATACGGACAGCACATATGCCATATTGCAAAGATAATAATAAACCTATATCAAATGCAGACCCCTTTCTAAACGGAGTAAAAATTAATGTGCGATAGAGGTGGAGTGATTCATTACAAAAAAAAAAAAAGAAAAAAAAATTTCAAGCCAAGCAAAAATGAGGCATTGGCCTTCGTATACTGAGGACTGGTTACTTTCTTTCCAAAACCATTGTTCCATCTGACTTTATTAGGCACGGAAGCCAAATATTGAGTGAAAGGAGACTGAGCTACCCTCTCAATTCTAGAAATGATCTGTCAAAAGATTCTTAGAGTATTCATAATAAGTGAAATATTTTGAAGCTAGTATCAGATAAGTTCCTGACTTTGTACACCTCTGCCTGGGAGAGAGAACATAACTGTTATCTTATGCTTTTAATTTATCCATATTCTAAGTTACAGGACTGAGGAGAGAAGACTGTACAGGTAGGGACACACAACGGGCATTCAATAGGCCATTGTGAGTCGGCAGCGATCTGATCCAGCTTTGGAACTGGGTGCTTTGGATGGCTGTGATCCGATCAGGAGCTCCAGACCGGGTTTCTGCCTCGATCCGGCTGAAGTGGCTCCAAAGCCTTGGAGATCCGGCCAAAGGGTATAATGGGGAATCAATGAAATACCTATAACTTTGTTGTTTTTTGTCCAATTTAGATGAAACATGCAGGGATGGTAGCCTCTGCTGAGAGCATAAAACCTGCTAAGTTTCAAGATTGGTGTAGGGATTTGGGGGAAACTGGACCCCAAATTCTTGAAAGCCAAACTCCTGTCATGGCTGTGTGTTACAACACGGGGGGGGGGGGTCAAAACTGCAGGGTTGGTAGCTCCTATTAAGGCCACAAAGCCTGCCAAGTTTCAAGGAGATAGGTGCAGGGGCTTGGGGGGAACTGCACCCCAAGCTGTGGACAAGCAAAATTTGTGCCATGGGTGACACTACGTGTGCTAAGGTACAGCGGGGTGATAGCCGTAGGATTGTTGGCCTCTTCTGAAGCCATGACACCTGCCAGCTGTCAAGGAGATCAGTGCAGGGAAGTTCTGGGGCCCTGCACTCCTAGGTGCTCACAGTGCTAAGACAGTGTCTGTCTTGGGGCAGTTGATTGTCTGTATTGATTCTTTTCTCTCCTTAGCCTGGTTTTGTAGGTGCTAATTGATGCTCATTAAGTCGTTATGTAGTAGCTAGGTCCCCTGTATTGAGCTGGTCCCTGAGTGAATCATGATTGATTGATTGGTAACTTGTAACAGTAGTTTAGCAGCCAGGCCTGCAGTAGTGTCTCCCCTCCCCATCCCAAGCCAGACACAGTCCCATGGCATGAGTTTTGCTTGTCTGCAGCTTGAGGGGCACTTCCCCCCAAACCCCTAAACTGATCTTCTTGAAACTTGGCAGGCTTTGTGGCCTCAGCAAGAGCTATCACCCCTGCAGTTTTGACCCCCCTGTGTTGTAAGACATAGATGTGGCAGGAGTTTGGCTTTCAAGAATTTGGGGTACAGTTCCCCCCAAAACCCTGCACTAAACTTGAATTTCTGTGGATTTACAAGTGAACCCAAGCAGCACCGGGTGGTGCAATAGTTGCAAAGCAGGGAAAATCACATTTTCAGGCATAAGTCAGATCCACATTACAAATTTAAAATGGTAAAAATAACCCTTATGGAAGAAATTTAGGAGTTTAAAAATAAAATGTTGGAGGTGTTTTAAATTACCATGAAGACAAAAAACTAAAACAATAAAATGAGCTGATAGCATGGATACAGAGACATGATTTAGCTAGCTTAATGGTGATTTTTGTCACCTGGACATAAGACAAGTGTAGCATGGTAACAGGAGAGGTGTAACATTGACAAGCGCTCATATTTAAAGTGAGTAATTTTTTTTTTTTCTTGAAAGAAAAACATTTTTTTTAACTTTAGTTTTACAGTACTTAAGTAATTAATGAATATGCCTCAATAATCATTTAAGTAATAGCCTCATAGACCTTTTTTTTTTTTTTTTTTCCCCCTAGAACCTGATTGCCAGGGCATTAATGGAAGGCAAACAAAAAAAGGTTTGTTTTTTTTTAGTTACTAGTATGTAGTAGTATTTAATATGGATTATTGACAGCAGAGTCAAGTTCTAATGATAAACAGTAGGTGTCATTATTCTGGAGTCCATATGCTAAACAGTAAATATTTAGATGGACCGGTGAGATGTCTCAATGAATTTTAGGAAAAGTGGCATAGCCAAGCAGTTTAAACACTTAATATTGAAAAGGTTAGTGCAGTAGAATACATTAGTTGCTTATAGAACATAGGAAGTGTACTATTCCTGCAGGTTATATGTAAAAAGAAAAAAATTAACAATAAATTAATTTCTTCTTATGACTAAATTGAATGACAATTAATCTAAATTGAATGACAGTTGTGCCCCTCATTACTTGTTTAAAATAATGTTGTCAAGTTTTATTTTTCTTTTTTCCTACACATTTTCTCCCCATGGCCATCTCTAAAAGGAGGAGACAAAGTGAAAATTGTTTCTTTATTGAATAATTTCCTTTTTCTTGAAGGGAAGTGCACAACACTTCACTGAATTTAGTTATATGTTGCCTACCTCTTCTAGCACTAAATCAATCTTCAGTAGGACTAAGGAGCAAGAATAACAAGGTTTAGTTTTTCCCAGCAATAAGTGACTGCCACTGAAATGGATATGAGAAAAAGAAAAGAAAATATTTCTGTTGCAGGACACTTGCATGCCCCGCTCCTGATGATGGTGAAGAACTTAAGGGAGAAGGTGTGTAGCAGAGCACTGGAGTGCTCGCTACTAGCAACAGTAATAAGGACAGCTGCCAATTAATAGGGCAGCAGAGGTGAGGGTTGCCAGGGCAACTAAAGTTGGGCAGCTGGCTAGAAGTGGGCTGGGCCGGGCCTTTATAAACAGCCCAGGCCAGAGCCTAGCTAGTAGTTCCCCTCTTGCCACTGCAGGAGCTCAAGCTCTGTGGTGGAGAGCTGAGCAGCAGAGCTTATGGTGGTAGTTTCCCTGCTGCAATGATGCGAGGGGAGGGAGAGAACCCCAGAGAAAGGTATTGGTGAGAGCCAGCATTGTGTGTGGTTTATATTATAAGTCGGTGGGCTTTTTGCTTATGTTGCAGCCGCTTGGCTCACATTTTGTTATTGTTACACTGGAAGACCGGGTGAGGCTGTAGGGGTGTGAGGAGGCCTTACAGGAGCTTTCCCAATAACCTAGGGGTCCCGGGTGCCCAGTAGTGGCACAGTGAGCGGTGCCAGTGGGGCACAGCTGTTTGTGCTGGAGAGGCGCGGTGTGCGGGGTTTTGGACCCCAGCTTGTGAGGGCAGTATTTTGTCCAGTGGGGCAAGCGACCCAGGAAAGGGTCAAGGGGCCAGGCACGGCTGTGGCCACCTGAGCCCCAGAGGGGGCAGGAAACGTGCGGCCACCTGAGAGGGGGCAGGGTGTTTAGACAGAGTAAGACAGCCTCCCTTACTGAACTTGGAACATCAAAGACGTGGTGGGTGAGTTGAGGGTGCTGAATCGCCTAACTGGACATGGCAGGGGGCGCTAGCGGGATCATGGCTGCCCCTGCACCCACTCCATGACAATTTCCATGGAATCTAACACAACTCTTAATTAGAGTGAACTAAAAGACAGAAATTATCCCCATCCCCAAGCAAAAATCGCCGCAAATTGTTCCTCCCTTACAAATAATCATTACGGGAAGAGATTTCCAGGGCAGTCCCATTCTATGAGCACCAAAACAGAATCTTTTGGCGGCTTAGCTGATTTAGCTAGAAGGTTCTTCTCAATTTCACTTTTGTCCCCCAGGCAGAAACAGACAATGTGCTTCCTGTTGTCTGCTCCCTCAGAGCCACTTAAAGCTAAGTGAGAAGGACGCACGACAGCAAGCACTTAGGCTTTCCATTTCCTTGGAAATGTAGGGGTTCAAATAGAAGGCAGAAGTGGTTATTTCATGTTATTTAATGTTGACAACCATCCTATTCTGACAAAGTGAAATGGGGAAGAATTTGATAAACTGTCACCTGTGGAGCTTCTGTTTTGATTTATTTATGACATGAAAATATTTTTTATAAAACTGAAATATTCTTATGGATTTGTCTCTTGCAGTGTAGCAATTTCTTTTGAAATTGTTTTGATAGTGAATTCTTAACTAATTCTCTGTATAATAGTTTCTCAAATGAAGAACATTATTGCAGGGTTGTAGGCTGTAGCTGTGTTGGTCTAAGGACATAGGCAGATGGGGTTCATTGTTGGACATTTATTGCAAACGTTTGAACTCAAAATGTGTTGCTACAGAATACATGCATCTCTTTCATAACCAGACAACATGCTAAGTTTGAGTTTGACCCTGTGTGTAACAAGTTAATAAAATAAAACTTGGTTTCAAGTTTTTTATGAGCTTTTTGGACGTGGGGGGGGGGGCAAAAAATAAATGAGAAGGGAGATAAAAATAACAGCATTCTTTTAAAATAGTGATAAGTGATATAGGTATGCTCTGTTTTCTCAGTCCTATCATCATTAAAAGGCAATTAATTTGCTGTCAGCCTCCTCTATTAAAAATTACACCACAAGAAAATGGAAGGGAAGATTAATATAGAGTATATTCTATAAATAAACCATACCAAAAGTACTTCACTGACCTTGTTAATATTATTTTTGTTAGACTCAGTGGTCACTCCATTTATTGTAGTCTTACTAGTCTATGAAAAAGAAAGAAATCATCATGTTTGACTAATTTTAAAGAATCAAGATGACTATGCAAGCTGAAGAAGTAACTTCGTATCCCCCAATATATCCATCTCCTACAAAAAATGTCTCAAGTAGCTGCTTTCTGAGTTTGCTTATGTTTTTAGGATTTATTTGGAAAGCTTTCAGTCTAATTTCCAATATTGTTTTTCATTAAAAAAATAATAATAAAAAAAGCAATTCTGTATCTTCCATATATCGCTGTTTGATCCTAGAAGTTAACGTTGCCTGTAAAACTGCCTGTGTCTATGTAGATATAACAGATATGATGATGTTGTTGTATTAAAAGGGTCATGTTACAAGTTACTTTTAAAACATCATAAAGACACTTAAAATGGGATCATTTACATGTTAAAGGGTGTTAACCTGTCATAAGTACCCTCTAAACATTTTAAAGATAAGCCACTCAGAACAAGTTTTGTCTGAAATTTTACCCATGCCATTCCAGGGTATTGCTTGAGTGGTCAGGGAGGAAAAAAAACACTTCCTCTAGCATCTTGGGATGCACAGTATCCTGGCTGCATGGTCTTACTGATTGGCTCCATGCTCTGAAGGGAGCTGCTGGGGCTCAAGTCAGTGGTGACTATGCAGCTGGGGGAATAATGCTTTAGCATGCTTGTCCTGCATGCATGGTCTTGTTGCCAGGTGGCTCAGCAGCTCTCAGTGTGGAACCCCTCCATAAATTTCAGTGAGACCAAATAGCCTGTGGATATGTGCTTTCTGCTCGCTGAAATTGATGTGGTAGCCCCATGTTGACAACAGTCTCACTGGGAATTAACCCCTGGGTGTCCTGATCTCAGTGTGGAGCTGCTGTGTTTCAGCAAGCCTGAGAGCCTGGTGAAGTGTATTTCCCCAGACTCTCTGCTCTCTTTGAAACTGATGTGATGACTCTGTGCTGTGAGCAGAGCCTCCAGGGGTTAACTGTTCATTTTATAAATATGATTCATGAGATAATCCCAGGGATTTGCAATAAGAATCCATAGTGTTAAAAGCATTCTACCCTGTTGGGGTGTTTTTTTAGTTTTTTGCAACAGAAGAATTGTATTTTTCTATAATATTAAAAATGAGTGGAAAACTTAAAGCTGTCACTTCCTGAGGGGTGCCTTGAATCTATTGACAAGTGCCTCAAGAAGCAGCTTGTCAAGGGTATTTTAAATGTATCCAATTCCCTTAAGCTAGAGAGAGAGAGGCAAATAGCCCTAGCGAAGGGCTGGGTACTGCCCAGACAAGACCGCAAGCACCTACCAAAGCCCTGCTTAGTTCTTATATGGAACTTCTCATCCATGTATTTTGAAGACACTCAAAATCATCTCTCACACTGGAGAAAAAGGCAGAGAGGCTTTCCAATACCACACAGCCAGTCAGCAGTGAAACTGGGGACAGAACTCAGCTCTCCTGACTGATGGATCAGAGCTTGAGCTAGGATATAGGGTGGGGGTTGTTTGGTAAACACCCATCTTTTTTGCTTGTTTGGGTCCTGTAACCACGTGAACAGTATTAAGGATGTGATATGGCATGGATACCTCTGTCATTCCCTCTAGGAATCGCATTCATTCCAAATATCTTCTTAAAGATTGAATTGATTCATCACTACTTTCTTGCTAACTTTTTTTTCCTAGATTCAGGATATTCCAGAAAACAAACAAACAAGTTATTAGTGTCTAACAGTGGAATATATTTGAAGGAATATATTTCTGACAACTCCCTTACTTCTCTAGTGGAAGAGTTGGGAGAAAAAATCCTGAGTAATTCAGCATGTCTTCCATTGGTTTTACCAACTGTAAGGAATAATTGTCCATTTTATAATTCAACTTTTCAAGATCACCCAAACCTCAAAAGAGGTGACAAAGTCTACTAAGTACAGATCATCAAGGCAAGAAGGAAATTATAATATGTCTTAGTCTATAAGACACCTAATCTAACCTAATAACTGTTGTCTTTTTGAATAAGATGGATTTGGTTTTTTTTTTTTTTAACATGTTGTGGGTAATCAGATTGTTCATAATGCAGTTCTATAGGCCATCGTGTCTGCAAAATGATGCCAAGTGCTGTCTTAGTAATAACACCAATTTTGTCTACTTCTTCTCTTCTTGGAGAGGTCAAAGGAAATAAAATAGATTTTATTTTATTAAATCCCCTGTGCTGTTTAATTTCAGAAAATAAAGTTTGTTCAAATAATTGCTGAACATCTAAATTAGAACACCATCTCCTGCAACAACTATACTCTGTCATTCTGATGCTGTAAACTAAAACCATCTTGATTTTTATAAGAAATGTTGTGTTTCAAGTGAAGTGCCTCCAGGTGACCTTGCATGGTTGCTTTGTCAAACTTGCCTATGTGTACTTGGTTACCCATGACTGTACAGCTGATATTTAGTATCAGCACTGTTTCTTTGGCAAACAGCCTATGCTTTCCTCCTATTCATTTAAAATTTTACTTGACTTTCTTTCTTTTGAAGCAATAGCTCATAAATTGCTGTAGGAAGAATTTTCATAGTGAAATTCATATTTCCCAGCTGAATAATGACAGTTTGTTTCTGTTGGATTGTATTGTGGCCGGCAGGTCACTGGGGGTGATAGGCACAGCCATGGGCTGGGGAGTGTTATTTGTCTTTGCTAGGAAAAGTAGAACAAACTGGTGTGAAGTTATTGGGCAATTTTTCAAAGTGGTTAGCCAAATTTAGGATGTCCAGTGATCTCAGCTGGCGGTTTACCTTCTCCCTGTGCCAACACTGCAGTAAGTGTAAAAGGCATGTCTGGCTGTGCATATAATGAGTCCTTGGCTCAGACTAAATCTTTAAAGCATCAGTGTGGAGGCTTAATGCACAGCAGGAGAAAAATAACTTCCTCACTGCTAGAATGTCTGTGTGAGAAAATAGCTGTGTTGTGTGCATGGGTCTCTAATTTATTTATTTATTTATTTTTTGGACTCTTCGACTTAATACAAAACGCAATAAATTATTTCAGGCATCTCAAGAAGTAAAAGTGTGCATGACACATCTATGGATAACAAAAGCCTAGTCTCATATGTACTTGTGAGCAACTTATTGTGCAGGGAATGATCACTCTTTTATAATGACCATCTCTGAGACAAGTACCTTAGGAAATTGTTACAGCAATTCAGAATTAAAAAAAAAAAAAACAAGCTAGAAAATACCTGGCTCCCCTGATATTTCACCACGTCCTTCCTTAAGTTTAAGCTTTCCGTGTAGTAATTTTCTAAGTTGATTCAGACATGTGCAAAATGCATTTTCATCTTGTAACATTCTTTTTTGAAACTCCTATGCTTTCATTAAAACTTTCCCTTTCTCCAAATGAAACTTCCAAAAAATAAAAAAGCTGGAAAGGTGTGGGCTTTAAAGTATGTTTAGTTTGTTTCTTCAGCTCCTTATTTCTATGGCAGGAAGAACACACAAAGCATGTGCCAAAAATAATAAAACTACTCTCTTGATGAGGAAGGGTACTTGAGAAATTGAAAACATTTATTTAAATAAATGTGAGCTTGCAAGAAGATTAATATTATCTGAGAGACTGACTTAGCACTTGCAATATTAAGGTGGAAAAGCACCTCTTGAGCTCTAGGACAGTCTTTCATAGTTTCTAGGGTCGGATGGGACCTGAGTAGACCATCTAGTCTGACACCCTGCCATGGCAGGAAAGAGTGCTGGGGTCAAACGACCCCAGCAAGCTGTACATCTAGCCTCCTCTTAAAGACCGCGAGGGTAGGAGCCAGCATCCCTTTGCTTGGAAGTTGGTTCTAGATCCTAGCTGCCCTGACTGAAGTAGTGCCTCTTGCCTAGCCTAAATCTACCCTCTGCCAGCTTGTGACAGTTATTCCTGGTCACTCCTGGTAGTGCTCAGGGGAACAGGGACTTCCCCAGTGCCTGCTGGTCCCCTCTGACTGACTAGTTTGTAACAGGACTCCCTCAGCCTTTTCTTGTGGAGGCTGAACAGATTCAGGTCCCATAGCCTCTCCTCATAGGGCCTGCCTTGCTGCCCCCTGACATGAGTGGCCCTCCTCTGACCCTCTCCATGTTGTCCACATCCCTCTTGAAGTGCGGCGCCCAGAACTGGATGCAGTACTCCAGCTGTGGCCTGACCAGTGCTGCATAGAGGGGGAAGATCACCTCCTTGGACCTGGTTGAGATGCATCTGTGGATGCATGACAAGGTTTGGTTGGCCTTCCTGACTGCATCCTCACACTGCCAGCCCATGTTCATCTTGGCCCCAATGATGACCCCAAGATCCTC
This sequence comes from Crocodylus siamensis, assembly GCF_052110815.1. Taxonomy (NCBI): domain Eukaryota; kingdom Metazoa; phylum Chordata; order Crocodylia; family Crocodylidae; genus Crocodylus; species Crocodylus siamensis. The sequence continues at coordinate 57,270,190 of NC_143399.1, forward strand.
TGCTGCCTCTGTACTGACAAGAAGGGAGTTCCCCAACCTGTAGGTATGGTGCTGGTTGTTCCTCGCCAGATGCATTACTTTGCACTTGTTGGTGTTGAATCCCATCCTATTCTTATCTGCTCACCCTTGTAACCTTGGAACAACACCACTACTGTATATAATGTTGCACGTCATAGCATGAAAGAAGTGTATAACATTCATAGAGGGTTTGCATGTTAATATTTTAGCTAAAACAAAAAAATCCAAATCCTTCATTAAATGAGGGGAAAGCTACTGAGCAAGAAAAGAAATATGGTATTTTTTTATTTTATAAATGAGAAACTGAGGCACAAGACAGATTTTTGAAGGACTTGTGTAAATCAATCAATCTATATATACACATACAATGTATGATTTAAGATCGCATAGAAAAAATATTCTGTTATCTGTCTATTCCTTGTTTGCTTGACTTTTTTTTTTTCCAACTTCTGTATCTTTTAATGTTGTTGTTAAAGATATACTCTATATTAAATGAAAGTGGCCATATGCTTAAAAATAAGCATGTGTAGCTGTGTCAGCAAGTGTGGGACCTAAGTGTGTTCCAGGGAATGCTAACTAGAGGAGCTAGCCTCCCAGATGCCTGTAGGTACTCGGGGAGAGTACCAACTCTGCAGCAGTTTTCCTAGAATGGGATGCTGAGAGACCAAGGAGTCTGGTAGCCCTACATGCTGCTAAGAAGCCTGCAGCTGAAAGTCTTGGCATTCTCAATGGCAACCTGAAAGGCTGCCATTGAGCTTAGAAACTTGAGAGCTGGGGGAAGGAGAGGGCAGGGAACCCTCTCCAAGCTCCTAACAAAACAGGTTATCAAATATCATGGTTGGCTAGAATAGCTTATGCTAACGGTAGAGTCAAGTACCCTTAGTAGCTGATCAGAAGCCAAGACGAGACTAGTAGTTTAAGAACTACAGGTCAGGGTAAGAAGAATAGACAGGACAAAGGCCTGCTGTGATATCCAGCCAAGGGACAGAAACAGGAAGTGGGTCCAAAATGCAAAGCCAAGGTCAAGTATGAAAGGGAATATCAATGAAAAAGTCAGGAGCAAGAGTCAGGAAAGCAAAAACAAACCAAGGTCCAAAAACTAGATCAATAAAATTTGAACCAGGAATGGGAACAGGTGGGAGCTTGTGGTGTACAAGCTGCCTGTAGATGCATAGATGGCATAGTGTGTTGTGTAGCAGAGGTCAGCTACTAAGGCAGTTATTTGAATAAAGCGCTAGAGCTAATTGGGCAGGCAGTCTGGATTAGCAGAAGTTAGGTAGACAGCTAGCTTATTAAGAGGTGGCACAGGGTTTTAACTTTAACAACAAGGAACAGGGCAGTGAGGTAAGTATATTAGCAGTGAAGTAGAGAGATTTCTGAAGGCTTTGTCACAAATGAGGTGTCCCCGCAGCATGTGTCTGTTTCACCAATTGGAACTTTCTCATGTAAGAACATTCCATCAAAAATATAGAGACTGAATGCTAACTCAGTCAGCAAGTTCCTGCTACCACATAATATATTCAATCACTATTTAGTTAGCTTAATACAAGAAAGGGTATAAAATTGCAACTGTAAAGTAATCTTACTAAAATGAATATGATTAGTGACAAAACTCAAATTTTATAAATGTATAAACCCTTCAGAAATTTCACAATGTATGAATAGTTTACTATATAAAGGTTATAAATAAAGTACCAAAGACATGCCCTATCAGGGAAAACAGACTAGTCCTCAGATATAAAGGACTATTTTGTTATTTTTGACTGGCAGATTGGGTTTGGGTCTAGTAAGGGAAGGTGAAGGTCCCAGTGATGTCTGAAGGGGACATGACTGCTTTGAGCGCCACCTGGGGTGGGGCTTAAGGTGCAAATAGACAGGGACAGCACCCAGTACCCAAGAAGGGGAGAGACTGGGGTCAGGAACCTGGAACTCTAGAAGAGTGAGGCCTGAGCCTGAGGTCCAAAGCTGAAAAGGTTTAGACAGAGGCTATAGTCCAGAAGCCAAGTCTAGCATGGTGGTCTTAGGCTAAATGGTCCATGAAGAGAAAACGAGTAGAGGTTGGAAGGCTGAGACCTCAACAAAGACATAGAGGCATGATTGGACTGGGGCTGAGTCCCTGCAAATTAATTATTTCAGTAACACCTGTGAGGCATGAGCATGGCTTGTAGAGAAGGTCAGAGGCCACAACATTAGTCCTTAAGTTGACTCCAGGAGGACCCACTGAGCAAATGGAGGGTGGGACAGAGATCAGTGGGGTTTGGAAATAATCCAACAAGAGCTAGTAAATCAGGACTTGCTCTGAGTCCAAATAACAAAAACGGCAAGAAATGGCAGGTAAGAGGGCAAAAAAGGAAGCCTACCTAGAGCTGGTGCTGGAAAGGAGCTTCATAGCCACCAGGGATCATCATGGCCACCCAGAGGCCTGTTTCTGCTCTGGTGGACTATAACTTATAGTTCCCATACACAAATGTATCTCCTTTTCTGAAGATAATTACAATGTTGGCATTCCTCGGGTCCCCAGGGATCTCTTCATTGTTCCAGATTTAAAGAATACATGTATAGAGTCTCAATACCAGTAGATTTCAGCAAATATCTCATGGAGTTCAGTAGCTTTGTTCTTTGTTTCCTTGATGGCATACCAGACTTCTTCTAGGATAAGATGGTTTTGGGGGATAGGCTTAATGGTGGTATTCACTAGCATTCATCCACAGTTCTGGAGTACCTCAAAGCGTTCTTTCCATCTAGCTTGGATGGATTCATTGTTTTTGAAGAACATTGAGATTCTGCAATTGCAGGAAAGTAGGACCATGGGAAGCTGGGCTAAGGATGGCTTTCATTGCCTGGAAAAGCTATGCATGCTATGCATAAAGCTGGATCTTCTTGGTTTTATCTTGCCAGCTTTTTTGATTTCCTAGATCCTCCTTTGTCTGCTGAGATGAGGTGTCATCTTCCAAGCAAAATGGGCCCTTCTATTTCATTTGAGGAGGGCTTGGATCTCAGCATCACTGTCATCGAACCAGTCTTGGGGAGGGGTGGTACAACATAGTGATCTGTCCAGCAGTCATTGGTTCCTCCTCATTCTCATGATATGGACAACCATTCAGTCATAGGCTCTAACAGTAGAATAATCTAAGAGATGACAGTGCTTGGATTGAGGGTGTATCCATGTGTTCTTGTATGTGTCCCTTTGTCTGAAGATGTTATTTGTGATGACAAGACCATGCTCCGTGCATTTGCTTAGAAAAAGGATGCTGTTGGCTTTCCCTACTCTTTCCTTCCCAATGATGCCATTCCAGATTACATTTGACTTTGGTTTTTAAGTCACCAAGGAGAATGATCTTGTTGTCATCCTTGCAGGCATTAGGCAGAATGTGGTTGTAGTTGGAGTAGAACTGTTCTTTAGCATTAATAGCAACATTAAGCATTGGGGCATATGCGCTGATGACAGTAGTGCATCTGTTATTACTGAGCTGAAGATACAGGATCATAAGATGTTCTTTAATGCCTGCAGGAAGCTCTGTAAGTTCACTGAACTGAACTTAATGTCAAAGCTGACATGACAAATGTCTTTGTCCTGGGTCAGTTTACCATTCCAGGTGGAAGTGTATCTTCCACTCTCTTCCCTCATTCAGTCATCTTGTCTTACTCAGAGCTGCAGTGCTGATATTGTATCTCACCTAGTTCCCTACAGACTATGATGGTGCAGAAAGAACAGCCAAAGTGCAAATGTTCCAGGCTGTGAAGGATCATTAACATTATAAGATAATATAAGTTTTGGAGTCTAAAGTCTATAAAGAATCACCCATTATGTCAATGCTGGGGTAGGACACAACCTGCCCCTCCCCACAAAGATACATCTACACTATCATGTATAATGCCTCTGAGTTTGAGTAAGAAAGAAAGTTTCCAAGGTCCTTCTTAAGAGACTATTTCTTCCTAGTTCCATACCTAGGGTCTATGGGGGAAGATGCACTGGAATCATTTTAACCCTCTGCATATGAACAAAAATTACTTTAAAGAAGCGCATAATCCCAGGAAGCCATTTAACATTTCAAACCTCCTTAAATTCTCCAGTGCATTAGTCACACTTTAACAGCACTTTATGCAGTTAAAGAAGTCACAACACATTACATTATTATGGGTTACTTTGAATCTTTTAATGGATTCACTGACATTGGTGACTAAATATATAATATTACAAAGTTTAAAAAAAAAAACCCTAAAACACTTTTTTTGCTATACATAGACTATTAGTATGAGGTCTGAATTTAGAATTGCCAATCACTGTGTGCACTTTCTTCTGTTTTTTAGAAGTGATGGTACGGACACTGAAATACAACAAAATGTGTATGTTTAAGTGTTATAGCTGATGTTGTGCAAAATTAAAACTGAGATATCTGAAATAATATTGAAGCTCTCTATTTTGAATAGTACATTGACAAAGCTCAGATTGCCTTAGAATTTGTGAACATCTCTTAACCAAAATACCAACTGTAATATTATATGGATCATAATGTTGGCCAAAATGAGTTTATTGAACTTGCTGTTGTTGGTTTGTCATCTCTTGCACTGCTTAATCTCATAGTTTTGGTTTGTCTCAGTCATGTGAATGCTGATGTTGAGTACATATGAGTATTCCATATACATCATACATAATGATAATGAAAACCAATAATTTAAAAAAGTCCAGAATCAGAACACTTTATTGTAGTCTTAAAATGTATTTTAAGTAATAAAATGTGAATTGATATAAATGATTATTTTTGAACAATTATTTTTTGTAAAATAGAAAATATTTAATTTTCATTAAATTCAAATACTTCCTAATGAATTGGTGAAAACACCATATTAGGTAACTTTATTTATTTATTTTTTAAGTGTTCTCACTTTCTATATAAGAGAACTGCCCTATGCAGTTTGTTTCAATTTAAAATAATTACCTAAAATATTCAATATTAAAAAAAAATGTCCTTGTGTTTTCCTTATTTTTATCTTATTTTATTGTTTTTGTTTTGGTAGTGTGGAAAGTTTCATTAATGTGGGGTTAGAACGTGATTTTCCACATTTCTGGGAAAGCTGTGACCTATTTTAACATCCTTTTAAAGGCAGAAATCATAGGAGAAACATCTGTAAATTGCTGGGCCAACTTTCAAGTTAGAGGGATTTGGATACATTAAAATTCAAATTAGATAAAGTCTATATCATCTGAATATCTGGAATTTTTCCTATCCCTAAAATTCAACAGAAACCACATGTGTATGCACATTCAGGGTAGATTTTATATTAATTCAAAGAGCACACTTAATAGGTAAAATGAAATGCCAGAACTGTTAATGAAAATAAATGCCATGACTTAATAAAAATTTTTAAAAAAATCTTCATTGACCACAACAGATTTCCCTGAAAACAAGTCTTATAATTATCTTGCATGACCTCTGTAGCAAGTGTCAATTGAACCACTTCCAATAGACTAAAAGTATATGCATTTTATCTGAGCTTGTGTCTATTAAAAATGTTAATAGATGCCTAGGAAAGACAAGGCAGTTTCAATGATTTATCACTGTCCTCAAAGCCGTTTATTTAAAAAAAAGAAGGAAAGAAAGAAAAGAAACTGCCAGGTTGACCAAAGTGTGAAGATAAATTAATTTAGAGTTCTTTAGTGTCCCAGGCCAGAAAAAACCCCCCAAAACAAACAAACAAAAAAACCTTTAAAAAATTTTTACTTCAATCATATCAGTAGTAATACTAACTTCAGTGTAATAGCTTTTACAAGAAGTACATTGCTGGAGCAAAGCCTTGATATTCAACCTAACAGATAGAATCTAAGAAGTTCTAAACCAGTTTAAACTCTGGTTCTGACTGATATGTGTTGCTAATGACAAGATATTAAAGGTAACTTTTTTTTCCCATACTTTCATCCTAGTAAAATAAAATCTTAATCTATCGTTCTACGACTCTATCTATCCCTCCTTTCTCCCCCACTTACCTAAAGCCAAAATTTAAAATATATATATTGTGAAATTTGTATTACTTACAGTATTAGGTGACGTTTCTCATTTCTGACATCAGGCCTTTGTTTCAGTCCTGATCAGAAAGTTGTGGACATTGAAAAGACCCCTGTTGATGTCAAACAGATTTATGCCACCCCTTAATTGTATAAATATGCACTTAAATGACTAAGGGCCTTGTTACATGATGATTTGTGGTGGCTTCTGGTGCTGTTAACACCTGGGTTGTCTGCACATTAACAGCTAAACTAGTTTTAAGCACTCAATATGGGGGCTCAATGTTACAACACTCCAAAACCAGATTATCTCTGATCCACGTTACTCATCTTGTGTTTATACTAAGATGTAGTCACTCTAGGCTACAATTCAGTGTAAACACCCTGCCCCACTCCCTCACTGGCCTGAATTACACTCCCCCTCCCCCCCCGACACACACCTCCCCAGCACCCCAGACCCCTTTTCTCCCCTCCCTTACTTGTTACTTTGACTGCTTTCTGTCCTAGTGGAACAGACAGGAAAGAGTTAACCTGCCTGCCTGGCTAACATTGCTGCTTCTGTCTAGGCTGGGCTCCGCCCACATAAAAGCAGCAGTCCAGCAGGGCTGGGTAGACAGGTTAAACTTTGCCTACCTGCTTCCCCAGGACAGACAGACAGTATGGGCACCCATAAGCAAGCAGGGTGGGAGAGCTGGGGGGACCCCTAGAGGCAGGAGGTATGGGGGAGCCTGGAATTGGGAGGAGAGGGATTCTTACCTTTCAGTCCTTCAGGCCTCTGCAGGCCTGAATGTATGACTGCTTCAAACTTAAGCTAGCACTAACACTCCTACAAAAGTTGGGTAATCTCACAGTATAATATCTAACAAGGCCCTAAGGGCACTTTTTTACATGTGCTCTGATGGTGTGTGGGGGGTGCTTTAATGGCATTCTATGGCTCAAAAAGCTGCTCAAATTAAGCGCCACAGCATCTCATGTATCAGCATCCCTGCACTGCAAAATGGCGGTGGGGGCACTTGAACTAAAGCTTGCTTGATAACCTTTGGTTCAAGTGACCCTACTGCCATTTTGAAGTACTGTGATGCTGATACACGAGATGTAGGAAGCTGCTAAGTGTGGTATTTACCATGCTCCAGCAGATGCAATTTAATCTAGGAGCCCCACAGCACATCTACAGGCACTCTTAATGTGGACACCTAGGTTTTTACAAAAAAAAAAAGCTAGAGTTCTAAGGTATATAGATTACATCAGCATATCACTTTTATAAAACAAGTTGCTTTTCCATTTTATTATAACAGGGTTTCAAAGTCATAACAATAAGTTCCTTATCTACCCACCTATGCAATATCACTTGAATGAGGACAGCAAAGGTTTGGGAAACTGAAGACTTCATTAAGATCACTTTATAAAGATTAGGGGTTGTATATTAGTTTCAAGAAAGAACAGATGTTTGGATAAGCATCTAAAGTGGTGTTATGGGCTAGAAATTTGTGCCTCCTTCTAGCGGACTTGTTATGTTAACATATGGTGAACAATCTTTCTTATATAGTATAGACCATGTACTTGATGGAAAGAAGGGATTAGGTATGAGTGATGGTGCTTAACCAATTCGTTCAGAAAGAGACCCAAAATACCTTAATACTGACCTATTCTGCTGGCTTGGACCTGTGCTTTTGTTTCTGTGGTCTTCAGTAGAACTGTTTGAGATTGGTCTTTCCCCTCTTAACATTTCTTGTAATGTTGCACATAGTGAGTGCTTAATCATATCACTCATTATGAATGAGTGATTGGTTTTAGGAGAACTGTTAAATTTCAGTCTTGAAATGTGAAGAGACTTAGATCTGGAGAGAGAAATCTATTCTCCCCACTATATCATTAAAGGTATGGTTTCAAATATAACTGTTTCTTCAGGATGAATTCCAGTGACATTACTGACTATTTTATGTTATGCAGACTGTATTAGTGTTAATATGTTTATGAAAAATCCTGAATAGGGAGAACCATGTATCCTAGTGTGAATTAATCCTCAAGCCATTCAAAACCAGTATAAAATTAAATATCCAAAATGGGTACTATTGTCATTGCAAACTAAAGATCATAAACTTAAAAAATTATACTCATTCAATCTGGACTACATCTATTGTTACTGAGTAGTATTTACATAAAAAGGGAAAGATGAGTCATAAAAAGAAGAGAGAACTCTTGCTTATGACTTGTGCTTGCCTGATCCCCAAAGCCCACAGAATTAAATAGAGATATTTTTCATTGACGTCAATGTGCTGGATAAAGTCTGTTAAAATCACTAGAAAGATTCCTAACAGATGTCTACCTTCACTGCTGATGTGGGCAAATGTTTCATTGAATCTTCCACAGTCCCCTCAGTTGCTGTCATAGCTGTTTCTCTGTTTTTTGGTTGAAAGAATTTTTAGAAAGCTCTGTATGGATTTATTTCCATCCTTTTGTTTTTCTCTCTTTACGTCAGTGATGTTCCTAATTACTGTACAATAAAGGAAAGAAAAGAAAAAAAAATCCCAATAACATACTTGCTAACCAAACTGCAAAACTCATTTGCAAATTAAGGACACAAGCAAGCATAAACTTGGGGGGGGGAGGAAACCTGTAAACTCTTCCAGTTTTGCTTTAGTTGTGAAACATTTTCATTCTGGCTTATTGTCATCCCAAGTCTGGTGTAAGAGTTTCCAGAGTTCTGTGCAAATTACACCATTGCTATCCATCACAGTAGCTGCTTGCACTTAAGCAGTAAGGCACTGCAGGTTGTACATTTATGGGCTCATTTTTTCTGAATGTTCTGTGTGCATTGTTGGATCTAAGACCAGTGGTGGTATAATTTCAAGACTCCTAGTACATCAGTGTTCTAATCATGCACCATTTGTAACCTCAGGATGCTATTCAAAAGCCAACTCTTATAGGTCAAAAACAATTTTACACTTTAGAAGGTTTCTCATTAGATATTTCCTTTTTCCACTGTTTTGACTTTTTCATAGTGAAAGGGTTGGGAAGAAGGAAAAAGATTAGACTAAAGAAAGTCATTTTTATAGCAATTTCAATTTTGCTATGCATATTACTGTCTTTAAGGCTATGGCAATATCCTGCTGCTAAAGTATTTTGGAAAATGGACCTTTTAAGTTAAGTGTTGGTAGGCACACTACTTTGACTCGCTGTGAATTGGCTGTTCTTCAAAATATCTGTATTTTAGCTAAATGCATTTTGAAGGCTATTTTTGTTGTTGTGGTTTTTTTTTTCCCCCAAAAGTGGTAAAAAAGACCCATCCTTTCAGTGATAGAGTTTCTTTTCCTTTTGAAAAGAAAACTAAACTTATATTTCTGAAATTTACCCAAATGTAGGTATTCCTGCTTACGGCCAACTTTACACTATGCTCTTTTAGACTGTCCTTACCATGATTTGGGGGCAAAATAAAGTATGTGGAAACAACTAGCAACAGTCTTGGATGACTTGACATGTTATAACTCCAAGCAATTCTTCTGATAAAAGAATAGGCATATTTTAAACCACTGGCCTGAAATTCAGAAATAGGGCTGTGCAAACACTGCCTCATGATTCACTGGCCAAGCACTCATCACCCTCAAAAAAATATTAGATTAACCCAATATTAGCAAATTTTGGCAGGGTTCTCAGCAAAACCAAGTAAAAGCAAATTCATCTAGGATTAAAATTGAAAACTGAAACTTTGGTTGTAATAATTTAATAAAAAATGAAGTACATTTGAAATGAAGCAGCATTTTTAAATCCAAGCATTTTTAAGTGAAAAAAGTAATGATGTGGGGCAGGTGGTTGAATGTTTTAAAAAAAAAAATGATCCTTAAATTTGGAAAATACTTTTGACCATCTTTAAGGCTTTGATCCAACCCTCTCCTAAAAAAATGTCCCAGTTCTACACATGAGACAAGTTCAATTCTTACCTCTACCATACATGTGTCAATTGACCCTTCTAAATGTTATATCTATTGCACAATTACCTGGCTACACATTAATTTAGACTGGCTACATATGTAAATCAACTATGGTGTCTTAAAAAGGGCCACCCAGCTATAAAGTTATTGTTGAAGAATGTGTAGTAATTTTATAGCAGGTTTCTAACCAGTTGCTGTGATTTCCAGGCTGCAGGATTGCCCCATGCACAGCTAGGGTTGCAAGTTCCACGCCTGGTGGGACACTCAGCCCTGGCTGTGTGTGGGGTGCAATAGGAGCTGAGAAATCCTTAAGCTGCAGTATTTGCAGCCCTGGCTGCACCTGCAGGACTCACAGCTGCAGGAGCTTACTATTTGCTGGTGCAGGGGGAGCCCAGGGTAGTGATCCCAGGCTCCCCCAGGACTGGCAGTAAGGTGTGATAGGATCTTGGATTCCACAATCATGCCTGCACATGTGGCATGGCAGGAGGCACAGTTGTGTTCAGTGTGCATTAAATCCCATTGCACCTTTTTCTGCACATGTATAGGGGGGGTGTTGTATGACCATGTAAAGATACCTATTTCTTCTCACTTCTGCCAAAGGATGATTTACAAATGCTATTTTGTTTTCAATTCTCTGCCTTATTTAGAGGGTTAGCTCTTCAGGGCCTATATTGATTCAAATATTCATTGTGTGTGTCACGGGATGGGGCGCAGGGGCAGCCGTGAACCCACTAGCGCCCCTCCTGCTGTGCCAATTAAGCGATTTTCAGCACCCTCTTATCCTCGCCTGCCATGTCTTTTGATGTCAAATGGTTCAATTAGGGAGGCTGCCACCTATCGCCTAGACACTACTGATATTACTTCCCCATTCCAAGTGGGTGTTCCAACACCCCCAGCCTTATGGGCAATGCACGCCTCCTTGCCTCCCCTTCAGCACGTCCCAAGCCTCGCAGCTGTTCCTGGAGGTTTTTCAGTCCCTTGCCCTCTAGCACCCCTCTCTGGCACCCCTGGCCTTGCTGGCCCCCTTGGCCCTTCGGGGTCCTCTGGTCTAAACCCTCACTGGGTATCTGACGGTTACATGCACCCGGTCCTGGGGCCGGGGCCGCACCCTCTCGGGGCCGGGCTCAGTTGGCTCGTAGCTGTGCCTGGCCCCCTGACCCTACCTCCGGATCATACGCCCTCGCGGGCTGGGGTTGCAACCCCACACTCGCCAGACTCCTCTCTGGCACCCTAAAATGCTGTGCCCACTATGGCACTGCTCACTGTGCCCCTGCTGGGCACCGGGAGCTCCCAAGCTACTGGGGAGCCCCTGTGAGGCCGCCTCATGCCCCTACAGCCTCACCCAGCCCTCCGGTCAGGGTCAACACCCCCAACACGTGCCCCACCAGCGCAAACAGATGTGCCCACCCGGCACCACTCACTGTACCCTCTGGGCACTAGGAACCCCCAAATTATAGGGGAGCTCCTGAGGCCTCCTTGCACCCCTACAGCCTCACCCGGTCCTCCGGTGTAACTATAACTAAGCCCAGAGCCAAATGGCTGTAACAGCCACAAGGAGCCTTCTGGCTCACAACATAAACTCCGTGCCACACTGTCTCTTAGCCGTACCTCCCTTAGGGTTCTCTATTCCCCTGCATCATTGCAGCCAGACTGCATGGTCAGGCAGCGCCCCTGCCCCTGCCCCTGCCCCTGCCCCTGCCCCTGCCCCTGCCCCTGCCCCTGCCCCTGCCCCTGCCCCTGCCCCTGCCCCTGCCCCTGCCCCTGCCCCTGCCCCTGCCCCGAGGGAACTGCCAGCTAGGCTTTGGCCTAGCTGTTTATAAAGGCCTGGCCCTGCCCCTTTTTGGTCATGTGACCAGCCTGGTTGCCCCAGCAACCCACATCTGTGCTGCTTCAGGGAGCTGCAGCAGCCCTATTCCTACTGCTAGTAGCAGGCACCCTGGTGCCCTGCTACAGTGTTTTACTGCAGTGACACTTTTGTGTTGCCTGGTTTTGTGTGGCTATGAAAATCCAAAGATTCAAACAACTTTGTGACAACCTCAATGTTCAGTATGTTTATATTTTTACAAATGAGAGGCAGAGTATATTGCTTAACTTCTTATTTTTCTTTAAAAATGTTGCATATGCATACAACATAACTTTTTAAACAAGTGATTTTAAGATTTAACAGTAAGAACCAAATTCTGGAAATGGATCCTTGCGCCTATTAAGAATTGACTGACTTCAACAGCATTCTCTTTAAGCACATGGGTTCACCCATTTCATGTTCTTGTTTTATAAGGCTAAGCTACAGAATCAAGACCTTAATTACAATAATATAAATGAAGTATCTAATTCATTTACCAAAAATAATTATCTTCAGAGACACAAACTTCCATCAAACTCCAGCTATGTCAATAATGTAACAACTCGGTAACCCCTTTTGAGAGCTATTCAGTTTGCAAAATGACTCCAAATTGTAACTGAAAATAGCATGTGCATCTCTTTCCTCATAAACAGTTTAACACAATTAATGAATCTTATAAAAGATGTTTTTAAGCTAATAGATAAAAATTGAAACTTAGACAAGATACTTTAGGTCAATAGAAGAAGGATCATTATCTAATTAAATTCATAATCTTCTGTATTAAAAGAAAAGCAATTGGATCCTACAGGGGTACAGTTCTCAAGATGTAATCAAGCCCCAGGGCTTTAAGGCATATAATACAGTCAAATGCTTTTAATCCCATGAGTGTTATTATCTCATGATAGGCAAAATCCCTGGAGTTTTGTTACTGCTTCTGTAAAATGTGTTCAAAGTAAAGAAAATGCATCTATAATTAGTAGAAATGTGAATTTTGGCATTTGAAAAACAATTTGTATTGTTATTACTAGGTTCCTATATAATCATTTGCATAAATGCAGTGTTTCAGTACATATCTTCTGTAAATGCCTCCACTTTTGCCTTCTTACCAAGAAATAGAAGGAAATTAGAAGCAAGTCCCCTTTTTAAAAAAAAAAAAAAAAAAAGTCTTTTTGAGAGAACGTCGAGAATGGTATTCCCATTGCTTTGCAGATTCTCATTAGTCTATTTTAAAAAAAAAAAAACAACAAAGCTGTCAATCTATTTTGACACTTACAGCAAGGGAGATTATTTGCCTCCCAGTTTAATAATTTAAAAGACAGAGGAAGTACCTGAAAGAAAATTGTTATATGCAGCAGAACATTTTATATTTCAGAGGGCTGTATTTTTCATACAACTCCACCAAGCATTGGTGACTTGGTGGAGATTGTAAAACAAATATATTGTATCCAGAGAAAAGTACTCTGTAATGTTTAATATTACAACTTGGAATTTTCTGTATACTCTCCCAACAGAGGAATGAAAAAATCAAAGAAAGAAGCTCTTTATTTCTGATTTTAAATCATAATTCTGTTCAGTGAAGCAGAGGAAAGCTATCTTTAGACCAGTCTTTCAGGTTTTTGTTATGTTTTGTTTTTAACTTTCATTATCTAGACACAATGCTATTTTGCATTTTTTTTTTTTTTTTAAATTTTTTATTAGAGCACCTGCATAGCTGGAAGACTTGTACAAGGTCACAGGCAACAGGTGCCACTTCCCATGTCAGGTAATGCCCCAAAGCTTGTCCAACAGCTCTCTTCACTATACAGTTGGTCCAATAAAGGATCTCACAAAAAAGTGAGCTCTCCATTTCATGTACTCCAACTGCCCAGGGAGATGTGGCCATACCCAAATCAATGCAAACCTTGATCCACTCATAAAGGTATCCACTGCCAAACCTGTCCACTTTGTGTTCAACACCAGGGATAGCACGGGGATTCTGCTGGTGTTCCAACTACCTCATCTCACAGCAGATTCCCTGACTGAGCTAAATAAGCTGATCCCAGAGGCTTGACCTGGGCTTAATGTATTGGGTGATTTCAGCATCCGCACTGATGCTGCCTCTTTAGGCCTGGAGTAGCCATGACTACCATTAAACTATCCCAGGGTGGATACATGAGGCAGGGCACATGTTGAATCTAATATTTCAGAACTACATCAATACAGGGACCACATTTATTGGAGGCATTATTAGGACACATGTATCATCGGACAACTACCTTGTAAAAATGAACACCCTTGTCCTCTGAAGGCCAATCAGGGTGTGCATCAAGTAAGAAGGTCCGCACCTCGAGTCAATGAGCACATCCAGACCAGCCCCACATGTGCCTCTTGCTCCATCTCAAAGCCCCCACTCCTACCCACACACCCCATACCCCTCACTTTTCTCCACAGTCACCCCTACACACACCCACATTCCCCATCACGCAGCCATCATGCCCATCTGCCAGATGGGGTGAGACCTGCTGGTAGGAGCTAAGGATGCAGAGGCAGCTGTCTGCACATCCTAGTTAGTGAA